>NC_087068.1:14015370-14353624 GCF_963678635.1 Symsagittifera roscoffensis
TTCAATTTTCTACGTTTGCAAAAAAATCAATGCCAAGTTTCGGATATCTTCTCAAGTAATGGTAGGGAAGTTTTGAAGTGCGACATTGCAATTTTTAATTAAGGTTTCAACTAAAGACTTTTTGCCTCCTATGGGTAAGCTTGGGTATGAGAGGGGAAATGGTTCGGTTCTTTTCTCTTTTAAGTCTCAAACTTTAAAAAAAAACTACTATACGGTCGAAAAAAACTACTATACACAATTTGATTATTTGGGCCGTATAATAAAAACGACTGAACGGTTCCGAATATTTGGGTTAACTGCTTCAGTCTATAACTTACTTGACGCTCTCGTGCTTCTTCAATCGTGATGATGGTTTCGCTGTCAGCGTGACCACTGTGATCACTGCTCATTCGGCACTTGTTGCAGATGGCTTCTTTGTCCTTCACACAGTAGTAGTTCTTCAGCAGGTCGTGTTTTGAGCACTTGTTTAGGCAGTTGTTATCCAAACACTCCTCTTCACTTCCATCACTTCGAAGTTCCGCCTTTCTTTGCTGAAATATGCAATGGTAGGATTGGGGGGACCCTCTTAGAAACTTTACGTGCTCATAACCGAAGGTTATCCACACTACTATTTTACGTCCATTTTGGCTATTAGGCTTTAAAAAATCGTAGACGCGCCTTTGGCACCAATCAGAAAAGAGTCATTCGAGATTGATCGAATGCTAAATTGAAAATTTTAGTCGAAATTATTCAAAACTGGACAAATACGCTGACTTTGACTCGAAATCTAAATAAGTTTGGCCAAGCTGCCCGCATTTCTAACAAAATAGCGTCTTATTAATGTTTTGGATACAGCACCTCAACCTATTTTTGCCGAACAAAAGAAGGTCGACAATAAGTCCAAAAAAATTATTCCCTTTCTCGAGATAATCCTCAAGACGATGAGGCTATTATCCGCAAGTGTGCTTTCATTGTAACAGAAATTAAGAAGTTTTTGAGAAGAAACACTTTAAAGTTTTCGTCAAAAGTTATCAAAACTGCAAAAGCATTACAAGCGTCTTGATGAATACTATCGCTCAATTTCAGATATGATTTTTATAATTTTCTATCAAAGCACTCATTTCTATCAATTTTTGTATTTGAAATAAAAGGGTAGGAGTCTCTAAAACAGGCGCGGATGTAGGATTTCATTTTTTTTGGGGGGCAGATATTTCTAAATAGTTTAAGAATTTGGTCAACTTTTCTTTTAGGTTGATCGATTGATTAATGAGCATTACAAAAACACAAATGAAACTATTTTGACAAACTATCTGGGCCGCAAGCAGGGGTGGATCTAGGATTTTCTCGAGGGGCGGACTTTCAATAATTTTTCGAAAGTTTTTGTCGATCTTTATTTTAGGTCGACCAAATATATTATCTGAGCTCTCCTAGACCAGTAAAAGAATTTTAAAAATTTTTGAAAAAAAAACAGGACAAAAATGGTTTGACTGTTTTTCATAAAAATTAGTATATATAGGCGCCAAAGGCGCGTTTAGAAAAACTTTAGGTCTGCTAGCCAAAAATGTGTTAAAGCCAGCCAGAGGTGTCAAAGTAATACCAAAGGGGTGACCCTTTGGGTAGTCAGGGGGTCGAATCTCTGAAGGAGGAAAAGCGTCCAAAAAGTTTCAAGCCACTCATCAAAGGGTTTCGTCAAATCTATTACGTTTTCTTTTCACGCGATACCCTCTCAAAACTAATTTATTTTGTCGCCAAAGACACCTTCAGAAAAATTAGTCTGCAAGACAATAAAAGATATCGAAAAACTGTAGTTTTTGGGTGTTGAAAGATTCGAATGCTTTGGGTGGTCAGGGAGTCGACTAAACTCGTCAAAAAAATTATCGTTTTTAGATTTTTTCTTACCACAACGTACTACAGGAGTTTTTTAGGAGAAAATCAGGGACAATTTAAGAAACGTTGAACAGCTATGTATGCTACTGAAGCTTTGTGTGTCGCCATTAGTGAATCTTTCAAAATTTTGTAATAAATTCTCCCAGTTTCCATAAGAAAAAACTATATTTAGGTTAAATATATTGTCAATCTCAAAATAATCAACTCGGACTGATATCAAGGAGCAAATCAGCGCTTTATGAAACCAATGTGATGAAAAATTCGAAATGTGGCAGAGATTTAAAAAAAAACTGGTCATCTACATTCAAATATTCAAACGTAATTAAGTTTTGCAGTACTGGGTCATTGATGCGTAACATTTTTATGATCACTCATTTGGCGTAAAATAAAAACAACTTCTGTTCATTTCTATATGAACCCAATGATACAGTTATTCACTTTTCTCAGATTTGCAAAATGTTTCAGAGATACAGATAGCACACTTTTAGAGCATATTTTACGATAGCAGATATTTAGGAATTAAGGTTGAAAAACATTTAAAATTTTTTTTAGTCTTTATGATTGTAGGGGGTATGGGTTGTTTAAGAGCAAAAATTAGGGATTTGAATTATGTTAGAAAATCGTTAGAAATTTTTGAGTATTTTTGTATAGATTTTATAATGAAAATATACAGTAAAAAAATTTTGCGAAATAACATTCATTATGATCAAATATTAAACGCATAAAATCGAAGTTTACCATCAAAATTTACAATAGATCTGAAATATCATTTTTCTGTAAATAATAGGGTTTATCAATTTTATCACTGCGGGATTCTTTTAATTCGTCGGCTCTTGTCATTCTCTTACGCTCAATTTATAGAAAAAAAAAACAATTTATATGATGAAACTTAAAATTGAAAACTGGAAAATTAATTTTTGCTTAATTTTCCCAACTAGATTTTTGTTTGCGTTTTTGTGCTCACCCAAGCACACATCGGGCATGGATAATTGAGAAACCAGTTTAAAAATAAATAATCGCTTGTTTGAGAAGCAGAGCTTACAATGGATAATATAATCGCCTCTCAAACCAAAAGGCTTCACCAATATCTGCGCTCGTTGTTTGCGTGGGTGATCAAAAACACAATTACAAAATTTTTTCAAAATTTGTTCTTCAAATTTTAAAATCACAAGAATTAAATAATTTTTCTTCAGTTTAAAGACGATGATTAAGCTTTAAATTTTTTCAAGACTTAATTTTGAAATTTTAACTTTTAAATTTAATCATATAAACTTAAGTTATATGGCAGTTTAGAAAACGATTACTCACTTCAACCAGAGCGTAGAGGGGGTAGTTGAAGGGAAAGTCAGTGCTCGTACACTGTGGCTCAGAAATGGCAGAACTGCAGTCACCTCTCGGACACACCATGGATCCCCTCTCTCTGCGCGTTTTCAGATATTCGCCCAGACAGTCGGTCGGATTAGAAGAACCTTGTCGAGTGTTTTTACGATGTTTTAACATGAGTATTAATTATTTCCTTTTAAAAATAATGTCTCTCTGCGCCGATCCGGAAAAAAATGCAATTTTCAGACAATTCACTATAATTTCAGAAAAATTCAAAGCTGCTTTAAAAAAAACTCAGACCTGAATTGGGATTGACACAAATCAGATATGAAGTTTCACTACTCAGAAATAAAAACTCAACAATTCGAAAGAAAGAGCTGTGAAAATCACAAGTAATTAGATCATTTTTCTTCAGTTTAAAGGACGATGATTATGCTTTAAGCTTTTCGGTATTTTGGTTTTTCAGCCACGAGAAAGAACCCCCACCCCGATACGGAGCTGTTGAAGTTTGTTTTGGGTGTGAATGAGTAAAAATACTCGCCTTGTTTTCCCGAAGGACCGCAGAACGAGTGACCACAGGGTAACATGCGCGGATTCACGAACATTTTCTTGCATAATCGACACCGGTAGCTTTTGTCATCCCTTGCCGCCATCTCGTCACAAAATAAAGTAATTTGTTAACTAGTTTTCGTCAATCAGAAAATGGTTTGAATATTTTGAGAACATTAAAGTGTGTTCAAAGTTTAAGCTTTGACACAGTTGATTATGCATTTGATATTAAACTATTTGAGGCGAGCGAAAAAAAATTTGATACTGCACGTAAATTTAATAGTGCATAGATAAATGGCAAAACTAAGAAAAGTATCTGAAAAAAAAACTTTTAAAAAAATACGTTGGACTTATTACAGTCTTTTGATGAAAAGTTTAACCGATAAAAAGTCCTTTTTTCTGTCGCAAATTGCATGAAAACATGTTTTTGCGTTGATGTTCATGCAAAAACCAATCCGATGAAACACAAAGTATGTGAATTTTTATTAAAACTTGAAAATACGTTTTCTTAACTGCGACAACACATTAATTTTTCGCGTTGTGATGATATTTTAAGAGAAAGAAAGCCTTTTGTGGGGATTCGACCCCTTTCAACCCAAATGACCCCCCTGCGGTATTATTTCATCTTATCCATTTTCGTCTGACCTCCCGTAAAAATTGTCTAAAGCGCATTGGGCTCCATCATATTTTAATTTTGAGGGGAAACGCTAGCAAAAAAAGCAATTTTTTTGGTCAAAACCTTGCAAATGTGCCCTAAAACCTTTTTTTCTTTTTGTTTCTCAAACATGGGTTGATCATAAAAGGTAATCAAAGTTTTTGCAAACTTTTTGAAAAACCCTCGCCCCAAAAAAATTCTAGATCCGCGCCTGTCTTGAATGACTTCATCAAGTTTTCAATTCAATTTGTCTAAGAACTATTCAAAAATATTTTTTTTTCTCGACACGCATTTTCGAAAGAACGCATCGCATAACCACAAAGTGACCCCACTTCAATTTTATATTTAACTTTGCTGAAATCAATCTATAACTCCCAAACATTTAGATGAGTGAAATTACACAGACACTCATCAAAAAGGTTGAGATATACGACTATTCGAAGACGAATAAGTAAGGTCATGAGTGGTTGTAGAATGAAAAGGAGGAATCTCTTTTTTTTGCAGGGGAAAACCAAAGAAGGGCCAAGAGCAGGACTAGGTACGCGACCATCGCGACTGAAAAAAATGGGTGACGAATTTTGTAACTGAAATTCTGCTCAAAATTCTACTCGACTTAATCCGACCGAAAAAAGTTGTCTCGACTTTGCGCGAACCAAAACAAACTGTACGCAAACGCAAATTTGTACGAACCTATAAGATGAATCGGGATTGAGTGATAAAAAAAAACTACCGAACGACCAATGAGAGTCACATCGCGACTAAGTGAGACAAAAAAGCGGATTTTTTTGAACAACATAAGAAGATTCTACCGATATGATGTTTTCAATCAACTCAAGATTGCTTATGAATAAATTAATTGATGCAACTACAAATTCCTCACTGTACGTGCTTAGAGGTATTGCTACTCCAACCGAATTTCGTGACATCTAGTCTATTAACCCCATTTTGTTTCCAAGTGTTCTATGTCAAAAGGCAAGTGTTAACATTGTCAAATGTTTTATGTCAAAGTTAAAGGGGATTAAATGGTCGATCCATCTTGCTAGCCTACTCTGGCTGGTTTTTGATTTTTTTGTTTGCTTTTATAGCACTGATTCAGGCCTGTTGGTCTTTGATTACAGTAAAAATTTTTCCCGTATAAATAATGTTTAAAGTGTTCGACGGCCCGCCCAAACTACCCCTAATAATTCAATTTCGTTTACTGAAAACTTTTCTTCTAGCGAGTGTAAGAATCTTGACGCACAAGCTATTGCCAACCAAGCTTCCATGAAACGTTGCTCTAGTGCTGCCCTTAAACCTGATTGTTCAATATGATGTTGTCAATCGACTCACAAACCACGCGGGTTTCTAAGTTTTGGTCAAAACGTTTATTTGTGTTATGTCTGAAACTTGTTCACAAGAAAATACTTGGGTTTCTAAGTTTTGGTCAAAATATTTAATTTGTGTTATGTCTGAAACCAGTTTTAGGATGTTATTGAATGCTACGTTGTGTTCAGCTTTCCAATCAACTGATTTATTCTCTGTAACTTTTAGGAGTGGGTGCAGTGCAACGGCGATTTGTGCCAGATGCGGAATGTACCTTGTGAGATGGTGCATTAAGCCCATGAAATTTTTGGTTGTTTGAATGTTCATGATGGGTTTAGTTTTTCACTAGCCTCTGTTTTCTTAATGAGTGGTTTCGTACCCTCGATAATAATGTTATATCCTAGCCATTCAATCTTTTATATGCAAACCTATTTTTGTCAAATGAGATTGCAAAATTTTTCTTGTCCAGTTTCTGTAAAATTGTCTCTAATTTTGTCTTATGTAGCTCGAGTGACCCTTTAGTTACTATTAATATATCTTTCAAGTAAGCATATATATTTTTGCAGTTTATGAGTGTCAAATTGATTGCTTTTTGGAACTCTGCCGGCATATCTGTTAGGACGTAGAATCCCGTCTGGAACTGATAAGTCCCAGTGATGTTGCCTCCAATAAAACTGAAATTGAATTAATCTCTAGTCTGTTTATCCAATGGAATTTGCGAGTGTGCGTATCGTTAGTGAATTGTTGAAAATAACGTTCGATTTTTCGTATCTGATTTTACCTCTTGTGCTATTTTGTCCTGGAGGAGATCTATGTTCGGCATTTGGTATTGATTTTTGAGGATGAACTTGTCGATCTTTTTGGAATCCAATGCCATTTTTACTGTTTGTTCCTTCATTATGGTTACTACGATCGGGCTGATAAATTGTTTGTCCGATCATTTATCCCGTTTGACGGTGTGTTTTTGGTCCATCAATTTGTTTAGCTCTTTTTCATTTCCTTCTTGTAGGTGGATCTGGAACTTTTTGCCGAATAGGAAGAGCGTCTTTTTCGAATATTGTTTGCAATGTGTGGTTTTTTGATTTTCCTATTGGTATACATAATTGTTTGAAATTATCTTTATCCCACTGATTCAATTCAGGGTTTGATTCTTCCATTTCTCGTTTACTTAGCTTTCGGGTTTGTTCTTGTTTTTCCTTATTAGTGTTATGCCAATTTAAGGTAGTAGGTTTCTACCTATTATGTTTGCTTTCTGGTCATCCCCTATCATGAATGGGAATAATAATATCGCCTTTGATGAATGAGAACAAAAATGGGAAAAATGGCAATCATAATATCGCCTTTAACAATATCTTCAATGGGAATCATCGTATCGCCTTCCTTTGGGAATAATGCTAAATCGCCGTTGAAAAATGCTTAATTTCTTGCCGCGTCTTTTGGGGGGCTTCCCGAGTCTACGATGGCAAATATGAATTCCGTGTTTGTTTTTGTTTTAACAATAGGTCCGTTTAGATCATATTCAGTCAAGACAACTAAGTTTTTTTTTTACCTCGAACGCCTCAGATATTGCCATTACTGTAAAAATATATTTTTGGAGTTCTTCCCCAACCATTATTGGATGTAAATTCAACTAAGGCTACTGAATCGTGTTTTGACATCCCGTTGGTGCCTTCCATGTCTTCTTGTCCTTCTTCCATTCTATCTTCGAGTTAATTAATGTTGGTAGATCGGTTTTCGCAAAATGCCCCAGTTAAGCGCACTTTGAGCAAACTTTATTTTTTGCTGGGCATGATTGTAGGTGATTTGGGGAGAATTGTCTGCCACACTTATAATATTGATTTTTTTGTTTATTATAAGGTTGTTGATGGCCCCTTTGTATTTTATGTTCTGCCTCGAAATCCGCCACTAGCTCTTTGTGTGTTCTGTTTATCGGCGGATTTGATATTTGAATCTTGCTTCCTTGTTGTTGTTACTCCGAATGAATTCGTTTTAATTTTTTGGGGTATGTTTAATTCCTTTTTCTCGACGAATTGCATATTCATATGCATCTTGTGGACTTTGTGTTTTTGCCAAAAGCTCTTTCGCTATTTTTTCTTTATTCCTGAGGGGTGTAAGCATGCCACGATCCGACTCATCTTCTCTATTCCCACAATCAGCGCAAGACGCTAATTCTACGCTGTCCACTTGGAATTGTTCCAAGGTTTTGATTTTCTTCTCTGAAGTTATATCTTTTATATGCTATAACTCTTGTTGTGATGAAAATTTCCTCCACTTTTATCATAAGTTCTCTCATTGTTGAAATGTGTAGGTCGAGATTTGGTCGTTTTTTTTTGTAATAAATTGGGATCAAGTTAAGCGGATTTTAAATAACTTAATGTAGACTTTTCTTCAGTAAATCACTCTTTTTTGTGTATAACATGGGTACAGTCAAATTGTCAGTTTAAGTAGGTGTGATATTTCGCTTTTCCGCTGAAGACACATTTAATTTAATCACAAACATCATTTATTTTTCTAAAATATATATGTTTTGATAATGGGAAGATGAAAAAGATTGAAACTCATTGTTTGTTAGCTTTCAGAAAAAAAAACATATTTAGCGCGCTGAGGGGAATTAGTGGTGTAATTTTTCATTTTTGGTTGCAAATGTATCACAATTTATTCCAAATTTGGCACTCGTTTACCTTATTTGTTTTTTGTTGACAACTTTAACTTTTTTCTAGACAAACTTTGGCAATTAAAACCGATATTTCGTAAAAAAAGGTCTCGCAATGCCTTGCACTCTAAGTTTTGGTTTAATTTTTCTTATTTTGCCTTAAATGCGGAATTTTTCATCAAAAAACATTCGTACACTTCACAGGCGATATGTCAAAAAAATTCTTGTGCTCGATTATTTATAGTATACAAATTAATAAACCTGTCAGAGAAAAATATGATTTATTTACGATATTCAAAAAATGATGTAGAAAATCTTGCGCGCGTTCAGTCAAAATTTTCTCAAAATGCTTTACACTTCATTTGTTGTTTGTTGATATTCCTAAATTTCCTAAAATGTTGAAATTTTTGCCAAAAAAATCTTTAGAGAATATAAAACGGAGCTCATAAAATCAATTTGGGTAAAAACTTGCCAATAAAAACTAAGTTTGAGGAGCGAGTGCTTGCCAGAAAAAAGGTCAAAATGTTCCCAAAAAGTCTTACAACCTCATAATTTTTCTTAAAAAGTCTTACAACCCCATATTGACAGAGAAAAAATGATTTAATTCTGATTTTCAGGAAACGATGCAAAATTTTTGAGTGCGCGATGGGTCAAATTGGTATCAATATGATTTAAACCCTCACCGGTGGTTTTTGCGTTGATGTTCATGCAAAAACCAATCCGATGAAACACAAAGTAAGTGAATTTTTATTAACACTTGAAAATACGTTTTTTTAACTGTGACAGCACATTAAGTTTTAGCCTGTTGTGATACTTTAAGAGAAAGAAAGCCTTTTGTGGGGATTCGACCCCTTTCAACCCAAATGGCCCCCCTGCGGTACTATTTCACCACATCCATTTTTGTCTGAAGCGCATCAGGCTCCATCATATTCTACTTTTGAGGGGGAACGCTAGCAAAAAAAAACGAAACCTTGCAAATGTGCGCTCAAACCTTTTTTTTTCTTTTTGTTTCTCAAACATTGGTGGATCATAAAAAGTTATCAAAGTTTTTGCAAACTTTTTGAAAAACCCCCATCCCAAGAAATTTCTAGATCCTCGCCTGTGTTGAATGAATTCATCTAATTTTCAATTTCAATTTGTCCAAAAACTATTAAAAAATAGTTTTTTTTTGACAAGCTTTTTCGAACGAACGAATCGCATAACCACAAAAAGACCCTCTTCAATTTAATATATAATTTCGCGGAAATCAAAAAATAGCTCACAAAAATTTAGATGAGTCACATTACACAGACATTCACAATGAAGGTTCACCTACACGACTATTCGAAGAAGAATAAGTAAGGTCATAAGTGGTTGTAGAATGGATAGGAGTAATCTCTTCTTTTTTGTAGGGGAAGACCAAAAAGGGACGAAGTCCGAAACTAGTTACGCGACTATCGCCTGACAAAAATGGGTAATGAATTTTGCTAATGAAATTCCGCTCAAAATTCTACTCGACTTAATCCGACCGAAAAAAATTGTCTCGATTTTGCGCGAACCAAAACAAATTGTACGCAAACGCAATTTTGTATGAACCTATAAGATGAATCGGGATTGAGTGATCAAAAAAAAACTACCGAACGACCACTGAGAGTCACATTGCGACTAAGTGAGACGAAAAAGCGGATTTTTTTGAACAACAAAAGAAGATTCCACCGATATGATGTTTTCAATCAACTCAAGATTGCTTATGAATAAATTAATTGCAACTACAAATTCCTCATTGTTTAGAGGTTTTGCTACTCCAACCAAATTTTGTGGCATCTAGTCTATTAACCCCATTTTGTTTCCAAGTGTTTTTATGTCAAAAGGCAAGTGTTAACATTGCCAAGTGTTTTATGTCAAAGTTAAAGAGATTAAATGGTCGATCCATCTTGTTAGCCTACTCTGGCTGGTTTTTGATTTTTCGTTTGCATTTAAAGCACTGATTAAGGCCTGTTGGTCTGTGAATACAGTAAATTTTTTCCCGTATAAATAAGATTTGAAGTGTTCGATGGCCCGCCCAAACTACCCCTAATAATTCAATTTCGTTTACTGAAAACTTTTCTACTAGCGAGTGTAAGAGTCTTGACGCACAAGCTATTGCCAACCAAGCTTCCATGAAACGTTGCTCTAGTGCTGCCCTTAAACCTGATTGTTCAATATGATGTTGTCAATCGACTAACAAACCACGCGGGATTCTAAGTTTTGGTCAAAACGTTTATTTTGTGTTATGTCTGAAACTTGCTCACAAGAAAATACTTGGGTTTCTAAGTTTTGGTCAAAATATTTAATTTGTGTTATGTCTGAAACCAGTTTTCGGATGTTATTGAGTGCTACGTTGTGTTCAGCTTTCCAATCAACTGATTTATTCTCTGTAGCTTTTAGGAGTGGGTGCAGTGCAACGGCGATTGGTGCCAGATGCGGAATGTACCTTGTGAGATGGTGCATTAAGCCCATGAAATTTTTGGTTGTTTCAATGATCATGATGAGGTTAGTTTTTCACTAGCCTCTGTTTTCTTAATGAGTGGTTTCGTACCCTCGATAATAATGTTATATCCTAGCCATTCAATCTTTTATATGCAAACCTACTTTTGTCAAATGAGATCTTTCTTGTCCAGTTTCTGTAAAGTTGTCTCTAATTTTGCCTTGTGTAGCTCGAGTAACCCTTTAGTTACTATTAATATATCTTTCAAGTGAGCATATATATTTTTGCAGTTCATGTGTGTCAAATTGATTGCTTTTTGGAATTCTGCCGGCATATCTGTTAGGACGTAGAATCCCGTCTGGAACTGATAAGTCCCGGTGATGTTGCCTCCAAAAAAGCTGAAATTGCATTGATCTCTAGTCTGTTTATCCAATGGAATTTGCGAGTGTGCGTATCATTAGTGAATTGGTGAAAATAACGTTTGATTTTTTGTATCTGATTTTACCTCTTGTGCTATTTTGTCCTGGAGGAGATCTATCTTTGGCATTTGGTATTGATTTTTGAGGATGAACTTGTTGATCTTTTTGGAATCCAATGCCAATTTTTACTGTTTGGTCCTTCATTATGGTTCTTACGATCGGGCTGATAAATTTTTTGTCCGATCATTCATCCCGTTTGACGGTATGTTTTTGGTCCACCAATTTGTTTAGCTCTTTTTCTTCATTTCTTTCTTGTAGATGGATCGGGAACTTTTTGCCGAATAGGAATTGCGTTTTTTTTCGAATAATGTTTGCAATGTGTGGTTTTTTGATTTTCCTATTGGTATACATAATTGTTTGAAATTACCTTTAACCCACTGATTCAATTCAGGGTTTGATTCTTCCGTTTCTCGTTTACTTAGCTTTCGGTTTGGTTCTTGTTTTTCCTGTATTAGTGTTATGCCAATTTAAGGTAGTAGGTTTCTACCTATTATGTTTGCTTTCTGGTCATCCCCTATCTTGAAGGGGAATAATAATATCGCCTTCCTTTGGGAATAATGCTAAATCGCCGTTGTAAAATGCTTAATTTCTTGCCGCGTCTTCTGGGGGGCTTCCCGAGTCTGCGATGGCAAATATGGTTTCCGTGTTTGTTTTTGTTTTAACAATAGGTCCGTTTAGATCATATTCAGTCAAGACAAACTAAGCTTTTTTTACCTCGAACGCCTCAGATATTGCCATTACTGAAAAAATATCATTTTGGAGTTCTTCCCCAACCATTATTGGACGTAAATTCAACTAAGGCTACTGATTCGTGTTTTGAAATCCCGTTGGTGCCTTCCATGTCTTCTTGTTCTTCTTCCTTTCTATCTTCTAGTTAATTAATGTTGGTAGATCGGTTTTCGCAAAATGCCCCAGTTAAGCGCACTTTGAGCAAACTTTATTTTTTGCTGGGCATGATTGTAGGTGATTTCGGGAGAATTGTCTGCCACACTTATAATATTGATTTTTTTGTTTGTTATAAGGTTGTTGATGGCCCCTTTGTATTTTATGTTCTGCCTCGAAATCCGCCACTAGCTCTTTGTGTGTTCTGTTTATCGGCGGATTTATCTATTTGAATCTTGCTTCCTTGTTGTTGTTACTCCGAATGAATTCGTTTTAATTTTTCGGATATGTTTAATTCCTTTTTCTCGACGAATTGCATTTTCATATGCATCTTGTGGACTTTGTGTTTTTGCCAAAAACTCTTTCGCTATTTTTTCATTATTCCTGAGGGGTGTAAGCATGCCACGATCCCACTCGTCTTCTCTATTCCCACAATCAGCGCAAGACGCTAATTCTACGCTGTCCACTTGGAATTGTTCCAAGGTTTTGATTTTCTTCTCTGAAGTTATATCTTTTATATGCTATAACTCTTGTTGTGATGAAAATTTCCTCCACTTTTATCATAAGTTCTCTCCTTGTTGAATTGTGTAGGTCGAGATTTGGTCTTTTTTTTGTAATAAATTGGGATCAAGTTAAGTGGATTTTAAATAACTTAATACTTTGCACTCTAAACTTTGGTTTAATTTTTCTTATAAATATACATAATAATATATACGGATATATATAAATAGTGTTCTACTTTGCTCGACCGAGTTCAGTTTTTCACCCAATCTCTTGTAATTTTTATCCGAAACTTTTGTACAGACAATTCCTATATTAATTGTTCATTTTTTTAGGAAACATATTTTCCTTGACAAAATGTAGGCCATCCTCATTAAACTATATGATTCGACTGAAATGAGCAAACCGAAGACGAATATCATCAAATCAGATAGGTAGGAAATGAGGATCAAAAAAGAGAAACAATTGCATTTTTTAGCTCACGATTAATTAGATAACAAATACAATCCCATTGGAATAGTTCAGTTTGATTTTGTTCATTGCAGTCAAAATATCAAATTTTTGAGAATTTTTAACACGACTCATTTTTTTCACTTTTTCTACAGTTGAATTGGAAAAAAAATTCAAGGAGCCAAGAAAACAATAGCATTTTTCTTTAAGCAGTTAAACATACTGATGAAAAGCGCAGGCAAAGTTTTCTATCGTTCTTCCCAGGTCGAGATGCTTAATTTATTTTTCGACAACCTAGATGAAAAATTGATATGTTTCGCCCGTCTCGACCAATTTTCGGTGTGTTTCGACTCTCTCGGCCAAATTTTTGTTATGTTTCGACCTTATCGACCAAACTTTGATATGTTTGGACATTCTTAGCCCAACAAACTAGTGTTTTACTTTGCTCGACCGAGTTCAGATGTGTTTCGACTTACTCGACCGAAACTCGACAAGTTTCGACTTTCTCGACTGTCTCCATCAACTTTTTTGAAAAGTTTGTTTGTTCGACCCCGCATAGAAATGTTTCGATTTCTCGACCATATTTGGTGATGTTTCGACTCTCTCGGTCGAAATCGCATACGTTTTGACTCTGTGGTGGTTTTATAATTGCTTCTCGACCGCGGAATTTCAGTCGCAAAAGTGCATTTGCTTGACTTTCAAAGTCGAAACATAAGTCGAGAACCGGATTATTTGAGTTTGATTTATTTATTTTGTGTCTCGAACAATTGTTTATCTATAAAAACGAGGTAAATAGTAAGTGCAACAAATACACAAAAATTTTATTTGTGAATTTCAATTTTCTACGTTTGCAAAAAAATCAATGCCAAGTTTCGGATATCTTCTCAAGTAATGGTAGGGAAGTTTTGAAGTGCGACATTGCAATTTTTAATTAAGGTTTCAACTAAAGACTTTTTGCCTCCTATGGGTAAGCTTGGGTATGAGAGGGGAAATGGTTCGGTTCTTTTCTCTTTTAAGTCTCAAACTTTAAAAAAAAACTACTATACGGTCGAAAAAAACTACTATACACAATTTGATTATTTGGGCCGTATAATAAAAACGACTCAACGGTTCCGAATATTTGGGTTAACTGCTTCAGTCTATAACTTACTTGACGCTCTCGTGCTTCTTCAATCGTGATGATGGTTTCGCTGTCAGCGTGACCACTGTGATCACTGCTCATTCGGCACTTGTTGCAGATGGCTTCTTTGTCCTTCACACAGTAGTAGTTCTTCAGCAGGTCGTGTTTTGAGCACTTGTTTAGGCAGTTGTTATCCAAACACTCCTCTTCACTTCCATCACTTCGAAGTTCCGCCTTTCTTTGCTGAAATATGCAATGGTAGGATTGGGGGGACCCTCTTAGAAACTTTACGTGCTCATAACCGAAGGTTATCCACACTACTATTTTACGTCCATTTTGGCTATTAGGCTTTAAAAAATCGTAGACGCGCCTTTGGCACCAATCAGAAAAGAGTCATTCGAGATTGATCGAATGCTAAATTGAAAATTTTAGTCGAAATTATTCAAAACTGGACAAATACGCTGACTTTGACTCGAAATCTAAATAAGTTTGGCCAAGCTGCCCGCATTTCTAACAAAATAGCGTCTTATTAATGTTTTGGATACAGCACCTCAACCTATTTTTGCCGAACAAAAGAAGGTCGACAATAAGTCCAAAAAAATTATTGCCTTTCTCGAGATAATCCTCAAGACGATGAGGCTATTATCCGCAAGTGTGCTTTCATTGTAACAGAAATTAAGAAGTTTTTGAGAAGAAACACTTTAAAGTTTTTGTCAAAAGTTATCAAAACTCCAAAAGCATTACAAGCGTCTTGATGAATACTATCGCTCAATTTCAGATATGATTTTATAATTTTCTATCAAAGCACTCATTTCTATCAATTTTTGTATTTGAAATAAAAGGGTAGGAGTCTCTAAAACAGGCGCGGATGTAGGATTTTATTTTTTTTGGGGGGCAGATATTTCTAAATAGTTTAAGAATTTGGTCAACTTTTCTTTTAGGTTGATCGATTGATTAATGAGCATTACAAAAACACAAATGAAACTATTTTGACAAACTATCTGGGCCGCAAGCAGGGGTGGATCTAGGATTTTCTCGAGGGGCGGACTTTCAATAATTTTTCGAAAGTTTTTGTCGATCTTTATTTTAGGTCGACCAAATATATTATCTGAGCTCTCCTAGACCAGTAAAAGAATTTTAAAAATTTTTGAAAAAAAAAACAGGACAAAAATGGTTTGACTGTTTTTCATAAAAATTAGTATATAAAAGGTGCCAAAGGCGCGTTTAGAAAAACTTTAGGTCTGCTAGCCAAAAATGTGTTAAAGCCAGCCAGAGGTGTCAAAGTAATACCAAAGGGGGGACCCTTTGGGTAGTCAGGGGGTCGAATCTCTGAAGGAGGAAAAGCGTCCAAAAAGTTTCAAGCCACTCATCAAAGGGTTTCGTCAAATCTATTACGTTTTCTTTTCACGCGATACCCTTTCAAAACTAATTTATTTTGTCGCCAAAGACACCTTCAGAAAAATTAGTCTGCAAGACAATAAAAGATATCGAAAAACTGTAGTTTTTGGGTGTTGAAAGATTCGAATGCTTTGGGTGGTCAGGGAGTCGACTAAACTCGTCAAAAAAATTATCGTTTTTAGATTTTTTCTTACCACAACGTACTACAGGAGTTTTTAGGAGAAAATCAGGGACAATTTAAGAAACGTTGAACAGCTATGTATGCTACTGAAGCTTTGTGTGTCGCCATTAGTGAATCTTTCAAAATTTTGTAATAAATTCTCCCAGTTTCCATAAGAAAAAACTATATTTAGGTTAAATATATTGTCAATCTCAAAATAATCAACTCGGACTGATATCAAGGAGCAAATCAGCGCTTTATGAAACCAATGTGATGAAAAATTCGAAATGTGGCAGAGATTTAAAAAAAAAACTGGTCATCTACATTCAAATATTCAAACGTAATTAAGTTTTGCAGTACTGGGTCATTGATGCGTAACATTTTTATGATCACTCATTTGGCGTAAAATAAAAACAACTTCTGTTCATTTCTATATGAACCCAATGATACAGTTATTCACTTTTCTCAGATTTGCAAAATGTTTCAGAGATACAGATAGCACACTTTTAGAGCATATTTTACGATAGCAGATATTTAGGAATTAAGGTTGAAAAACATTTAAATTTTTTTTTAGTCTTTATGATTGTAGGGGGTATGGGTTGTTTAAGAGCAAAAATTAGAGATTTGAAGCATGTTAGAAAATCGTTAGAAATTTTTGAGTATTTTTGTATCGATTTTATAATGAAAATATACAGTAAAAAATTTTTGCGAAATAACATTCATTATGATCAAATATTAAACGCATAAAATCGAAGTTTACCATCAAAATTTACAATAGATCTGAAATATCATTTTTCTGTAAATAATAGGGTTTATCATTTTTATCACTGCGGGATTCTTAATTCGTCGGCTCTTGTCATTCTCTTACGCTCAATTTATAGAAAAAAAAACAATTTATATGATGAAACTTAAAATTGAAAACTGGAAAATTAATTTTTGCTTAATTTTCCCAACTAGATTTTTGTTTGCGTTTTTGTGCTCACCCAAGCACACATCGGGCATGGATAATTGAGAAACCAGTTTAAAAATAAATAATCGCTTGTTTGAGAAGCAGAGCTTACAATGGATAATATAATCGCCTCTCAAACCAAAAGGCTTCACCAATATCTGCGCTCGTTGTTTGCGTGGGTGATCAAAAACACAATTACAAAATTTTTTCAAAATTTATTCTTCAAATTTTAAAATCACAAGAATTAAATAATTTTTCTTCAGTTTAAAGACGATGATTAAGCTTTAAATTTTTTCAAGACTTAATTTTGAAATTTTAACTTTTAAATTTAATCATATAAACTTAAGTTATATGGCAGTTTAGAAAACGATTACTCACTTCAACCAGAGCGTAGAGGGGGTAGTTGAAGGGAAAGTCAGTGCTCGTACACTGTGGCTCAGAAATGGCAGAACTGCAGTCACCTCTCGGACACACCATGGATCCCCTCTCTCTGCGCGTTTTCAGATATTCGCCCAGACAGTCGGTCGGATTAGAAGAACCTTGTCGAGTGTTTTTACGATGTTTTAACATGAGTATTAAATATTTCCTTTTAAAAATAATGTCTCTCTGCGCCGATCCGGAAAAAAATGCAATTTTCAGACAATTCACTATAATTTCAGAAAAATTCAAAGCTGCTTTAAAAAAAACTCAGACCTGAATTGGGATTGACACAAATCAGATATGAAGTTTCACTACTCAGAAATAAATACTCAACAATTCGAAAGAAAGAGCTGTGAAAATCACAAGTAATTAGATCATTTTTCTTCAGTTTAAAGGACGATGATTATGCTTTAAGCTTTTCGGTATTTTGGTTTTTCAGCCACGAGAAAGAACCCCCACCCCGATACGGAGCTGTTGAAGTTTGTTTTGGGTGTGAATGAGTAAAAATACTCGCCTTGTTTTCCCGAAGGACCGCAGAACGAGTGACCACAGGGTAACATGCGCGGATTCACGAACATTTTCTTGCATAATCGACACCGGTAGCTTTTGTCATCCCTTGCCGCCATCTCGTCACAAAATAAAGTAATTTGTTAACTAGTTTTCGTCAATCAGAAAATGGTTTGAATATTTTGAGAACATTAAAGTATGTTCAAAGTTTAAGCTTTGACACAGTTGATTATGCATTTGATATTAAACTATTTGAGGCGAGCGAAAAAAAATTTGATACTGCACGTAAATTTAATAGTGCATAGATAAATGGCAAAACTAAAAAAAGTATCTGAAAAAAACTTTTAAAAAAATACGTTGGACTTATTACAGTCTTTTGATGAAAAGTTTAACCGATAAAAAGTCCTTTTTTCTGTCGCAAATTGCATGAAAACATGTTTTTGCGTTGATGTTCATGCAAAAACCAATCCGATGAAACACAAAGTATGTGAATTTTTATTAAAACTTGAAAATACGTTTTCTTAACTGCGACAACACATTAATTTTTCGCGTTGTGATGATATTTTAAGAGAAAGAAAGCCTTTTGTGGGGATTCGACCCCTTTCAACCCAAATGACCCCCCTGCGGTATTATTTCATCTTATCCATTTTCGTCTGACCTCCCGTAAAAATTGTCTAAAGCGCATTGGGCTCCATCATATTTTAATTTTGAGGGGAAACGCTAGCAAAAAAAGCAATTTTTTTGGTCAAAACCTTGCAAATGTGCCCTAAAACCTTTTTTTCTTTTTGTTTCTCAAACATGGGTTGATCATAAAAGGTAATCAAAGTTTTTGCAAACTTTTTGAAAAACCCTCGCCCCAAAAAAATTCTAGATCCGCGCCTGTCTTGAATGACTTCATCAAGTTTTCAATTCAATTTGTCTAAGAACTATTCAAAAATATTTTTTTTTCTCGACACGCATTTTCGAAAGAACGCATCGCATAACCACAAAGTGACCCCACTTCAATTTTATATTTAACTTTGCTGAAATCAATCTATAACTCCCAAACATTTAGATGAGTGACATTACACAGACACTCATCAAAAAGGTTGAGATATACGACTATTCGAAGACGAATAAGTAAGGTCATGAGTGGTTGTAGAATGAAAAGGAGGAATCTCTTTTTTTTGCAGGGGAAAACCAAAGAAGGGCCAAGAGCAGGACTAGGTACGCGACCATCGCGACTGAAAAAAATGGGTGACGAATTTTGTAACTGAAATTCTGCTCAAAATTCTACTCGACTTAATCCGACCGAAAAAAGTTGTCTCGACTTTGCGCGAACCAAAACAAACTGTACGCAAACGCAAATTTGTACGAACCTATAAGATGAATCGGGATTGAGTGATAAAAAAAAACTACCGAACGACCAATGAGAGTCACATCGCGACTAAGTGAGACAAAAAAGCGGATTTTTTTGAACAACATAAGAAGATTCTACCGATATGATGTTTTCAATCAACTCAAGATTGCTTATGAATAAATTAATTGATGCAACTACAAATTCCTCACTGTACGTGCTTAGAGGTATTGCTACTCCAACCGAATTTCGTGACATCTAGTCTATTAACCCCATTTTGTTTCCAAGTGTTCTATGTCAAAAGGCAAGTGTTAACATTGTCAAATGTTTTATGTCAAAGTTAAAGGGGATTAAATGGTCGATCCATCTTGCTAGCCTACTCTGGCTGGTTTTTGATTTTTTTGTTTGCACTTAAAGCACTGATTAAGGCCTGTTGGTCTTTGATTACAGTAAAATTTTTCCCGTATAAATAATATTTAAAGTGTTCGATGGCCCGCCCAAACTACCCCTAATAATTCAATTTCGTTTACTGAAAACTTTTCTTCTAGCGAGTGTAAGAATCTTGACGCACAAGCTATTGCCAACCAAGCTTCCATGAAACGTTGCAATAGTGCTGCCCTTAAACCTGATTGTTCAATATGATGTTGTCAATCGACTCACAAACCACGCGGGTTTCTAAGTTTTGGTCAAAACGTTTATTTTGTGTTATGTCTGAAACTTGTTCACAAGAAAATACTTGGGTTTCTAAGTTTTGGTCAAAATATTTAATTTGTGTTATGTCTGAAACCAGTTTTAGGATGTTATTGAATGCTACATTGTGTTCAGCTTTCCAATCAACTGATTTATTCTCTGTAACTTTTAGGAGTGGGTGCAGTGCAACGGCGATTTGTACCAGATGCGGAATGTACCTTGTGAGATGGTGCATTAAGCCCATGAAATTTTTGGTTGTTTGAATGTTCATGATGGGTTTAGTTTTTCACTAGCTTCTGTTTTCTTAATGAGTGGTTTCGTACCCTCGATAATAAAGTTATATCCTAGCCATTCAATCTTTTATATGCAAACCTATTTTTGTCAAATGAGATTGCGAAATTTTTCTTGTCCAGTTTCTGTAAAATTGTCTCTAATTTTGCCTTGTGTAGCTTGAGTGACCCTTTAGTTACTATTAATATATCTTTCAAGTAAGCATATATATTTTTGCAGTTTATGAGTGTCAAATTGATTGCTTTTTGGAATTCTGCCGGCATATCTGTTAGGACGTAGAATCCCGTCTGGAACTGATAAGTCCCAGTGATGTTGCCTCCAATAAAGCTGAAATTGGGAATCATCATGTCGCCTTCCTTTGGGAATAATGCTAAATCGCCGTTGAAAAATGCTTAATTTCTTGCCGCGTCTTTTGGGGGGCTTCCCGAGTCTACGATGGCAAATATGAATTCCGTGTTTGTTTTTGTTTTAACAATAGGTCCGTTTAGATCATATTCAGTCAAGACAACTAAGTTTTTTTTACCTCGAACGCCTCAGATATTGCCATTACTGAAACAATATCTTTTTGGAGTTCTTCCCCAACCATTATTGGACGTAAATTCAACAAAGGCTACTGAATCGTGTTTTGACATCCCGTTGGTGCCTTCCATGTCTTCTTGTCCTTCTTCCTTTCTATCTTCTAGTTAATTAATGTTGGTAGATCGGTTTTCGCAAAATGCCCCAGTTAAGCGCACTTTGAGCAAGTTTAGTTTTTGCTGGGCATGATTGTAGGTGATTTGGGGAGAATTGTCTGCCACACTTATAATATTGATTTTTTTGTTTGTTATAAGTTTGTTGATGGCCCCTTTGTATTTTATGTTCTGCCTCGAAATCCGCCACTAGCTCTTTGTGTGTTCTGTTTATCGGCGGATTTAATTATTTGAATATTGCTTCCTTGTTGTTGTTACTCCGAATGAATTCGTTTTAATTTTTCGGGTATGTTTAATTCCTTTTTCTCGACGAATTGCATATTCATATGCATCTTGTGGACTTTGTGTTTTTGCCAAAAGCTCTTTCGCTATTTTTTCTTTATTGCTGAGGGGTGTAAGCATGCCACGATCCCACTCGTCTTCTCTATTCTCACAATCAGCGCAAGACGCTAATTCTACGATGTCCACTTGGAATTGTTCCAAGGTTTGATTTTCTTCTCTGAAGTTATATCTTTTATATGCTATAACTCTTGTTGTGATGAAAATTTCCTCTACTTTTGTCATAAGTTCTCTCATTGTTGAAATGTGTAGGTCGAGATTTGGTCGTTTTTTGTAATAAATTGGGATCAAGTTAAGTGGCTTTTAAATAATTTAATGTAGATTTTTCTTCAGTAAATCACTCTTTTTTGTGTATAACATGGGTACAGCCAAATTGTCAGTTTAAGTAGGTGTGATATTTCGCTTTTCCGCTGAACACACATTTAATTTAATCACAAACATCATTTATTTTTCTAAAATATATATGTTTTGATAATGAGATGATGAAAAAGATTGAAACTCATTGTTTGTTAGCTTTCAGAAAAAAAAACGTATTCAGCGCGCTGAGGGGAATTAGTGGTGTAATTTTTCATTTTTGGTTGCAAATGTTTCACAATTTGTTCCAAATTTGGCACTCGTTAACCTTATTTGTTTTTTGTTGACAACTTTAACTTTTTTCTAGACAAACTTTGGCAATTAAAACCGATATTTTGTAAAAAAAAAAAAAAAAGGTCTCGCAATGCCTTGCACTCTAAGTTTTGGTTTAATTTTTCTTATTTTGCCTTAAATGCGGAATTTTTCATCAAAAAACATTCGTACACTTCACAGGCGATATGTCAAACAAATTCTTGCGCGCGATTATTTATAGTATACAAATTAACCAACCTGTCAGAGAAAAATATGATTTATTTCCGATATTCAAAAAATGATGCAAAAAATCTTGCGCGCGTTCAGTCAAAATTTTCTCAAAATGCTTGATCCTTCATTTGTTGTTTGTTGATATTCCTAAATTTCCTAAAATGTTGAAAATTTTGCCAAAAAAGTCTTTAGAGCATTTAAAACGGAGCTCAAAAAATCAATTTGGGTAAAAACTTGCCAATAAAAACTAAGTTTGAGGAGCGAGTGTTTGCCAGAAAAAAAGTCAAAATTTTCCCAAAAAGTCTTACAACCTCATATTTTTCTTAAAAAGTCTTACAACCCCATATTTACAGAGAAAAAATGATTTAATTCTGATTTTCAGGAAACGATGCAAAGTTTTTGAGTGCGCGATGGGTCAAATTGGTATCAATATGATTTAAACCCTCACCGGTGGTTTTTGCGTTGGTGTTCATGCAAAAACCAATCCGATGAAACACAAAGTATGTTAATTTTTATTAACACTTGAAAATACGTTTTCTTAACTGTGGCAGCACATTAAGTTTTCGCCTGTTGTGATATTTTAAGAGAAAGAAAGCCTTTTGTGGGGATTCGACCCCTTTCAACCCAAATGGCCCCCCTGCGGTACTATTTCACCACATCCATTTTTGGCTGACTGCCCGTAAAAAAATTGTCTGAAGCGCATTGGGCTCCATCATATTCTAATTTTGAGGGGGAACGCTAGCAAAAAAAACGAAACCTTGCAAATGTGCCCTCAAACCTTTTTTTTTCTTTTTGTTTCTGAAACATTGGTGGATCATAAAAAGTCATCAAAGTTTTTGCAAACTTTTTGAAAAACCCCCATCCCAAGAAATTTCTAGATCCTCGCCTGTGTTGAATGAATTCATCAAATTTTCAATTTCAATTTTTCCAAAAACTATTCAAAAATAGTTTTTTTTTGACAGGTGTTTTCGAACGAACGAATCGCATAACCACAAAAAGACCCTCTTCAATTTAATATATAATTTCGCGGAAATCAAAAAATAGCTCACAAAAATTTAGATGAGTCACATTACACAGACATTCACCATGAAGGTTCAGCTACACGACTATTCGAAGAAGAATAAGTAAGGTCATGAGTGGTTGTAGAATGAATAGGAGTAATCTCTTCTTTTTTGTAGGGGAAGACCAAAAAGGGACGAAGTCCGAAACTAGTTACGCGACTATCGCCTGACAAAAATGGGTAATGAATTTTGCTAATGAAATTCCGCTCAAAATTCTACTCGACTTAATCCGACCGAAAAAAAATTGTCTCGATTTTGCGCGAACCAAAACAAATTGTACGCTAACGCAATTTTGTACGAACCAATAAGATGAATCGGGTTAGGAATTGCGTTTTTTTCGAATAATGTTTGCAGTTTATGAGTGTCAAATTGATTGCTTTTTGGAATTCTGCCGGCATATCTGTTAGGACGTAGAATCCCGTCTGGAACTGATAAGTCCCGGTGATGTTGCCTCCAATAAAGCTGAAATTGCATTGATCTCTAGTCTGTTTATCCAATGGAATTTGCGAGTGTGCGTATCATTAGCGAATTGGTGAAAATAACGTTTGATTTTTTGTATCTGATTTTACCTCTTGTGCTATTTTGTCCTGGAGGAGATCTATGTTTGGCGTTTGGTATTGATTTTTGAGGATGAACTTGTTGATCTTTTTGGAATCCAATGCCAATTTTACTGTTTGGTCCTTCATTATGGTTACTACGATCGGGCTGATAAATTTTTTGTCCGATCATTCATCCCGTTTGACGGTGTGTTTTTGGTCCACCAATTTGTTTAGCTCTTTTTCTTCATTTCTTTCTTGTAGATGGATCGGGAACTTTTTGCCGAATAGGAATTGCGTTTTTTTTGAATAATGTTTGCAATGTGTGGTTTTTTGATTTTCCTATTGGTATACATAATTGTTTGAAATTACCTTTAACCCACTGATTCAATTCAGGGTTTGATTCTTCCGTTTCTCGTTTACTTAGCTTTCGGTTTGGTTCTTGTTTTTCCTGTATTAGTGTTATGCCAATTTAAGGTAGTAGGTTTCTACCTATTATGTTTGCTTTCTGGTCATCCCTTATCTTGAATGGGAATAATAATATCGCCTTTGATGAATGAGAACAAAAATGGGAAAAATGGCAATCATAATATCGCCTTTAACAATATCTTCAATGGGAATCAACATATCGCCTTCCTTTGGGAATAATGCTAAATCGCCTTTGTAAAATGCTTAATTTCTTGCCGCGTCTTTTGGGGGGCTTCCCGAGTCTACGATGGCAAATATGAATTCCGTGTTTGTTTTTGTTTTAACAATAGGTCCGTTTAGATCATATTCAGTCAAGACAACTAAGTTTTTTTTACCTCGAACGCCTCAGATATTGCCATTACTGAAAAAATATCTTTTTGGAGTTCTTCCCCAACCATTATTGGACGTAAATTCAACTAAGGCTACTGAATCGTGTTTTGACATCCCGTTGGTGCCTTCCATGTCTTCTTGTCCTTCTTCTTTTCTATCTTCTAGTTAATTAATGTTGGTAGATCGGTTTTCGCAAAATGCCCCAGTTAATCGCACTTTGAGCAAGTTTATTTTTTGCTGGGCATGATTGTAGGTGATTTGGGGAGAATTGTCTGCCACACTTATAATATTGATTTTTTTGTTTGTTATAAGGTTGTTGATGGCCCCTTTGTATTTTATGTTCTGCCTCGAAATCCGCCACTAGCTCTTTGTGTGTTCTGTTTATCGGCGGATTTAATTATTTGAATCTTGCTTCCTTGTTGTTGTTACTCCGAATGAATTCGTTTTAATTTTTCGGGTATGTTGAATTCCTTTTTCTCGACGAATTGCATATTCATATGCATCTTGTGGACTTTGTGTTTTTGCCAAAAGCTCTTTCGCGATTTTTTTCTTTATTCCTGAGGGGTGTAAGCATGCCACGATCCCACTCGTCTTCTCTATTCTCACAATCAGCGCAGGACGCTAATTCTACGATGTCCACTTGGAATTGTTCCAAGGTTTGATTTTCTTCTCTGAAGTTATATCTTTTCTATGCTATAACTCTTGTTGTGATGAAAATTTCCTCTACTTTTGTCATAAGTTCTCTCATTGTTGAAATGTGTAGGTCGAGATTTGGTCTTTTTTTTGTAATAAGTTGGGATCAAGTTAAGTGGCTTTTAAATAATTTAATGTAGATTTTTCTTCAGTAAATCACTCTTTAATCTGTATAACATGGGTACGGTCAAATTGTCAGTTTAAGTAGGTTTGATATTTCGCTTTTCCGCTGAAAACACAATTAATTTAATCACAAACTTCATTTATTGTTCTAAAATATATATGTTTTAATAATGAGAAGATAAAAAAGATTGATATTCATTTTTTCTTAGCTTTGAGAAAAAAAAACATATTCAGCGCGCTGAGGGGAATTAGTGGTGTAATTTTTCATTTTTGGTTGCAAATGTTTCACAATTTATTTCAAATTCGGCATTCGTTTATTCCAAATTGGCCCTATTTGTTTTTTGTTGACAACTTTAACTTTTTTCTAGAGAAACTTTGGCAATTAAAACCGAGATTTGGTAAAAATTGTCTCGCAATGCCTTGCACTCTAAACTTTGGTTTAATTTTTCTTATTTTGCCCTAAATGCGGAATTTTTCATCAAAAAATTTTCGTACACTTCACAGTGGATATGTCAAAAAATTCTTGCGCGCGATGATTTATAGTATACAAATTAACCAACCTGTCAGAGAAAAATATGATTTATTTCCGATATTCAAAAAATGATGCAAAAAATCTTGCGCGCGTTCAGTCAAAATTTTCTCAAAATGCTTGATCCTTCATTTGTTGTTTGTTGATATTCCTAAATTTCCTAAAATGTTGAAAATTTTGCCAAAAAAGTCTTTAGAGCATTTAAAACGGAGCTCAAAAAATCAATTTGGGTAAAAACTTGCCAATAAAAACTAAGTTTGAGGAGCGAGTGTTTGCCAGAAAAAAAGTCAAAATTTTCCCAAAAAGTCTTACAACCTCATAATTTTTCTTAAAAAGTCTTACAACCCCATATTTACAGAGAAAAAATGATTTAATTCTGATTTTCAGGAAACGATGCAAAATTTTTAGGTGCGCGATGGGTAAAATTTGTATCAATATGATTTAAACCCTCACCGGTGGTTTGTTTTTTTTTTCTCTTAATTTTCCTAAAATTTTGAAAGTTTTGTCAAAAAAGTTTTCGTAGCATTTAAAGCGGAGCTCAAAATATCAATTTGGATAAAAACTTGGGAGGAAAAACTAAGTTTGAGGAGCGAGTGCTTGCCAAAACATTCGGTCAAAACTATCTCAAAAAGTTTTACAACCTCAATTGTGATTTAATTTTTCTTATTTTGCCTTAAATGCGTAGAGTTTTCAAAAAACAATTTTTTCAATTTTTTCAGGAGAATTCTCAAACAAATTTTGCGCGCGTTGATTTATAATATACAAAATTATCATTTTGTCAGAGAAGAACTGATTTAGTTCTGATATTCGGGAAACGATACAAAAGATCTTGGGCGCGATATGTGAACTTTGTATCAAATTGATTCACACCCTCAATGGTGGTTTGTTGTTTTTTCTTAATTTTCCTAAGGTTGTCAAAAAGTCTTTACAGCAATTAGAGCAGAGCTCAAAAAGTCAATTTGGATGCAAGCCTGCATATGAAAACTAAGAGCGAGTGCTTGCCAGAAAAAAGTTGTCAAAACTTTTTCTCAAAAACTCTTACACGCTCAATTGTGGTTTGTTTTTGCTTAACTTTCATTAAATGCGGAGACTTTTGTCACAATTTTTTTAATAAAATTTAAAGTGGAGATCTCAAAAAATTCTTGCGATTGATGATTTATAGTTCTGATATTCACAAAGCTTTCAAAAATTCTTGCGCGCGATGCGTTAAATTTGTCTCAAAATGCCTCACACTCTCAATTGTGATTTGTTGTGATTTGTTGTTCCTAAAAGGAGGAAAGTGTTCAATTTGTGTTGATTAACTTCAATTTTTCCTAAAGAAAAAAGCAATGAAAACTACATTTGAGAGACGAGAGCCAGAAAAAAAAATTAGTCAAATTTGTTTCAAAATGCTTTACACCTTCAACTGTGGTTTCTTATTTTCAATGTTTTTCTAAAATGTCGAAAGTTTTGTCGAAAATGTCTTTAAAGTAATTAAAATTGAGCTCAAAAGCTCAAAATTTGAGGAGTGAGTGCTTGCCAGAAAAAATTGATTAAAATTTTGTCAAAAATTTTACACCCTCAATTGTGGTATGTGTTTTCCTTATTTGCCTTAATTCGGAAGGTTTTGTCAAAAAGACTTTATAGCATTTACAGGAAAGATCTCAAAAATTTTTTGCGCGCGATGATTGATAGTACACATTTTAATCTACATGTTTGAAAAATGATTTAGTTCTGATATTCAAAAAACGATACAAAAATTTTACGCGCGGTGAGTCAAATTTGTCTCAATGGTAGTTTGATGTTGTTTTTTTTTAATTATCCTAAGATATTGATAGTTTTGTCAAAAAGTTTTTATTGCATTTAAAGCGGAGCTCAAAAAATCAATTTGGATTCAAACTGGCCAATAAAAACTAAGTTTGAGGAGCGAGAGCTTGCCTAAAAAAATGATCAAAACGTTCTCAAAAGTCCTACATCCCCATTTGTGATTTGTTTTTGCTTAATTTGTCAAAAACCTTTATAGCATTTAAAGTGGAAATGTCAATAAATTCTTTCGAGCGATGATTTATAGTATACAATTTAATTAACCTGACAGACGAAACTGATTTAGCTCTGATATTTATAAAACAATACAAAAATTTAATTTAATTTCTTGCGTTCAGATGTTTTGATTGCACAATTCGATAAACTTAACCTGAATTTCAACAAATTGTATCCTAAATTTTTTTCATTAAGCATGTTTTCAGCCTTTTAATTTCCACACGTACATTTAAGCTATATTTTTATCAACGTTTTATTTCAAGGACTGCATTCGTACGCTAGCATACCTCCAACCAGCTTTTCCAAATCTTTTAACAAGAATGAACAATACTTCAAAAAGCGTTCAAAATATTTGCATCGGCTGTATTCCAAGATATCTAGCTTTAGATGTTAAGGGTAGCTAAACTTCTTTGGTTATTATCTTTCGGTTGAAGCCTAGTGCGCTTAAATGAACTCGAAAAGCAAATAATGTTGAAACCAAAAACCAGTAAGTTGACTCAAATTTTATTTTGTGGAAGTTTACAAAGAGTAATGTTGAATAAAATTTTGAAAAAATATATCCAATTTTTTTTCAGAAATCAGTTCTCTTTAGACTTTCGGTTAGTTTCAGTTAATTTTGATAACAGAAACGTTTGCCCTATTTACACCACGTTAATTTTCTTTTCTTGACACAAGTAATGTTTTTGATTTTCGCAACCAGCTGTCATGAACTGAAGGTCACTGTTGAAAAAAAAACACTGTTCTCATCTCCACTCGTTGATGATCTAAAACAGATCATTCATCACAATTGTTCTAAAAAACTTTTCTATCTTAAAAACATGGATGATTTTATTTCCACACAGTTTACTCTAAACTTCAAAGATGGCAAATTTATCTCCAAAATTCTAAAAACACAGCAAGATAAAAAGTCTTACTTTTATCCGCTTTCTCAATTTCTTTATGAAGCTACAATTTTCTTACATACAATGCATACCAACATTGAAGCTACATACAGTACCCGATATCAATCAGTTATTTTTTCAGATATTTTTTTCAAATAGTTGCGAGTCGTAGAAAACTTTTACTGTAATAGCATAATCAAAATGCATTATAATTTGTTAAAATTTATTGATGTTGTCATTTGAAATCGTGGTTTGGTATGTCAAAATTTTTTTCACAAAAACAATTTTTGAAAATTATTTACAATAGAAAGCGTCATTTTTGATATTAATCCAGCCATTAAAATGACCTTGCAATTAATTTCAATGAAAACGAAATGGTTTTGCCAATACTTTCAATTAATTATTCCAAAATGAACCAAAAACAAACAATAGTTCAATGAAATTCAAAAACCTGCAAATACTTTAACGTGCATTGACTAATATGGCTTAAGTTTTCAAATCTTTTCAGCCGGTATAGAAATTTTAAAAAAGTTTTAACCAATGCCAAAGGCCTACGAATTATACTTTTCAGAATCAACCTCAAACTTGAACTTATAATCTGATCTTTTTGTCAACTTTTTTCGAACTGTTGCTACATAAACGCAAAATTAAAGAGTTTTTCAGCCCGTAGTGCCAACCTAGCAACCCGAAAAAAAGGGCGATTGTCCTGGGATTAATATGCTCGGGCAAGAGTCAAGTTCTTGCGTTAAGTTAAGTTTCCGCGAGTCTGCAAGGAAACGTCTTTTCAAAAAAAGCTGACAAAATTTTAAGTAGGATTAAAAATTGTATTTTAATATTACGAAAGAATCAACAATTATGAGACAAAATTTACGATAGTTCATTACAAACAAGATAACCTCTGAAAAAGTACAAATCAGTTTTGTGTTCGTAAACGGACATTATATTTTGTACTCTTTCCTTTATGCCACTCGAAGCCACTCGATGCATCAAAACAATTGATTGAGTTTTTGTACGGAGGCGTCTTTTTGCAGGCTGCCCACTACTTTGCACATATTTTATTGAGATCCGCTGAAATAGAAATGAAACCTGAAGATCCTTCTCTCGACAGCATTTGTTGTTCGAGCAATCCCACTCAGGGCCGCATCTCGCAGGTTCCAAAGGCAGGGGGGAATGAAACTTCATGGTTTGGCACCAAATTTTTTGTATAAATAGAGCCGAAGTGCAGACACATCTCGTCGATTTTCTCAAATTTTTTTGGGTATTAAACAATTTCTGTCGCATACCTTCTGAATTTCCTGAATGATCATATCATAGAAACTGCCGATGTTTTCTTTTTTTTTTTCACTTCAAGCGATGGCAGCATTTTTAAAGCAAGCACTAAATCCCGGTTAGTTTCCTGCGTCACTTTCAGACCCACTACTTTAATTTTTCTCATGTAACTGTGGGAGAGATAGAAAATTAGGTGGCTCGCCGCACAAAATGATTCGCTCATGATCATTTGATCCACTGTCACACCGGATAAATTTTTCAAACGCTTCAAGGATCTCGCATTTTTGCGCAAAGGGGTTGGGCGGCATATTTACATCCAGCTGCTTTCGTGTGCGCGCAGCCGTTCGGATTTGTTTGTTTTTACTTGGGAGGGCAAACTGAGTGGCCAAATTGTTTGTAACTGGTAAAGCCGCACTGGCAACTGCGACATTCGGGGTAAATTTCTCTCTGAGATCTATTAAACGCCTTATGACATTTCCGGCATCCAGTTTTCCGCTGAAATGTCATGGTTATGCTCTCCACGTGTCTCGATTAGTTCTTTCTTTTCTGTAATGGCAGTTGCTCGACTATTATGGGTTTGGCATTCTGAGCAAATCATTTTTTCGTTAAATCTATTTTTTCGCTCGAAATAAAACTCGTGGCCGGGGACGCTATGTGAATTGGCTTGTGTTTAGATAAAACTGTGATTTTGATAGAAGGCTCAATCATAATGTGTTTATTGTGTTTGCGTTTGTCTAGTAAAGTTTAAATAGACTGTCAGAACTTAATTTTTGTTAGAAGTTTTACGTCAAAATGTTATGAAATAGCAAAAACTAAATGCATAGAATGGAGCTTCATAAACTGCCTGATATCAATGGTTTTTGCTATTAATGTACATGCATACCTTGAATCTACATTCATACATGAAATTAAATGCCTACAATGAAGCGGAATACAGTACCCGATATCAATCAATTTTGCTAGGAACCTACGTGCATGGAATAAAGTAACGCGCACACAATAAAATTGCATGTATACAATGAAACACATGCAGTGCCTATTAGCAAACTATTTTGCTATAAATCTACACAAATTCAAATAGCTGCACTCATACAATGAAGTACCTGCATATAATGAAGTTACATATAGTGCCTGGTATCAAACATTTTTGCTACAAACCTACAAACTTACATTGAATATACACAGATACAGTGAAATTGCATGTATACAATAGAGCTCCGTACCGTGCTTGATAATGAGGATTTTCGCAATAGACCTACATACATGCAATGAAGCTGCATAGATACTCTGAAGTTAGATGAATACAAAGAAACACATGCATTGTCTGATAAAACATTTTCGATTTTAACGTTTATGTATATATTGAAGCTACGTATGGTGCCTGATATCAAACATTTTTGCTACAAGCCTAAATAAACACAATGAAGATAAGTAGATACAATGAAGCTACATGCATACAATCGAGCTCTATACAGTGCCTGCAATCCAACAATTTTGCTATCAACCTGCTTACTTAAAATGAATTTTCGTGCCAAAAATGAAGCTACATGCAATGGTTGATGACAAACTGTTTTGCTATAAGCCTACATACATAAAAAGAAGCAACATGCACACAAAAAGTCATAACAAGAAATGAACCTTCGTACAATACCTGATATCAAACATTTTGCTGCAAGCCTAGATTGAAACAATCAAGATATATATAAACAAGGAAGCTACATACATACAATGAAGCTACATATGAGTGCCTGTTATCAAATATTTTAAGTATACATTTTTGAAAAGTTTCAAAAGCATCTGATGATTTCATCTTGAAGACTCTATCAACATCCCATATTTACTAGATTGAAAATTTTTGTAGGTTTAAAGACCAACATAAGTTGTAACTTTTTTTTCAAATGGTTGCGAGTCAAAGAAAACATTTACTGTGATAGCATAATCAAAATGCATTACAATTTGTTAAAATTTATTGATGTTGTCACTTGAAATCGTGGTTTGATATGTCAAAATTACTTTCACAAAAACAAACTTTGAAAATTATTTACCTCAGAAAGTTTTTGATATTAATCACGAAAATGCAAGAATGCATCAACATTTTTATAAATTAAAGATGGCCATATTTCATTTATTAATTTTTTAAAGTAATTTTCTTTTTTTTTGGATTTTTGCTCTGCACAGTAGCTTCATTTTATTGACCCGTCTATCATAGTTGTACTGGAAATTATATTGAACCAAAACTTCTAACCAATCGGGTTTGAGAAGCTTCGAAATAACTTTAAAAAACTAAATTTGAAATCAAATCTTTAAAATCTGAAAGCTTAGATTTTCCATAAGGTCTACGCCTCATTTATTCACTAATTCACTACAATGTATCTTCAATTCCTTCACTGATCATTAATAGACTGAAGGCAAGCTGGTTCCCCCTTTTTAACTCTAAGCAACTTAACACCATACAACTTCATTCCCTAATTTTAGTTACCTTAGCAATTTAACATCGCTACATTTTAAAATCATTTCTGTGATAAACATCATGTTAATCCAAAATGAGATGAAAACTTACTTCAAAGGGGACTTCGGTAAACATCAAAGAAATATACGACAGAACTTTTTGCCATTTAAAGCCAGACAATTTCGCGCTACTTAGCTCGTGAACAGAAATGACCTTGCAAATAATTTCAATGAATCGTTTCAAACGAAAACGAAATGGTTTTGCAAATACTTTCAATTAATTATTCCAAAATGAACCAAAAACAAGCAATAGTTCAATGAAATTCAAAAACCTGCAAATACTTTAACATGCTTTGACTAACATGGCTTAAGTTTCCAAAACTTTTCAGCCGGTATAGAAATTTTTAAAAAAGTTTAACCAATGCCAAAGGTCTAAAAAATAAATTTTTCAGAATCAAATTCAAACTTGAACTTATAATCTGATAGCTGTTTCAACTTTTTTCGAACTGTTGCAACATAAACGCAAAACTGAGGAGTTTATCAGCCCGTAGTGCCAACCTAGCAACCCGAAAAAAGGGCGATTGTCCTGGGATTAATATGCTCGGGAAAGAGTCAAATTCTTGCGTTAAGTTAAGTTTCCGCGAGTCTGCAAGGAAACGTCTTTTCAAAAAAAGCTGACAAAAGATTAAGTAGGATTAAAAATTGAATTTTATTATTACGAAAGAATCAACAATAATGAGACAAAATTTACGATAGTTTAACACACACAAGATAACCTCTGAAAAGTACAAATCAGTTTTGTGTTCGTAAACGGACATTATATTTTGTACTGTTTCCTTTATGCCACTCGATGCCACTCGATGCATCAAAACATTTGATTGAGTTTATGTATGGAAGCGTCTTTTTGTAGGCTGCCCACTACTTTGCACAAATTTTATTGAGTTCCGCTGAAATAGAATTGAAACTTGAAGAGCCTTCTCTTGACAGCATTTGTTGCTCGAGAAATCCCACTCACGGCCGCATTTCGCTGGTTTCAAAGGCAGGGTGGGAATGAAACTTCACGGTTTGGCACCAAGCTTTTTGTATAAGTAGAGCCGAAGTGCAGACACATCTCGTCAATTTTCTCAAATTTTTCTGGGTACTAGACAATTTCTGTCGCATACCTTCTGAAGTTTCTGAACGATCATATCGTAGAAACTGCCGATGTTTTCTTTTTTTTTCACTTCAAGCGATAGCAGCATTTTTAAAGCAAGCGCTAAATCCCGGTTCGTTTCCTGGGTCACTTTCAGACCCACTACTTTAATTTTTCTCTTGTAACTGTGGAAGAGATGGAAAATTAGGTGGCTCGCCGCACAAAATGATTGGCTCGTGATCACTTGATCCACTGTCACACCGGATAAAATTTTTAAACGTTTCAAGGATCTCGCATTTTTGCGCAAAGGGGATGGGCGGCATATTTACATCTAGCTGCTTTTGTGTGCGCGCAGCCGTTCGGATTAGTTTGTTTTTACTTGGGAGGGCAAACTGATTGGCCAAATTGTTTGTAACTGGTAAAACCGCACTGGCAACTGCAACATTCGGGGTGAATCTCTCACTGAGATCTATTAAATGCCTTACGACATTTCCGGCATCCAGTTTTCCCGCTGAAATGTCAAGTTTATGCTCCCCACGTGTCTCGATTAGTTCGTTCTATTCTGTAATTGCAGTTGCTCGTTTCTTATGGGTTTGGCATTCTGAGCAAATCATTTTTTGTTAAACTTATTTTTTCACTCGAAATAAAATTCGTGGCCGGGGACGCTATGTGACTTGGCTTGTTTTTAGATGAAACTGTGAATTCGATAGAAGGCTCAATCATAATGTGTTTATTGTGTTTGGGTTTATTTATCACTTTACCGAGTGTCAGAATTTACTTTTTGTCAGAATTTTTACGTCAAGTTGTTATGATTAGCAAAAGCAGCTTTTTTGGTGTGATTATAATGGCTGAGCGAAAGTCTAATTGAAAATAAATTTAGAACTTGTCGATAAGAGTTTTAAGTAAAGAAGGAAGCCTCATTTTAGCATGTATAAGTAAGAAAACCAAGTGTTTCATTATGGTGCGTGCGTTAAGTGCGGCATTAACTTGGGTATGATAAAATTTAACGATAGTTTAACACAAACAAGATAACCTCTGACAAAGTACAAATCAGATTTGTGTTCGTAAACGGACATTATATCTTGTACTCTTTCCTTTATGCCACTCGATGCCATTCGATGCATCTAAACAATTGATTGAAATTTTGTACGGAAGCGTCTTTTTGCAGGCTGCCCACTACTTTGCACATATTTTATTGAGCTCCGCTGAAATAGGATTGAAACTTGAAATGCCTTCTCTCGAAAGCATTTGTTGTTCGAGCAATTCCACTCACGGCCGCATGTCGCTGGTTCCAAAGGGAGGGGGGGAATGATTTTTCACGGCTTGGCACCAAGCTTTTTGTATAAGTAGAGCCGAAGTGCAGACACACCTCGTCAATATTCTCAATTTTTTTTGGTTATTAAACATTTTCTGTCGCATACCTTCTGAATTTCCTGAATGATCAAATCATAGAAATTGCTGACGTTTTCTTTTTTTTTCACTTTCAAGGGATGGCACCATTTTTAGAGCAAGCGCTTATTCCCGGCTCGTTTCCTGGGTCACTTTCAGACCCACTACTTTAATTTTTCTCATGTAACTAAGGGAGAGATGGAAAATTAGATAAATGTACTTTGGGGATTGTTTTTTGGAAGGACTGAAGAGCAGTTTGCTCATTATCTAACAAAAAATTTTCAGGTCGGCAGTTTGGTGCTAAATCAATTAACGCCTGCAAAAAGCGTTGAAAGATTTTTTCGGTTTTCTTAAGATGGAAAGCTTAAGCGAACGCCGGAGCTATGCCGGTTACACTAACAGGAATTGAATATATCTGATAGAACGGTTTTGGAGTAGTTTTAAAGTCCTACCGGCTAACCAGAAAGATAACGTCTCCAGAACTCTCAGCATTTTGGGCTCGCCGCACAAAATGATTCGCTCGTGACCATTTGATCCACTGTCACACCGGATAAATTTTTGCGCATAGGGGATGGGCGGCATATTTACATCTAGCTGCTTTCGTGTGCGCGCAGCCGTTCGGATTTGTTTGTTTTTACTTGGGAGGGCAAACTGAGTGGCCCAATTGTTTGTAACTGGTAAAGCCGCACTGGCAACTGCGACATTCGGGGTGAATCTCTCACTGAGATCTATTAAATGCTTTATGACATTTCCGGCATCCAGTTTTCCCGCTGAAATGTCAGGGTTGTCCTCTCCACGTGTCTCGATTAGTTCGTTCTTTTCTGTAATGGCAGTTACTCGACTATTATGGGTTTGTAATTCTGAGCAAATCATTTTTTCGTAAAACCTGTTTTTCTGCTCGAAATAAAATTCGTGCCGGGGACGCTATCTGAATTGGCTTGTTCTTAGATGAAACTGTGAGTTCGATAGAAGGCTCAATCATAATGTGTTTTTTTGTGTTTGCGTTTATTTATCACTTGACAGAATGTCAGAATTTACATTTTGTCAGAAATTTTACGTCAAATTGTTATGAATTAGCAAAAGCAGCTTTTTTATTGTGATTATAATGGCTTAGCAAAAAGTCTACAAGAAAATAAATTAGGAACTTGTCGATAAGAGTCTTAAGTAAAAAAGGAAGCCTCATTTTAGCATGTATAAAAAAGATAAACCAAGTTTTTCATTATGGTGCGTGCGTTAATTGCAGCATTAACTTTGGTATGATAAAATATAACGATAGTTTAACACAAACAAGATAACCTCTGAAAAAGTATAAATCAATTTTGTGTTCGTAAGCAGACATGATATCTTGTACTCTTTCCTTTATGCCACTCGATTCCACTCGATGCATCGAAACAATTGATTGAGTTTTTGTACGGAAGCGTCTTTTTGCAGGCTGCCCACTCTTTTGCACATATTTTATTGAGCTCCGCTGAAATAGGATTGAAACTTGAAATCCCTTCTCTCGACAGCATTTGTTGTTCGAGCAATTCCACCCACGGCCGCATCTCGCTGGTTCCAAAGGGAGGGTGAGAATGAAACTTCACGGTTTGGCACCAAGCTTTTTGTATAAGTAGAGCTGAAGCGCAGACACATCTCGTCAATTTTCTCAAATAATTTTTTTTGGGTATTTAACAATTTCTGTCGCATACCTTCTGAATTTCCTGAATGATCATATCATAGAAATTGCCGATGTTTTCTTTTTTTTTCACTTTCAAGGGATGGCAGCATTTTTAAAAAAAGCGCTAAACCCCGGTTCGTTTTCTGGGTCACTTTCAGACCCACTACTTTAATTTTTCTCATATAACTGTGGGAGAGATGGAAAAATAGATAAATGTGCTTTGGGGATTGTTTTTTGGAAGGACTGAAGAGCAGTTGGCTCATTATCTAACAAAAAAGTTTTCAGGTCGGCAGTTTCGTGCTAAATCAATTAACGCCTGGAAAAAGCGATTAAGGATTTTTTCGGTTTTTTTTACGATGGAAAGCGTAAGCAAACGCTGGCGCAATGCCGGTTACACTAACAAGAATTGAATATATCTGATAGAACGGTTTTGGAGTAATTTTAAAGTCCTACCGGCTAACCAGAAAGATGACTTCTCCAGAACTCTCAGCATTTTGGGCTCGCTACACAAAATGATTCGCTCGTGATCATTTGATCCACTGTCACACCGGATAAATTTTTCAAACGTTTCAAGGATCTCGCATTTTTGCGCATAGGGGATGGGCGGCATATTTACATCTAGCTGCTTTCGTGTGCGCGCAGCCGTTCGGATTTGTTTGTTTTTACTTGGGAGGGCAAACTGAGTGGCCAAATTGTTTGTAACTGGTAAAGCCGCACTGGCAACTGCGACATTTGGGGTGAATCTCTCACTGAGATCTATTAAATGCCTTATGACATTTCCGGCATCCAGTTTTCCCGCTGAAATGTCATGGTTCTGCTCTCCACGTGTCTCGATTAGTTCGTTCTTTTCTGTAATGGCAATTACTCGACTATTATGGGTTTGGCATTCTGAGCAAATCATTTTTTCGTTAAACCTATTTTTTCGCTCGAAATAAAATTCGTGGCCGGGGACGCTATGTGAATTGGCTTGTTTTTAGATGAAACTGTGATTTCGATAGAAGGCTCAATCATATTGTGTTTATTGTGTTTGCTTTTGTTTATCACGTTTTGTGTTTGCGTTTGTCTAGTAAAGTATAAATAGACTGTCAGAATTTAATTTTTGTCAGAAATTTTACGTCAAATTGTTATGAAATAGCAAAAGCAGCTTTTTTAGTGTGATTATAATGGCTTAGCGAAAAGTCTAATTGAAAATAAATTAAGAGCTTGTCGATAAGGGTCTTAAGTAATAAAGGAATCCTCATTTTAGCATTTATAACTAAAATAAACCAAGTTTTTCTTTATTGTGGGTGCGTTAATTGCAACATTAAATTTGGTGTGATAAGAGTTAAGATAAGGAATTCAAAGAGTATTACTTTTAGTAGGGGAATGACTAGGCGTTAAAATGTACGGTGTTAAATTGCAAAGATGGAGTTAAATTGTTGTCAATTTAAATTGTTCAGGAGTGAAATGACTAAGTGTTAAAATGTACAGTGTTAAATTGTATGGTTTTAAATTGTAGGACACCGTTGACCAAAATGTTCGTTAGACCAATCAAAAATTTGGAAGAGAAGACGCTTAGTTTTTTCTTCACAGCCTAGTTTAGTCTCGATAACATTGGCATGCTCTGGGGTATGTAAAGAAATCCTTACTCCGTTTATCATGAAAAACCCAGCGTTCTCGGTTGAACCAACCCGCACCAGTAATTGTTCAGATCCAGACACGGCATACAATTGACACGAACCAGAGTTTTCCAGTCTATATACGGACTCTTTATGTAATTCTGTCAGATAACAATAGAACGGATAGCAGAAAGCAAAAGACGTGAAATTGTTGTATAAAGAATTAGCTGGCTGTTGGTCAAGTAGCATGGAAAGCAGCGACTAGTTTTTTTTCCAAAAACAGTGCGTTTAGATAAATTCAAATTTCTTTCGTTGTTATTGGGTTTGGCAAAAAAACTACAACTAATCATGGTTTTAATAACAAAAATTAAAGACACTATTTGTAGCCTTAAATGAAAAAAACGAAGCAACTTTTTTCCCGCCTCAAGGTCGGAACATCACAGGAGTCTTAAAAAAACTGATACATTTCACTTTTTAGATCATATCTAATTTGCATTTTGTAAAGCATTTAAATAGTTACACAGCCTATAGCTACATATCCAAACTGAAAAGGAATATTTATTGTTCCGACATTTTGGGGAAAACAATGACAATAAAAAATTGACTCAAATCGTTAACTTAAAACACTAACCAAATCAAAAAACTTAGATGTAGCTCTGTAAATGCCAAAATAGATTTGAGTTATCGCATCCATTCCAGAAACAAGTTTTTTTCACTATTTGCAAAATGATTATTTGCAATTTTTAAAAAAAAAACATTCTGTTTTTGGTTCCGCAAGCGTTGCTGCTGGAGCAACAATAATTTTTGATTATTTGTCTATGGATTCCACAACTGCAAAAAGAATAAAATAAATGTAACATTTTGCAGAATACACGAGTACGCCTTGTTCAACCTTGTCGCCAAATCAGCAAACAGTTCCAAAACACACAGTTTGGCCTGGTGATATCAATTCTAGTTATAAAGCTTTATGCGCTTTTGAAGCAAGTTTACGGGTTTGTGAAGACCTGCCGGAGACGTTTCATATTGGTTTACTTTCAGAGGAGGCAGGGACGTTATGCTGCTGATCAAGTACCAGGAGCAATTTTTTAGAGGTGGGGGGGGGGGAGGGAGTTATAGCTTCCTCTCTACCCTCACGCCCTCAGGGTTTTGACTCCATGGCCAACTTTCGCACTATTTTAAGACATCAATTTTGAGCTCGCGAAAAAAGCAATTTTTTGGTCAAAACCTTCCAAAAATTGGCTAAACATATATTTAATTGTTCGTTTTCCAAAAATTAATTTTCAATATAGAGTATCATCATATGAGAGACCTCCAAAAAAATTTGGTTGACCAAAATATAGGCCAATTCTCCCATTCAAGAAAATTTCAGATTACATTGCACAAATGTAAGTAACATTAGTTACAACATCTTTTTCGAAGAGCAAAAAAAATAACAAATGGCAAAGAATCTTAACAAATAAATCCGAGGCAATATGAAATTCATGAAAAAATTACGCGTCGCAGCTGTTTATATTTTAAACAGGCTGCTTTATGACAGAAAAATTTACATTCATTAGAAATTGGAAAAAAGCAGATGACATACAAAATGTTAAGTTTTGCTATTTCAGCTTCATAAAAACTAAAAATGGTTAAAATTTGAAAAGCAAAGTAGATTTTTATTTAGTTCAAAAAAGGTCTTCGCTTTTGGTCTAAATTGCCAAGGAGCGGATCTAACTGAGGATAGTTTATATGTAGCGCTAATCATGAAAGATACTCACAGGCAGGGTGGATCTAGAATATTCTCGAAGGGGAGAGGAGAGGATTTTCAAAAAAAATTTCGAAAATTTGGGTTGGAAGGAGGTCGGGTCACTGAGGGGAGGGGGCATCCGCCCCTGCTCACAGGTATGCTTGTATCTACAAGTCGAGAGGACTTCAGGCCAAACTTCAAAATTTTGAAGTGCATAAAAATGTTGCCGAAATGAGTACCATTGAGTTTTTGTGTGAGTGTAACAAATCTTTATTTATATACACAAGTTAGTTTTTTACGGGTTAATTCAGTTTTTTTTACTTAAGGTCCTTAAATCAATCTTGTTCTAAAATGCAAAAAATTTGAACTGATGAAGTCTGCTTAAACGAGTTTTCTAATCTCTCCATTGCTTTCTTTTTTAAAACAATGAAAAAGGTAATGGTAGCGCGAAATATGCATAAAACCGCGTTGGTCATTCGGATACGGATATCTATTATTAAATAACAATAGTCTTCAACGAAACTACCCTTGGCATTGTGGGGCTCCGGCAGTGATGGTGCCCAGATATTACAAGATGGCTGGTTCAAACCGCACGGGCGCTGTACTGTGCAAAGGGATCTCTTGTTAGTAAGACGTAGATAACACGAGGCGCATTTCGAGGAATATTAAACAAATCAGTTGCAATTTCCTGATTTTTAAGGTCAAAACAAAAGTATTGACAGCCTCAGGAAGTTTAGCGATTAAGACTCTCAGCACAAGGAGAGTATCTTATGCTTCTATAAAAATCTATGATAGTTTGTGTAAACATTCAAAAACGTACGATTATGTTCTACGGGAAGACGGAATTCTAGTAAAAAACTAGTTTGATATCGAGATAGCAAGATCACCATTACTAATCTCACAGCAATGTTAAGCAACACTGCTTATTAAACGCGAAAACTCAAACGACGTTGAAGTTTCACTCATTAACCGGGTTCACAAAAAATGCTTATCGTACAATTTCCGTGTATGGAAAACATGTTTGTCGTACAATTTCGTAGAATTCCATAAAATAAAAAAATTCTACGATATTAGCACGACAAGCGTTGTTTCCATTAACGAAATTGTACAACAACCATTTTTTCCATCAATGAAATTGTACGATAAGCATTTTTTCCATCAATGGGATTGTTCAATAAACATTTTTTCCATCAATGGAATTGTAAGAATAGCTTTTTTTTTCATCAACGGAATTGTATGACTAGCATTTTTTCCATCAATGGATTTGTTTTATTAGCAACTTTGAGGCTCTATTGACACAAAATCAACCCGTACATCGTGTTATCTATAAACAATGGATCACCTGAGAAAACTTTAGAGATTAAAACCTCTTTAACTGCGTTTTCCACAGAATCTCCAGAAGTTCGAGACAGCTGAAAGTTCCTTATTTTAATCCTAATGGAACAAAAAAGTTTACAAGACATTTTTCTTAAATAGAAATTGTTTGATAATCCATTTTTTATGCTTGATTTTTTTTTTCAAAAAAAAGAACTCAAAATATCAAAAGCCTTTTTAAGTTAAAAAACCTGAAACTACTTTTAGTTTTTTTTTTTAAAAAATCGACTTCGATGGAAAAAACAATTATTATTATGAAATGTTCATAAATAAAAACCTTATGGTAAGCATTTTTGCTAAAATTTTGCGCGAAAAAAACTCATTCTTAACACAAACCCTGTTGTTAAGTTTAAAATACCCAAAGAACTATTTCAGGAAAAAAAAAGTTTTTTAAATTTTGTTTCGATGGAAAAAATGCTTATTATAAAATTTTCATACATGAAAATTGTATGATAAGTATTTTTTTGTTAACTTTTTTGAGCGAAAAAAAAAACATTTTTTTTTCTGAGAAAAAAATTCATTCGTAACACGAACGACGTTAATAACTTTAAAATACCCTTAAAAATTTTTTAAGATTAGTTTGAAAGTTTTACTTCGGCAAAAATAATGCTTATTATAATATTATCATAAATGGAAATTGTAGGATGACATTTTTTTTTCTCGATTTTTTTGTGTGAAAAAACTCATTCCCATCAAAAATTGGCGTAATTAAGTTTAAAACACCTTGAAAACATTTTCTAGGCTTTTTTGAAAACTTTAATATTGGTTGAAAAAAAATGCTTATTATAAAATTTTTGTGAATGGAAACTGTACGATAAGCATTTTTTCCATAGACTCCGTGAACGGAATTGTACGATAAGCATTTTCGGTCTATGGAGGTCAACCCGGGTTTTGGAGACGTACCTGTATCTGAGACCGAACTGCGAGAATTATCAAGGTTTCAAAACACTTTCTAACACTTAAAATTGCAAAATGGCCAGTTGGTTTCTCAGACACTGGCCGAGAAACTTAATAACAAAAGCAAATAAGCAACAAGGATAGCCAGTTACTGTGCAATTAGCACTGAATGATCTGATTATATTCTTTCGAAAACTACGGCTTAGAAAGTTTTTTTTCTAAATTCTGCAGTTTTTTCAGCTAGTGATAAAAGGATCTGACGTAAAAATATAACTTATGCATATTAGACAGTCAGATTAATATAGGCAAATCGGACAAAATTTTTGTAGAAAATTGGTTAAAAAAAAAGAAAATATTTCAGAAAAAAAAGAATTTTTTGAAAATTTTGGTTCCCAACATTAATCTAAAAAAACTCCAAAAACTAATTTTACCTGCTTAAAATTAAGTTTTCAGCTCTTAATTTAGGTATAATTCAGCTGTTGTAAGCCTGATAGCTTGCTTTATTGGCTCGAATTAAGACAAAAAACAAACATTTCAACCGGTTTTTTCGACACTGGGAAAATTTTTAGGAATTTTTTTAATGTGGTTCGAATCACGACTGAAAGGGCTTTAATAGGATATATACCCAACCCAGTGCAAAGATTATTTGTGGTACGTGATTTTGCGTGAAGAAAAAACTAAAACACACCCAAAAACAAAATTGCTTCCCATTTTAAATAATCAGAACAAAAAAAGCCGAAACACTAAAATCACAACCCCAGTTTAAAACCTTGAACATCAATTAAAACCGCAGGTCAAATCACATCCACAGAGTTGCTGTAATTTGAACATAGCACTTATTGGCATCATCGCCAGCCTGAAAATACACGAGGAAAGCTGCATCGAAGATGGGAACGATCAGTTTTATAGCTAGTATACGTCAAGGGGAGAAAAAGAGAAGAGAAATTAAATCAGAACAAAATAGTACTCTTTTCACAAAATCTCATTTTATAACCTTAAGAGAACATTTTCGAGTCTACTTAACAATCACTATGAGTCTACTATGATTGTTAAGTAGACTCGAAAATGTTCTCTTAAGGTTATAAAATGAGATTTTGTGAAAAGAGTACTATTTTGTTCTGATTTAATTTCTCTTCTCTTTTTCTCCCCTTGACGTATACTAGCTATAAAACTGATCGTTCCCATCTTCGATGCAGCTTTCCTCGTGTATTTTCAGGCTGGCGATGATGCCAATAAGAACATTTTCGAGTCTACCTATTTTTGAGACCCTCATAAAAGTATAACTGATTATTATTCTTACTTGTGAAACCTGCTTACTCTCATACCATCAAAAAAAAATGTAATTTTTGCAGAGAGGCCTTCGGTATCTTTTTACGACAGAATTCTGGCTGAGTAGCCGTATTAACTTTACATGTTCCAAACGTTCGGACGCTATTTTCCCTTAGGGATTCGACCCCCTGCCGACCCAAAGGGTCCCCCCTTCGGTACTTTTTAAGAAATCTATTTTGGCCGACCGAGCCTAAAATTTTTCTAAAGGCGCCTTTGGCGCCAATATACTAACTTTCAGGGGGAGGGCGCGCCAAAAAAAAAGCAATTTTTTTGTCAAAATTTTCCAAAAAGTGCCCAAAAACGGCGTCTTTTCACTGCTTTAGGAGAGCTCGGAAAATGAATTTTGATAGACCTAAAAAAAGGTAGTCAACGGCGTCTCGAAGCAAATTTTACAAACGCCGTCTCGTAAAATTCTTGAAGAAATTTTTGCCTTAAATTGGTATTTATATATAAGGCAATATATAAATAGTGTTTTGGCAGAGTTCGGACAAAGCTAGTTTGGTGTTTGTACTAAAGTCGTCAAAATATCCGAAAATTTTCTGGAACTTCCGAAAATTCCAGCGCACGCCAAAGTAATGGATAGTTCATTAGACTCATTCTAAGCCTTCATTAAAAAGTCGATGACCTTGTATACTAATCAATTCCTGGTGATCACACCTGCTTAAATCTACTGATTGGTCTCTTCAACGGCAATGAGGTGTCAATTAAAAGATTAAATTCCTGGTGATCACACCTGCTTAAATCTACTGATTGGTCTCTTCAACGGCAATGAGGTGTCAATTAAAAAAAGATTAGGTCAACCAAAGTAATTTTCCGCGCACTGCCAGATCACTCTAATGACCCTATTTTGACCAAAAAAAATATACGATGCAGACAAATTTGAAAAAAAAAACAGGTCAAACCTGGCATTTTGACCAAAAAATTGCGTTTTTCGGCGCGCGCTTCCCTTCAAAATAGTTATCTATTGGCACCCCGCACTGGAGTTCCATGGATAATAATCGATTATATTGTCATTTTATAGTCAGTATCTATAAAATTACAAAAATAATCGATTATAATCCATCAAAATCTGCAACAATTTGCAAAAATAATCGATCATAATGACATTATTTCAGACAACAATTTTCATTATAATCGATTATAATCTATAGCACTCCGTTGCGGGACCCAAGGCGCTTTTAAAAACGTTTTAGGGTGTCGGCTATAAAAAGATTTCATAAAATAATGCCAAAGTAGGGACTCTTTGGTCGGTGAGGGGGTCAAATCCTAAGGAGAGGCGCCCCCTTAAATCCACCCCTGCCCATATGCATTTTCATTTACAAATTGATAAATTTTGTATGAAATTTCGGCACAATATGAATTAACTAAATCATGATAATGAATTTTCACTCCGGGCTTAAATGTTAGCTAATAAAAAAAATTCATGTCACTTCATTACCAGCACACTCACGCCTTCGATTCTGGACCAAATATAGTTTACAAAAACGCCTTTTTAGTGATACGACAATAATCATACGATTTGACTAATTAGCAGCAATAGGTGCGTTGAGTCGCAAATACCAATACATCAAAAAATTGAACAGTTTTTCACATCTGAAGCTAAAATGATTTGATTATAAACAGACTGTTTGAAAGTAACTAATTCTTAGTTTAACTAAAACAATTTTTATCATAAGACAATTGTTTTTGAAAAATGTACGATGTAAGCTGATTACTATAAGCTCTTACAAATCAAGCATTGTGTAATTGGACACAAAAATAATGCATACCAAAATATTTGTGTTCATTTTGCTCCCCTGTTTGGCTTTTTGTAGTCTGACTCTTAACTACAGCACCCCTTTTTGCCTTACATCGGGGGGAACTTTTCAACCCAACTGTCCATCATTTTCGTTTAGCAACATCGAAGAGGTATTTATCGGCCGCTCATTTCCAGGTATTTGTGGCTTCGAGGAAGGAGACGAGGAATCGTGCAACTATGATGAGGAAAATTTGGACACCCAAATAGAAAATCTTAAATATGAGATTTACTCTAACTGCCATCACAAACAATCATGCAGTGTGTTTTTGCCAGGTGTTGCTACTGAATTTTGTGAGCAAACAGCCTACGTTCAGATAGCCTACTACTGCTGGACTGAAAACGATATCATTGGAACCCAATTTCAAATCAGCCGTCAGTTTGGCGGTAATGCTTGTTTTCTGCCAAGTGAGAATTCGGTCAGCTGTTCTGAAGGAACAACAGTCAACTTCGAGGAAATTATTGCACAGGTGTACCAATCGGACGACTGTAGCGGTACGCCGATTTGTACTGTTAACTCGACTGCTCCGAGCACGTTAGTTCCGATCATCGAAAACTGTATGGGCAAGCAGAGTTGCTCATTTGTTGAGACTTTTCAGGGCGATTCTCATGAAGTTTTGGGGTGCAATGGAATATCTCTCAGTGAGTTAATTTGCGGAAATTTACATGTTTTTTATCGAAAAAAAGTGTTATTGTGATATACTAACACACTTGCAATACTACCAGCAGCTAGCTTTCGTACATAACTAAATAGCTACAAACATTACTCATTTTATATGGGTGAGACCGTCAAGTTTTCCTAAAAAAGCTCAAAAACAGCCTTTTACCTGTTTTTTTTTCTGTCAAAATTTCGGTCAAAATAGGGTCTTTATAATGCTCAGGACCGCTCGGAAAATCAATTTACTCGATCTTAAAAAAATGGTCGACAAAATTTGCGAAGATTTTTGAAAATCCGCCCCTCCCCCTCGAGAAAATTATAGGTCCACCCTTGGTAGCAAACGGTTCATAATAGGCGAGGAACTAAGATCTCTAAAAGTTCGATTTTTTTTTTGGGGGGGGGGGGGGGAGCGTATTATCCACAAAAAAGTCAAAACTTTGTCGAATTTTTTACGGTTGACCAAAATTAATTTTCCAAGCTCTCCCAAAACACTATGAAAACACACTTTTTTGACAAAAACTTCTACACGGCAAGCAAATTCAGAAAAACGTATCAAAAAGATTTTAAAATGGGCATTTTTGGTAAGATTAGATGTGAAACGGCTTTAGTCCGCAATTTTCAAGGTCAAGCTTAAGCTATTGCGACCAATGTTATTTGACGACCTGTCAATCTTTTAGCGCTGGACTAAATTTGCATGCAAACTTAGAACTCGTCGATTGTTGAAAATTTTTAGTCGAATCAATCCATTCGATTATGATTCCGTATAATTGTGTGACCAAGTTTCAATCTATCTGTACCAAATCATCCCAACTAGTTACTTTTATCAATTTAGTAGCTTAAGCAAGAGCTTCCAGTATAATTTTCAGGGGTATCGCATAGAACCAAAAATTGCGTTTTTCAACGCGTTCAAAAGTAGAATATTTTGGCATCGCACGCGCCATAGGAAACATTTTAGGATGGTCTGTCAGCTAAAAAAAATGATATCGTGCAGCATTGCCAGGAATCTAGAGGCCTCTGGGTGGTCAAGGGGTCAAGACACAACAGAGGTCGCGACCCACCGCCCCCGTAAATCTGCAACTGGTTCATAAATAGATTTTTTACATATGCGGGTTAAGCTATCCACTTCGAAGTTTTTTTTCTAGTGATTTCACTTTTTGTAATTTTTAAGATCAACGATAAAAATGGTCGATAAATCTGTGTTATTTACACAGCAACTGGCCTACCGGCTACCCTTGCTAGATAATTGGAGGTCCATAAACTAATTAAAAAGTACTTTCTCTTCCTTACAAATTGTAATCAGGAGTGAAAAAGTTTTTGAAGATGAAACTCTCGTTTCAGGAAATGCTGGAAGCGTAAGTCGCTCTCGTATCTCCGCCATGTGTGAGGGGGAATTCAACATTGTCGAAGATAGAATATCAACCAATGATATGTGCATTGGGGTGGGCATAATGTTGGAACCCATCTACTTAGAGGGAAGAGTAGAGGGGAGCAAATGTTACCGGGAGTACGTTGACTGTCAAGGAGAAGAAGTTCAGAGTAAATTGATTTTTTAAATTTCAGATACAAAAAGACTGCTCGTATCAGAGCGACCCCGTAATTTTTCCGACTGCCCTTCAAAATCTATGATTTATTATGTAGTGTTCGATTTTTAAAACACCCGGACTGAGCTCTTATTGAAAACAAGCGATAAAAAGAGAAAAAAACAGCGATCGCCATCGATAAATTATCGCTGTTCATTGCCACAGTAGCAAATTTTTTCGATAAATTATCGCTAATTTGGCTTATTTTCAGCAATGAAACAGCAATAAAAAAATCTGACAAAACGAGCAAAAATTGTGCTCTAACAGTTGTTCGACCCCCCAGCCATTAGTATTGTAGACATGCATGCTATTTCTGCGCTATCACTCCTTCGCTGAAATCAAGCTAAAGGGCTCATCAACTAAAACTCTCATTTGAAAGCTACTAGAATGAGTTGAAACTTCTTAAGTTTTAGCGATGATTTTTTACGGAATATCGCAGATTTTGCTATGCATGAAACATCACAGAATTATACATGAATCAGAGCTGGAAAATAGCAATCACTGTGACACTACAGAAAAAGTGATAATTAACAGTGGGACTTCAACCCGGGCAATTCCTTCACACGCTATTTGAATTACAAAGTGATATATTTAGCATACGGTGAAGTATTAACTGGAACAACTTGCATGCCTCTGTTCTGTTGCAACGAACTTTGAGCTGGACTGAATAGTGGCGCACCTGAAGGTGCAAACTGCTCGTATATCAACTAAGTGTTCCGATTTTACTGAAAAGTCAATTTAAAACAATTTTGGTTGAAAAACCGACGAAATGATCAAAGAATTTTTTCTTTCTTGTTCCAACTTTCGTAACAAAAGAGAAAAAAGTCAAATTGTGTTTTGTAAATTGCAAGTGGACTCCGCAACAAGGGCGCTTCTTTTCTCATCTTTCAATCTTTCTTTTTCTTTTTAGCATCTTTTCTTTTCCGAAAAACTTTTCCTGACAAATTTTTACCATGTTTAAAGACTTGTCTCCGGAATCTGGGAACATACAGAAACAAAAATGTGCGCCTATCAGAAACAAAAATGTGCGCCTATCCAGTGCACAAATTGGCCTTGTGATATGGCTTTTTAAATAGCCATTTTTGAGACTATTCAAAAATTTTTGGCGTCCTAAGCTGAAAATTTAAAAGAACATTTTTCATGCAAGTTCTAATAGTTTAAACATTGCCATTTTGTCCATTGGGACAATTATTGCGCGATAGGTTTCGACCTATCAACGCGTAAGCGGAGATGTAATTCGCCTTAGAAATCGTTCCAAATTGGTTGAAGAAAGCTTTTTGCCCGTTTTGATTTGTTACTAGGAATGAAAAATATCATTTCGTAGTTATATGCAGTAAGGGGAGATGATTTTCTCGAAACAACTTGAATTTTATTTTTTTTTTCATTTTATTTTCTATTCTTTATTTTTTTCATGTTATTACTGCTTCATAGACCTTAAAAAGCAATTGCAACACTCAGGGCTTTGCCATGATACGAGCAGTTTTGTTCAGTTAGAGCCTCACGCAATAATGTGATTTAGAAAAGGATGTATTAGCGTCTTGTATCCTAATAATACGACCAATTGACTAGCCTCAACTTTATTTTTTGGAACGCATTAATCCGCCGCTTACGCATGTTATTAGAACAAAAAATGATCAAGGTGAAATATTTTTTTTTGTATTTGAGCTCAGAGCAACAAACAAATTCCGTCGGAAGTTTTAGTTAAAGGTCGAAAAATGACTGAATAAAAACAAGACTCCTCGTATCAGGGAAAAACTTTGAACATTCTGAATGCCCTCATTTGGTCTCAAAATAATTTTTGATAGATTTAAAATTGTGAAACTTAAGAGTTTTAGGCTGTTTATATTACATTTGAAGTTTTAAACAGGCTGATACAAAAATCAGCCTGTTTAAAAGGCAATCAGAAAATACTAAGCATTTTTCGGCCGATAATATCATTAATTTGCCTCAATTCACTTTTAGAACGTAATTTTCCTTGTGTAAAGTATAAGACGAGCAGCTTCGACAGACTATGGTAGGTTACTTTTGAGGCTGCTCCCATGCAGATCAAGGGATTGATCCCCTGATGGAGGAGAGTTTTGTGAAATTGTTCTGAATACAAAAAAAACCCCGAGCATACACATCCCTACTTTCTTCGAAAGTCGAAACAAAAACAATCCCAAGCATAAATATTCCGCACTTTCTTCGAAAATTGCAACAAAAATTGAAACTTATCTGGACAAAACACCCAAGCACAAATAGTCCGAGCACAATAAAAATTGGAACAAAATGAATTTTTAACTATTTTTTGGACCTTCTTTGAACATTTAAAAAAATAATACCAAGAATTTTGAATGCTCCGAGCACAATAAATATTGGAACAAAATGAAGTTTTAACTATTTTTTGGTCCTTCTTTGAACATTAAAAAAATTAATACCAAGAATTTTGAATGTTCTTTGCCAAAAACCTATTACCAGCCAATCAATACCTTCATAAATTACATTTTTATTTTAATAGTGCTAGCTTTAAAATTGTTGTTCAAACTCTCAAAAAAATGACGGAATACTCGTGATCGGTCTGTTTTTTTCTTCACACCAACTTCACTTTTTAGCTAACCAATTTTCCAAAGTGTTCCGATTTTACTGAAAAGTCAATTTAAAACAATTTTGGTTGAAAAACCGACGAAACGATCAAAGAATTTTTTCTTTCTTGTTCCAACTTTCGTAACAAAAGAGAAAAAAGTCAAATTGTGTTTTGTAAATTGCAACTGGACTCCGCAACAAGGGCGCTTCTTTTCTCATCTTTCAATCTTTCTTTTTCTTTTTAGCATCTTCTCTTTTCCGAAAAACTTTTCCTGACAAATTTTTACCATGTTTAAAGACTTTTCTCTGGAATCTGGGGACATACAGAAACAAAAATGTGCGCCTATCCAGTGCACAAATTGGCCTTGTCATATGGCTTTTTAAATAGCCATTTCTGAGACTTTTCAAAAATTTTTGGCGTCCTAAGCTGAAAATTTAAAAGACGATTTTTTCACGCAAGTTCTAATAGTTTAAACGTTGCCATTTTGTCCATTGGGACAATTAATGCGCGATAGGTTTCGACCTATCAACGCGTAAGCGGAGATGTAATTCGTCTTAGAAATCGTTCCAAATTGGTTGAAGAAAGCTTTTTGCACGTTTTGATTTGTTACTAGGAATGAAATATATCATTTCGTAGTTATATGCCGTAAGGGGAGATGATTTTCTCGAAACAACTTGAATTTTGTTTTTTTTTTTCATTTTATTTTCTATTCTTTATTTTTTCATGTTATTACTGCTTCATAGACCTTAAAAAGCAATTGCAACACTCAGGGCTTTGCCATGATACGAGCAGTTTTGTTCAGTTAGAGCCTCACGCAATAATGTGATTTAGAAAAGGATGTATTAGCGTCTTGTATCCTAATAATACGACCAATTGACTAGCCTCAACTTTATTTTTTGGAACGCATTAATCCGCCGCTTACGCATGTTATTAGAACGAAAAATGATCAAGGTGAAATATTTTTTTTTTGTATTTGAGCTCAGAGCAACAAACAAATTCCGTCGAAAGTTTTAGTTATAAGGTCGAAAAATGACTGAATAAAAACAAGACTCCTCGTATCAGGGAAAAACTTTGAACATTCTGAATGCCCTTCATTTGGTCTCAAAATAGTTTTTGATAGATTTAAAACTGTGAAACTTAAGAGTTTTAGGCTGATAATATTACATTTGAAGTTTTAAACAGGCTGATAATATGATCAGCCTGTTTAAAAGGCAATCAGAAAATACTAAGCATTTTTTGGCCGATAATATCATTAATTTGCCTCAATTCACTTTTAGAACGTAATTTTCCTTGTGTAAAGTATAAGACGAGCAGCTTCGACAGACTATGGTAGGTTACTTTTGAGGCTGCTCCCATGCAGATCAAGGGATTGATCCCCTGATGGAGGAGAGTTTTGTGAAATTGTTCTGAATACAAAAAAACCCCGAGCATACACATCCCTACTTTCTTCGAAAGTCGAAATAAAAACAATCCCAAGCATAAATATTCCGCACTTTCTTCGAAAATTGCAACAAAAATTGAAACTTATCTGGAAAAAACACCCAAGCACAAATAGTCCGAGCACAATAAAAATTGGAACAAAATGAATTTTTAACTATTTTTTGGTCCTTCTTTGAACATTTAAAAAAATAATACCAAGAATTTTGAATGCTCCGAGCACAATAAATATTGGAACAAAATGAAGTTTTAACTATTTTTTGGTCCTTCTTTGAACATTAAAAAAAATACCAAGAATTTTGAATGTTCTTTGCCAAAAACCTATTACCAGCCAATCAATACCTTCATAAATTACATTTTTATTTTAACAGTGCTAGCTTTAAAATTGTTGTTCAAACTCTCAAAAAAATGACGGAATACTCGTGATCGGTCTGTTTTTTTCTTCACACCAACTTCACTTTTTAGCTAACCAATTTTGAAGCAAATTTTTGAAAGTTTTCGATTCATATGAAATTAGGTGATGCCTTGAACTGAGGATGAAACATATCGTTTGGATTTCAGTAAACTAGTGGGGATTTAAAAATTGTCAAACTGGAACAATTAACGTGCAATATATTTCGTTATGAACACGTACGCTGCGATTCAATACACTTTAAAAAACTTCCATATTGAAGTTTTTCAAGCAGAATTAAATTATTTTGAATTATTTCAATAATCTCATTTTTCGCTATTTAAAAAATTTTTTCAATTTCTAAAAAACAAAACTAAACTGTTTTATAGAAGTTAAATGGCAATTTTGTTACAAATTAGAGCCTTATAAACAAAAAAAAAACTTCAAAAAAGTGGCACCATCGTTGCATTGCGGTTGGTAGCATCAGTCAGTAAAGCAGTTAATAATTTCGTCATCCAAAGTAAAAATTATGAGTGCTGCCAACTGCATGTAAGCTTAGAAGAGGATTGGCATTATTAAATTATTGGTAATCAGACGCAAAAGAAAACTAAGCAGTTTATATTTTACTTCATATGCTTCCCTTTTTTGAGCTAACAAAAAAGGGGTTTGAATTGTCATAAAGCTCTGAAAAATCTGAATATAATTTCTTATATTCTTACCAGCTTTTTTTGAAATGTTGATATAAACACTTAACATTCATTGGAGCCAGCATGTAGTCATAGTTTTGCTATATAAAGTTCTAAATAAGCAGACGCATTACAAAAGGCACGCACCTTTCCAGGCTGTTTTCTAATTTCTACATATAGGGTGGATCCGAAGAAAAAAATTTGTATGCTTCTTCCATCTAAAAATGCCATCCATCAACAGTAAAAATGCCATCCATCTTTACTGTTGATAAATTTGGCTAGCCCGCTTCGATTAGCACACGCTGGATTAGCACACGCTATGATATATTCACGTAGAAGTGCAACTACAAACATATATTTTTTTGGCTCTTGGCATTTGAGGTTCCACATGACTCTTGAATTTATTGATATCAAAAACAATACAATTCTTGCTCCACGTTTTCTTTTCTCGGGACGCATTATGTTAGCCTGATAAAATCGTGTATAGTTTTGTAGGTCATTTAAGGTTACATGTTTAGCTGATGCCTCCAAGAGTATAAACTTGATCGTCGCTCAAACTTTGTATTGCAATATCAAGATGAGTTTTCATATTACCGTTTCGTGACTTACTAAATTTGATTGTTTTATGTCAAGTAGAAAAATTTAATTTTACAAATTTCCAAAAAAATGAACAACTGATGTTTATAACTACAAGTTGTTTTTTGTTTAGATGGCCTTGAAGTTTGTCCAACCAACCAACTTTTTGACTTCACCACACGATCTTGCCAAGATGAAGACAGTTTCTACTGCACTGCCTTACCACCTGTCAACTTAACCGCAACACCTGTGAGCTCATCTGAGATCCGAATCACGTGGGACATGGATCCTGACTCAACTGCGGATAGATTTACAGTCAAGACAGAAAGCGAAGATGGTTCTCGAGATGACCCTGACAAAATACCTGTCGACTCAAACGCTCGTGATTTAGTTATAGGTTCGCTAAGAGCAAATGTTCGTTATACCATTTCAATACAAGCTCATGAGTCGATTTACGACAGTATCTGGACTGAAACATCAGCGTACACTTACCCTTCAAATCCAGATATAAGTGTAGGCAGTGTGAGTCCCAGTGTTGTAACCTTTCAAGCCCAAATTAATTCGCAAGAAGTTGACGTTATAGTAATCAATCAAACTATTCCAACTCCTGACCCGCCAAGAACAATAGAAATTTCGGCACCTGGATCATCATTTTTTGTTGACAATTTGGAAGCTGGGACAGTGTACACGTTCAATATAGTGTACAAAGGTACCGATTCCGGACTAACATCACTTTCGGAACAAGACATACGAGTGGTCACAAAACCAAATCCAGTCTCAGATTTGCTCGTTGAAAACAACAACCGAACAGACCTTTTGGACCTTTCCTGGGTTTACACTGGAAACGTTGATTCATTTTTGGTTAAACTTCGTGTTCTAAGCAGTAAGGCTTTGATTTTTGAGAATCAAAATGTTAACTGGACTCTAAGAAGCCTGGAACAAGATGGTCTGACACCAGGAGAAACGTATGAATGTCACGTGATCGTGCGTTACCAGGGAAGAATCAGTGTACTTACAGAAAAGGCCGGCCAAACCATTCCTGATAGGGGAAACATTGAATTTCTGAGCCAATCCGATGTTTCGATTGCAGCCAGTTGGTCTTACTCTGGAATCGCGACCAGTTTTGAGCTGGAGTTATTCAACGCTGATAACGAAAAGATTGATGAAGCAGTTGTCAATCATCCAAATACGAATCACAATTTTGTAGGTTTGCAACCAGCGACCGGATACTTTGTTGAAATGCGAGTTGTCAGCGGAGACTTGAGGTCAAACTTACCAAGGGTTAAAACTGTTCTGGGCTTCACAGACCCCAGAATTGTCTCAAATCTTAGGGCAAGACCGATTTCTAATACATCTATTGTTATAACATGGGACCATGAAGCATCGGCCGAAAGATACCAAATTGGTTAGTTTATTTTATTTTAATGACATGTAATAGTATCACAAGTTTAGCTTCAAATGTTTTTAAGCCAGGCGAGATTTTCAACCAAATCTTGACAATGTTGTCATATTTTAGTTTTCAATAAAAAACGTCAAACTTCAAAGCATAAAACTTCAGATTGCACATGAATTCTGATCGCCTTTGATAACTTAATAAAAAATACATCAAAGACTTGTATCAACACCTTTTTGAATTCTTAATGCATGAATTTCAGTGAGACGACAAATTTTTGTTCGAAAGCAAAAAAAAATTCGGTTCTCTGTGAAAAGACCATATTCATAAGTGAGCGAATATTCGCACCAATCAAACATAAATAGAAGAAAATTTCTTTCAGACCAAAAAAATTAAATTGAATCAATGAAAAAATGCGCTTATAAATAACCGAGCTACTCATATGAGGCGGAGGCCCTTATGTTCGGACTGACTTTGAAAAGGTCTCAAATAATTTTTAGCGAAGAAAATCTTGTTTAAAGTGCAATTTTAGAACTTAATTGATTACGCCTTGACAGGGGCGTGCGCAGAAATTTTTCTAGGGGGGGGGGGGGAGGAGAGGACAGAAATATCCTTGGCAGAAGTTTCATTGACTACTGGTAGCTTCCCTAAACTTTTTGTAACAATGTAATCGTTCATCTGAGGCATTTGGTTCCTTTAACGAACTATTTGCTTATTGATCAAATTTGAGTTTAGTTCCATTTTCACGTAACCGTCCAGCTTTCTCATCAACACTGTAGCGAGGATGACACAGTCCTTCAAACACTTGCCAAACTTCAAAACACGCTTTAACAGATCATTTATTGTTCCCTCTAGCTTTAGTAGAACTTGTGACAGTGCCCGCTTCCCTTACCTCGATTTGGAACCTCTCGGATGATGAGTATATGCGCACTTGTCATCCATTTTTACACTCCCTTAAGTAGGATTTGAACAAGTTTTTAAATTCGGATGTTCTGATCAGAATTGAAACCGGGGCTGAATTTGAGGCCCGGCCCCCTTGGGAAACGAAAATTTGAAGCCCGTGTCGGGCCCATTTTTGATGAAAACACAAACTTCCTATCAAACAAGTAAATTGAAATTCAAAGATAAATTTCAAAAAATCAAAACTTGGTAAGTCCCTTCGGTACCTCGTAATGTCCATATCTTTATACATACCTTTCGTCTTTATAGACCTTTTGCAACACACTGCACCAAGCGGCAGACCTCAAGACCACTTTGTATCAACCATCGACCGTTGCTAACATAGTCCGATCGCTATCTCTTAACCTAGATACAGGTTGTGCTTTATATTCTGTTCACTCTTGAAGGGCTTTTCTGATTCCTAAGTTCGATTGATACCGAGTATCTGATTCGACATTTATTCCTAATTATATACATACATATATATTTATATATATAATATATATATATATATATATATATATATATATATATATATATATATATATATATATGTGTGTGTGTGTGTGTGTGTGTGTGTGTGTGTGTGTGTGTGTTATTCACAGTTTAATTTACAATATTCTTTTAGTTTTTTACTTTATGAATTAAAATTTGCGGGTAATGTCATGGCGCGACCAGCAGTTCCTGTGAACAAAGACAGGACTGACCTATTAGGATTTGCCCCTTTTTGGGTGACACCCTCAATCAACCCCCCATTCCTCTGGATCGGACAATTTTTTTGGCAGTGGGCCCGAAAGACAACAGTTAGCCGACTGATATACCAACAGACCCAGCGGAGATCATCGACGAAACTCCTCCGAAGCCAGAGCCACCTTGACCAACAGAAAAATCTCCAGCGGCAAGCGCACGCGTTCTGAAGAACCAAGCAGACGTCTGCCAGACGGAGGATTTCAATCGTAAGCGGTGGTTTTTTTCTCTCCGAAACGAAGGGAGGAGAACATTCGCAGACTCCTATCCCCAACTAACATTAGCGTAATCTCCTTCGAAGAATTTCACGATCATTGTGAGGCTCTCTTCAAAACAGAGGTTTACTATACTGTCGAGCGTCTCGAAGTTGTACAATACAGTATTCACGCAGGACAATGACACTTTCTCCTCGTTCTATGTCAGATTGAACGGACAAGTTGCAGTATGCAACTGGCCGAAAGCCCAAGAGAGGGAAGTTCTCAAGGTCCCTTTCCTAGGCCGAATCCGAGACATCGACGTACAACACCAACTCATAAGACTCAAAGCCAATTTATACGGCACATTCAAGCTCGCTCTAAAATGCGAAAAACGAGCTAACACCTCGGCACAATTTCAAAAACTTCTTCCTCAGCTCTTAAGTTCCGGTGTTGTCAAACTCAAGCACGAGTCAGCATTCTCCATTCAATCCGGAAAAGACAATTCCGGCGGGCATGTAGACCAAAAAAACCTTACTTTCGCCAAAATCAGAACAGCAAGCCATGTTATTTTTGCGGCAAAACCAACTCTCTTGAACAAAAAAAACGTGTTCAGCGACGGAGGCCACCTGTAAATTTTGTAAAAAGCAAGGAAACTTCGCTGAGTGCAGTAATTTGTCAAAAAAAGGGTCAACCTAGTTCAGGACGAAGAGGAAACTTCTAATTCCACGTTAGACTTCGGTTTTACTGGTCTTGAAGTTGATAGCGAACCCTAACAGGTAGTCTTCCATTAACCCTCTAGAAAAACAGGTGAAGGTTAATAGCAACGAGCTTCTAGCGTCTACCTTCGGAAAAATCAGGAGTCTCAGTATACTCAGATCGGGTGCAAGCTTCTTATACTCAACTATTGGCACCGGAAGCACGGTCTCATTTTTGACTAAGCGTACAGTATGTTTCTTGTTATAGAAAACCGTCTGTAAAATTCTGAGACATGACGGGACACCCGGTCGGTACCACATGGGTAGACTACAACAAACGCCAGCAATTTACTAGGTCTCGTTTTGCACAAGAAGCTAGGCGTAGTATAAACACAGATTGGACCACCTGAAAAAAAAACACTTTGGAGGAACATACCCAAGATGCAATATCGGCGAACTTGAAGTCATTTTTTGCACAAAAGTATGCACATGTTTTCAATCGATTGGGTCGATCAAAAAGCATAAAGTCTGTACAAACTTCAAAAAATTACTTGTCTCGAGACTAGGAAAAGGAAGGAAGTCTCCCATACTCATCCAAGACAGTGTAGCCAGGGAGATTAAGAATCTAATCAAAGTTAACCAACTTTGAAAACTCGAAAAGTTCTTTACGTATCATTTTATTGCTCCAATTGTTATCACAGCGTAGGAGGATGGGACTATCAAACTAGCTCTTAACGCGAAGCCTAAGAACGCTCAAATCAGGAAAAACAGGTACCAGATGCCCAACATGCATGAGCTGATATATTCTGTAGCCCGAATCGATACCAAGAACTTTCCGAGAAAAGTTCAGTTCACATCCCTGAACCTTAAATATGCCTGCAGCCAACTTCTACTCTCCTCACTGACTAGTAGTCAGCGCGAATTTAGTTTTTTGTGCAGAGAAGCCACTGGGACATATCGCTTCAAGACGGGATTTTATAGCCTCACCGACATGCCGACCGAATTATGAAAGGCAATGGACTGTACGTAACAGAGTCTGGATGGAGTCATTTGCTATCTTGACAAAATTCTGGTGATCACCAAAGGCGATGTGGCTGAACACAATGAATTGGTGGAAGGAGTAATGAAGAACTTGTATACTGAAGGTTAGGGTCTTAAACAGAGTGAATGTAAAATTTCAGTCAATCACTTCATTTGGTTAGGCTACAAAATAATTGTGAATCGGTATTCTCCGCAATTCTCGAAGATCGAGGCCATCAAATTTCTCAAACCACATACATTGACACAGTTACGTTCAATTATGGTCACCTTGAACCACCTATAACAATTCATCCCGAAATTCGCAAATATACGGTGCACTTCAGGTCTTCTCTGAAAGCCTGCAACAAAAAATCCTTCACATGGGGGAGGAACAAAACGTTGCGTTTGTAAAACTCATAGACCTTATAGCTAATATTTTGAGCGTTTTGCTCGAAGACTCTTCAAAGCAATCTCGGCTCAAGTGTGATGCTAGCCATAGTGGCTTAGGAGCGTACCTCGAGGAGGCAGTAGAACCGAAAGTTTGGGCGCCTGTGTTTTGACTGACCATAAGGCTATAATCTCTGCACTCAATGTACACTACCGAAATAAATCGTACCAATCTCACCGCTGCTGGTGGGTCGATCGATGATTACCTTTTGATTTTGAAGTAATAAATGTACCTGAGTTTACTTTGGGCATTGTTGGTTTTGTATCAAGGTAACCAACATTCAATGCCCCATTACTGTCTCAATACGATAAACTTTTCGTTGAACATGGGCAAATCTCTTGTAACGAAGTCAAAAAAAGTCATCATGGGACTCCCGGGACTATTTGGACGCCGAATTGCTGACAGAACTCACGGATGAGGACAGGTTTCTGGGCCAAATGAAGAGAGTCATAATTAACAAGGATGTCACGTCTATCAATTAACTTTGACCCTATATGGCGCAGTTCTTGACTACGGCAGCGGTTGTGAACAACTGTGTTATCATAGAAAACAAGCGGGCGATCCCGGGCAACTCCAGCCTGCAATCTCAGCCAGACTTCATCGGTCACACCCAGGACAAGAGGCTAGGATGGCCACCTCAGAGTCTTTTATTCGCATACATGGTTTTCCGCAAACAATCAGAACGGATCACGGATCCGGGTTCAAAGAAAACTGTAGAGACAGAGGCATTAAACACATCCTCACTCCGGTGGTAGATTATCGCGGAAATGGACTTGTCGAACGCTCTATACAAACAATTAAACGTCAGCTAGCTAAGGAAAAGCTACATGCTAATTTTTAAAACCTTGAAATCCACTTTACATCAATTAGTAGAAGATATCCGGAAAATGAAGCACATGATGCTCAAAAACTAGTTTTACGAACTACATTTTGGTAGAAAACCAAATACTGAATGGTCTGTAGCTTATAACAACGTTGTCAATGATGATACTTCAGCCCAAGGACTATAATGAAATCTCTTAACTCCGGACTAAGTCGCTGCCAGGTATACAATCTAGAAGAGCTATTAACGAATGATCGTGAACCGACTCAAATCCTGTCACAGCTCAAAAAGAGCCTCCCCCACCATGTCCGGAACCGTATTTAGCAGATGCAAACGAAACGATTACTTCTCAAATTTCGCCCACTCAGCCTCCAGCGCCTCAGTCAACAACCGCCGATTAGGAGGATAATCGAATTTTCTTCCGTGGCAAGAAACCGTCACATTTCTTCCGTGACCCCTTCAGACATTCAGTCAAAGCTATTGAAGAGGAATGGAGTGACCAACCTCCAGCGCCTGCTACCGACTCACTCTCGCCACGCAGAAAAATAGAGCTTATTCGAAAACGACCTTTCCCAGTCTTTCAGGACAGAGTGAGCCCACAGAATGATCGAAACAGAATGATCATCAAACGGACCAGTAACTGATCCTCAGACGGACGGACCAGTGGTGAAACTTATCAAAACTCTTGTAAAACTTAACATTTTGAAATGAAAAATTTATAAACAAACTAGTTTTTAAATGTATAACATGCAAAATGCATGCGGGACCTGTCTATCATAGTTGCTTTTTCGAGGGACCACTCTGTCATAGTAGTTACAACCCTGCGTTTGTTGATGATTTTTTGTAAACTTGATTTTCCCAGTCATCGTAACACCTCCGGTCTTTTCTACATTTTTTCGCCTCGTCCTCTTGACATATTCAAAATTCAGAGAAAATTAGATAAAGTTTTTTTTATACCAGTTGTTTTTTTATCGGGCTGGATTCTTCATACAGTCTGAAAAATCTGGATGTCTTAAGGATGTCAAAATATAAAATGCACCCATTATTTTTTTTTGCAAAATTAAGTGGTATGAAAATTGCGATCCTGGCCAATTCGGAATAATCATTGGGCGATATACCAAAGATCTATTAAAGTGTAACGTGAGAGGCAAAATGTTCTGGCCAGAATTTTATTCCACATTGAAATGACGCAAGCTGATTGGTCCTAATTAACTAATAATGCACTACCAGAGAGGCACTTTCTACTTGACATTGCATGTTGGGGGAAAATAAGTGTTAAGACATCTTAAAACCCAGGCTGTCTTAAAGTTCATTTGGTCTCAGAATTCACTAAGCATTAAGATACCTTAAAACCCACTAAGTGTTAAAAAATAGGTGAAAATGATCTTGCTAGCTTTAACTATAACAATCATTCAGGAAAAAGATTTAAGAACTGAACTCTAGATAAAGGATCTACTTAACAATATCTCTCCCCCTAATAAAGAGTTAAGATGTACCACTGGTAACTATTGTATCTAACTAAAGTTAAAAGAGAATAAAAGTGTTGGTTGAATTAAAACTGACTGTAGTCTAAAAAGAGCAACTAGTGAACCGAAGTCCACTGGACTTCGTAGAGTTAACATTGACTGGTACGTAATTAGATAATAGAGGTCAAGGTTATAACATACTAAAAAAACTGAATCACAACATTCCCCACTGCACAAAAATTAATATCTGCCCGCTCAACGATGTAGCCAATATCACACGTATACTCCATCTCCCCTCGCTCCACTAGGGCCAAAGAAGAAACAACACGTAACCACATTTAGCACCAATGGATTTTTACAGAGAGTACAAATTACAATGGAGGTGATTATATGGTAATATATACAGGCTACTTACAGGTTTACACAGATATCAACACTGAATGTACAAAATGATATGAACAATTGGGGTTATGTACCATTTGTACAATTAAAGCAAACTAACTAACTCACTAACTAGGTAATAAAAAAAAAGTTTTGGGTTATCCAATGGATAAAAGCTAAATCAAATACGTAACATATCATGTTACCATAGTTTAAAAGTTTTCAGAGTTTGTGACCGTAGTGTTGTATCTAGTATGGAAATTATCTGCCTCTCTTCTTACATCGGTATCGATACCCGAGGATATGTCACTGCCGTCGTCATCCTGAGTATTACTGGTAACTTCTACGAATGGTGGCGATACCCATGCGGTCCTTGTCGCCTGAGAGGAAGGTGTTGAGAGTTGGTCTTGTGTGGTTTCAGCAACCAAAATCGTATGACGTGGGATCTCATCAATGGGTGTAAGATAATCCGAGGGGGACGTCGTACAGTATGATAAATTTTGTTTTGGACTCTTTGCGCCGGAAACCGTAATTAGCGGTTCGTCATCGGAGTCTACTGCACTAATGGTCTCCGTTCCGAGCGTCACTTGGTCGATAAATCGTCTATCACCATAGAATTTCGGGGGGCCTGGATTTCTTCTTGCACGAAGTTTTGCGGGTATCGTGGTCTTTGGTGTCTCCACTGTCTTCTCCGGAGAGCTATCAACTCGAATTGGGTCGTCACTTGTGCCCGTTGGTAAAGTGACCGTTGTCTGCGTATTTGTCTGGCTTTTTACGGTACTCCTTGGTTGATCTTTCGAGCTCGTGATGAATGTTCTCCTCTTTTTGCCAGAATTTCCAACCGTTGGTGTGTAACTCATCGAAGGGCCTCCTACATTTGAGTCCTACATTTGGAAGTGCCTCCTACATTTGGAAGTAACTTTTCTGTCCAATGGTATTTTCCCCACTCTGTTAAATAGCCCTTTGTACCTATGATACAGATTAAGGGTCGTGTCTGAATAGTTATTTAACTTACACAACTCTGGGCGTGATATGTTGTTGACGGGTAGTAGAGGCTGTCGTTGGGCTATCTCTATTCCAATTCTCGGGAGATTGTCGTTACCCAGGATGTTCCTCTCATGTTCAGAAGTGATAAAAAATGGGGTTTCGTCCGCGATCCATCCATTGGATTGTAATCTCACTACCACTTTCCCGATGATGTTGATTGTGTCGTTAGTGAATCCGCAATATAGTTCCCTCGTTTTCTTCTCAACTGGCTGAATCTTCAACTGTGGATTTCTCAACTTCAATTCGTGAAGTACATTTTGTTTCAGGAAGCTCACTGGGCTTGCCGAATCCACTGGAATGTTCAAGTTGACTATTGCATCGTCTCCCAAACCGATGTTGACAAGTTTCTTGGTTTCCAAACCATTGGTATCGTAGATTGTTCTAATGTTGAGAACGGATTAGTCATCGTTATCACTTATCCCCTCTTCGGTCCAAGCGTTAATCACTCCGCAAAAATTTTTTTCGCTTCTCACCTGAAAGTCTTCTGGGGAATATGAACAATTTTGACTATTTACAGCTTCATCTACAATATTTACAGCGGGTTTTCTTCCTTTCGATTTACAAAGTCTTCCAAAATGTCCTTTATATTTACAAATATTACACACAATTTCTTTCGCCGGACACACATTCAGATGACCCTTGGTAAACGCATTCCCGCATTTCATACAAGTATTTGATCTTTCTATGTTTGGTTCCTTTTTTACGTTGTTGAAGTTTTTATACCCTCTCCCACTATTTCCTGTCGTGTTGAAAGATCTAGTCATATTGGTTAGTTTGAGGTGGTTATAGTAGCCTTTTTCGTCAATTATTGCTTGGTTTAGTGCATCCAACGGATTGAGAGTTTCCAAAAGTAGTCTACGTTGTAAGTCGCAGTTTTTCATGTTAAAAATAAATACGTCTCTGATCCACTCCTGTTCTGCATTAATTCCAATTTCACATGATCTTGCTAAATCTGATAACGCGCCCCAAAATTGTTCATAGGATTCTCTATCCTTTTGTTTCTTGCTCAATAGTTTGTATCGTTCAAATGTTATGTTGGTTGGTTTGATAAAAGCCAATTCTAGCATTTCGTAAAATTCCTTGAATGAGATTCCTAGGACTTTTACCCTTGGATGTTTCTGGGCGAAAACTCTTTTGCCTTCCGCTCCTAAGGCCAAGTATAGGATTGACCTTACTTTTTTATCGGCCTCATATCTACTCATTCCTCCGAATTTCCGTTTTTCTTCTGCTAGTCTTTTCTCTTCAGCGTGTTCGTAGACTCGCATTGTTTCTTTGTTTCTGGCCTCCCTGGCTTTCCTCTGTTGGTCAGTTTCTGACTCCTGGGCACCTTCTAGGATCGGTAACGTCGTCTCCCCTTCCATTGGTTCTTTGAGGTTATCTAAGTCTAGATTTTCCTTCGCGATAATAGCCAAATGGAATTGGTCTATCCAATTGTTCCATTGGGTGGGAGGTTCTACTGTGTGGTTCGGCCAAAAGGCGGGTATTCCCCTCAGGTTCGAATCAGTTGTTGACTGCGCCATAATAAAGAGTTAAGATGTACCACTGGTAACTATTGTATCTAACTAAAGTTAAAAGAGAATAAAAGTATTGGTTGAATTAAAACTGACTGTAGTCTAAAAAGAGCAACTAGTGAACCGAAGTCCACTGGACTTCGTAGAGTTAACATTGACTGGTACGTAAATAGATAATAGAGGTCAAGGTTATAACATACTAAAAACACTGAATCACAACACCCCCCCCCCTTCCTCCTATGGTACCTACTTAAGAATCTCCACCCCTATAAATAAATACAGTAAAATAGCACTGATCTTTCTGTTGAGAATTCCTATTTTGCTGCATTCTGATTGGTCGAAAATCGACCATTTTCAATCCCCCCCTTGAAAGGAGGGGAGATTCTTAAGTAGATCCCAGATAAGATTTGTATTTTTTTTGCTGAGATGAGGAGTAGTAACACGACCACAAGTAATTTTACTTACCCTAGCCACCAATAAAGCCGTTGCAGTTTCTTATCAAATTGCCAAAAATTCGGCTAAGAAAAACTATTTCATTGTTCCGGATTTGAATCTCCCACATGTTGATCAGGAGTGTCACGTCCTCAAACTTGCGCCACGATTACTTGGAGGCAAGTTAGAAACCCAGAAAATGCTGGATGCACCTGTTTAAAAACTTTTATCTTTGATTGTACTGCTACCGAAATGCGTAATTTTTCAAAGTTTCGAAAAATAGACTTTACGCAAAATCCTAGAGACTTCTTCAGTAAAGTAGGGGATTAGCCGTTTACTTAGAGGAGAAAACTACTATTCGTTCCTTCAACTGAATTCTTTACCGACTTGGTTAGGTACTTTTTGAAAAAGTGAAATACGATTCGAAGAAAAGATCAAATATTGTAAAACTTGACTTTACCTCAATGCATTCACCTTTCTCTAATAAAACATGGGAAGGGCATCTTATGCAGGGAAGATTTTTATAACCTGTTTCTTAGATTGAAACCTTATTATAAGATTCAACTAGTAATTTTCGTGAAAAAAATATATTTTTTTTTATAAAAAAAACGATAGAAACTCCAAAAAATTGATTTTTGCGATAACCTTATCGACTTTTCTCAGAAAATAGGGTAAAGCATATTAAACAGGGAAAATCTAAGCACAATGTTATTTTAATTGAAGTAACAACCTCAGCGTTGTAACAAAGAATCAGCGGGTTTGAAGTAACAAAGATTTGAAGTAACAAAGAATCAGCGGGTTTGAAGTATCAGCGGGTTTAATTGAAGTAACAAAGAATCAGCGGGTTAGTTTTTGAAAAAAAGAGAATTTCCTATGACAATTTTTTTCTCAAATTACAAGGTTTAGCCGCTTGCACAGGGAAGATTTGCACAATTAATTTTTTTTTGCTTTCGGTTCAACCCGTAATCTCCGTTTTGCAAGGTAGTTTTTGAGAAAAGTCACAAAATTTAAAAAAAAATAACAAAAAAATATCAAAAACGGGCTTGTTTGAAGCCATAACTTTTTTCTTTCAAATTACGCAAATAGCCGCTCAAAAAAGGGGATCCTTATGATTTGTTTTTTCCTTGAAACGTTCATCTCAGATTTGCGCATTTAGTATCTGACAAAATGAGGCAAAAAAAAAAACAAATAGGTCGAAAATCCTTTCGAATGCCGTAGAAAGTGGGGTAAAAAAACAGAGACTAGCAAAATAAACAAGCATATATTTTGAAAATTGCCATTACTGTTTTTGAGAAATGCAATTTCTGCAAAATTACAACCATTTTCTAGAGCGTCGCGAAATTTGTTTTTGCGATAACCTTATCGACTTTTCTAAGAAAAATAGGGTAAAGCATATTCAACAGGGAAAATTACGGAACTAGCCGCTTTAAAAGGGGATCCTTATGATTTGTTTCTTTATTGAAATATTCATCTCAGATTTGCACATTCAGTATTTGACAAATTGAAACAAAAAACAAATAGGTCAAAAATCCTTTCGAAGGCCGTAGAACGTGGGGTAAAAAAAGAGACTAGCAAAATAAACAGGCATATAAAAGAACCACCAGTTTGTTCATTGAAACCATTTTTTTGAAAGTCGGCTCTATTTTTTTGAGAAGTGATGAAATTTTTGCAAAAATTCAATAATTTTCTAGAGCGTCGCAAAAAAAAAACCAAAAAAATACATCAAATCCTATACTTTTTCATAATACCTGTTGCTTTTAACAGGACCTTACACTAGCCAAAAATAAAGCCGCAGCATATGCTATTAAGTCGCTTTCGTTTAAAAAGTCCTAAGTATGATTAATTTGAAAAATACCAAAAGTGCCATCAATGAGCACTTTTATTTGCGATTTAGGTTGGAAAAAAAATTCTTCATAATAATACACTACGCTTCGTTTGTGTAAATAGTACCAATTGTAGCGCCGGCGCTTTTTGAGAATTTTATCTCGCTGATCTCGTTTAATTATTGACCGGATGCTCGATTTTTGTTCATCAAAGAGTTTAAATTTTTCTTTGCTTGATGATTTGAAGTTGCACTTTGTTTTGAGTATTCCATGCCAAATTGAATGGGAATTGTTTTTTTATAAATTAATAATAATTTTGATCAGAACAAAGGTGTTTCCAATTTAAAACAATTGTTTTCATGGTAGATTAACGTGTTGTTGTTATGGCTAAAGGCGGAGTATTTAATAAAATTGATGAAAAAACAATTAAAATAATAAAAGTAAATATGTTCACAATGGTATATTTGCTCGCCATGCGAAAATTCATTACATTATGTTAGTTATTTAACGCTAGTTTAATTTTTTAAATACAATTTCAATTATGACCGAAGAATTCAGTCTGGTGGTTCATAATGATAGACTTTTTCGCTATATTTTAGGCTACAACAGTGAAATCAACCCAACCTTCCAGGATTTACAATATGAACCAAAGATAAATAATGGCAGTCTTTCCTACACTTTCGAAAATCTGCAGCCGGCAACTAGACACAGACTACGAGTGATTACGGAAGCCAATCAGCAACGAAGTGACGCTGTCGAAACTAACTCCGCCACACTTCCCAACGACCCCTTGAATCTTCAGGTTAAAAAGACTTTCTGGTCTGATAGAAGCCAGCCGAGTCAAAATCCAGCCATCATATAAAACAGCCGAAATTAGGAGTAGTTAGTAGAAGTAGCAGTAAACAAGGCGTACATGTAAAAAAAAAACAATTAAATCTTTTAAATTTTAATAAATAATAAAACCATAACACCAACGGTAACGTGCCAATTGCAAAAATTCAAAATAAGATGTTCACATGAAAAATAGGAAATCCGCCTAATTAATTGGAACCAGATAAACTCAAATGGAAAATTAACAAAAAACTGAAATAACTATCACGTGCAACCAAAAAACTCAAAATATTCAGTTTCTAGAAAGAGAAAAAGTCAGAATAAGAAAAAAATAGACTGACCAATTTACATCGTCCGTTTTCTACAACTATAACACAGAGGCGAGGCTGAGCTTCGCACCACTTGCGACACAAAACATGAAGGCGTCTAAGTCGGAAAAAAATCGTACAAAAATCAAAAATGTCAAAAACACTAGATCTATTGAAATAGATAAGGCTGGATTTAAAAAAAACGTGTCAAGACAATAGAATGTACGATCAGCATCGAAAGAAAGTTTATCCAGCGGTAATAAAGGTGAAACTACTTTAGCAGAAACCCTTTACGCCGAACGAAAAAAAGTTCAAAAAACGTACTAATTAACCTTCACCCTCAAAACACATACAAACATCTCGTCGCATGACGCAATATGAGACCATCAAGTCGAAATAATTTAGGGATCGAAACCTATGAAAACGAAAAGAAAAAGTAAATAAAAAGCCAAAAAAAATACTAGTAAAATGTTTTCAAAACCCGGTCTCCTCAAAAAACACACACACACACAATTTTTTCGATCGTCGAACGCCGCAAAATGAGGCCACTAGGCCGATATAATGTAGGCCGAAACTCATCAAGCCGAAAAAAAAGAAAAAAAAATTCAAAACAAATTTTAATAAATGGAAATAAAGTTTTAACAAATCGAGTTGGTAAAAATACAACTAAGATTTAAAAAAATAATTTTGAACAGAAGAGATAATTTCGAATAGGACGAAAAATGTATCTGTTGCGGTTAATTTGCTGCTAACAGGCTTCCAGGGAAAGAGTCCACATAAAAAGAGTCCTGTGAACAAAGTTATTTACCGAGGAAAAAGTCCAGTACCCGATTGCAATACCCTTGCTTATCGCAAAGGTAATAAGTAGCAAAAAATTGGAACAGACAAAATTCTGTAAACAGAGCATTCCCCCATTTTTGAACAAGTTTTGCATGTAAATAAGAGTTTTTGGGCGTTGTTGAGACATTTGGTCTGAAAAACAAGAAAAACAAATTTGGTCCGAAAAACTAGATTCGGCATGCAATTTTTTCGGCTTGTTTACAAACAAAACATTCAGTCTATTTAAAACCCAATTACACGTTTAAAGCCCTTGCGCGTGACACTTTTCAGGAAAAAATCAAATTCTAGTTAAAATATCACCATAATTGCTTCGAAAATATACAGCAGCTTCTCGAGTATTTGAACGTACTAATAGATACAAAATTGACTCGGACACTGCAAAAAAAAATTTGTAACTTCGCATGCGATGTTATAAATGGTACAAGCTCTGAGCCTCACAACTTTTGGTTACGTATTTCATTAATTTCTGGACTCTTTTTCAAGGTCACCGACAATGACGGGACTAAACTGACCCTAACTTGGGACCACTTGGGGCACAGTTCCTATTTCATTGTGGAGTACAGAAACCTGGACTTTGAAAACGAACAGTTTTCAGCCGATTCCGAAGCGAGTTCATTACGATTGGAGAATTTGAGAATTGGGACCGACTACAACTTCAGAGTGTGGGCTGTTTTCATAGATTTCAACAGCAGCGGGTATGCCTCATTGGATTATCAAGTGCCCTGTGAGTTGAAGCAGGATAAATGGAGTGACGGAACTCATGGTGAGCTAGAGTAAATTTTTTGAGAAATAGGCTCATTGAGATTTTTCCAACCGAAAATTGTAAAAGCCCCAATGAGCTCACGGAGAAGAAAAAATGACATTTTCAAACGTTTTATCTTCCGAGTTACAGAACAAAATATATCAAGTTACTTTAGTTGGAATTACATAAATTTTCAATGTTTTTTGGCAAATTATCCTTATTTGGGAAAAATAGGTAAACAAATGAATATTTTAAATCTGAAAAAAAAATTGAAAAAGAAATTAGTTGGTGGGCCTGTCATATGTTACAATAGGTGGTAATTTTGAGTATAAGGAATGTATTAAATTTGAGAACTATAATGCAAAATAAACTCATTTCATTTTCAATCAATTGTACATGCTGCTAAGATAGTTTTTGTAAATAAATTACTGACAGATAAAAAAAATTAGTCAAAAACTCAAACTTTATTTTTCCTTTGCCAAAAAATATGGCTTTTGCCAAAAAAAGTATGTTTTTTGCTAAAAAAACATGGCTTTTGAAATATAATATAAATACTGTTCGAAGTATAACAAAAAGCGATCCAGCTATTTATCTTGAACTTGCGACCTATTTAAATATATTAACGGTAGGCTTTTTGCTTACCGGTGATATAGGCTTTTCGCTATCGCCGTTTTTTAAAAACTGCTTTCGCTTATTCGCTTGTATAAATACACCACTTATTTTTTATATATTTTTCGTATGTTTTTCTATATAAAGTTTTTTTACAATGAGGAAAAACTAAGATCAAACAATTGTTCCGACTTTGAAAGAGCGCAACGGAATTTATATATGAAGATTTTTTTTATTCAGACCAAAAAAGTTTACGAACGATCATTTTTGATTACATGTTGGGGTTTGAACATTCATCAAACCGCTTTTTGGTTTTTCTTAATGCGTTAATGATCGGCCACCTTTTGACTGTTTTGATATTTCCAGTTTCAGTCTCTCAATAAATAATTGTATACGCAATTAAACAAAAAAAATTCTACTCTTATCATTTAAAGTTTCAATTTTTTTTTGAAATTTTTTGTTTCGTTTAAAATACTGTTTCTGCGTCGTGTCTTCCTAAAAAAATTTTTGATTAAATTTTGGCTCAAAAACAACAAGGCACACAAATTACAACAAAAGTATTACGTATAATTTTTTAACCATTAAGTTAAAGCGCATTCAGGTGCTTTATTGACTTTACGATATCGCGGCCTGTTGGCTTTTTTTTCCTGAAATATATTCACGTTTTTTTGCCCATTTGTAACTTCTTTTTTGAAGAGCATAGAAGAACAAATATTGCCTCCTTCTAAGCGAATGAATTTGTAGTTGAGCTAAATAAAATCAAAATTCAAAATGCAGAAGTTCAAAATGCGAAAAAAATAAAGACTGAAAAAAATTAAGTCGAATTAAATGAAAGACCTCCTTCCGCTCATTAACTTTTAACTAGAAGTTCAGACTTTGCCATTTAATTGACTACTTTTCATGAAATGAAGATGTTCAATCAAGTTTTTTCGAGTAAACTGGTGCGTAGAGTCAGGAGCAGATTTGTAAACGATATTGGTACATAACCACTCCAGAAATTCGCTCATTTCACCAGTCAAAATTTTTCCCGTTTGCTATTAGTTTAAGACCGCCAACAGAATTTAAACTTTTTTAAAGGCAATTTCGTTGAACCAATAGGTCTAAATCTGAGACATTGTGCTCTGAGAGACGCTAGTTATAATCACAGCCTTGCATTTTATTACAAAAATGTCAAGGTTGGCTTTTCCGAAACCAAGAAACTTTTTTTTGAACCATTCCCTAATCACTGTACAGATAGAGGGATGGCTTCAACTGTAAATATTTAACGCATTCATAGCATCAAATTTTCAGAAGACATTTAACTTTTCACAATTTTTGCCCCTAATTCGTGTTTGAAATCTCAAAACGACGCCCCGCCAAAAATAACAATTCAAAAAAGAAATAAACGATTCGGAAAAATGTTGGAAAATCTTTCCCTCGCAAAAGCAAATTTCTCATTAGAATTATCTTTTTAATTAACAGGTCCACTCGTAACGAAGCTATTTTTGAACCCCCAAAATCACGAAAAACGTTTAAAAAGAAACGTATTATTTTCGTTTCGACTTTCGAAGGAAGTGCGGAGTGTTTATGATCGGGGTGGTTCTTTTATTCAGTCAAGTTTCGACTTTCTAATTAGGCATTTTGACGGATTTTTTATACCACCTGAAAGAAATGGTTTTTCTGAGGTCAAATTCAAAAAAAAATTCACCTGTGATCATTTTTCGCAAATCCACCACTGAGAAAAGTGGGACAAAATTTGTGAGGTGTTAAAAGTTTCCCTTGAGCTGCTCGCTTTCTTAAACATATCATGCATCTTCCATGATTTTTTAACTTGCTCATCAACATTGGCGACGAGTTCGGAGAGAGGACTAGAACTTATGCCAACAAAGACAGAGATTTTAAAAATGCCAGTATTTGATCGTCCTTTTCAGGTTGACCAATTTATTTAAAGGAGCACTTCAAATATACAAAAATTTTCACAAAATCACAAAATGTGTCATATTCTCGAAACAAGAACAAAATGTGGCGCACTCTCGTATCCTGTAAGATCTAAAAAACCTGGTTCAACATCTGTAAATTATCGGCAATTTAAACAGATAATATGACAATATAAAGATAATATAAAATAAGGAAAACATCTTCCGGTTAACATGTTATCATACGGTTTTTCAACAATCTCAAAAATCTATAAACATTTTGATGGCAAACTGGCCTTAATCGGACAAACCAGTAGTTTTCAAGGCCTTTTGTCTAAGCAAACCTAATTTTAGCTTTTTCACTTTCGCGCTATAATGACGTCATTAATTTAAGCGCGAACATCTTCCGCGCCCAAAGGAGCAAAAACGGGTGCGAGTTTTACGGCCGGTCGAGTTAATTCCCCGGAGCGGGTGGTAACTACGGCGGATCGGGCTATGTTGTCTTTTCCGTAATTAAGGGTTTTTATACGAGCCAGAGGGTAGTGTCCCCTTGCGCTGCGTTCGTCAACAATCCACACTAAATCCCCTGTTTTTAAAATAACGTCACTATCGGAGTGCCACTTACTGCGTTTATTCAGCGCTGGCACATAATCTCGCAGCCAACGACTCCAAATTGCGTTGGCGTAGCTTTGCGCTCGGATATATTGCTTTCGATGGTCGAAGTGCTCCTGGAAAGAGAGAGAAGGAAAGCTAGTACCATTTCGGCCTAACAAAAAATGATTAGGAGTTAACACCTCGAAACCATCCGGACTTGCACTTACTGATGTTATACAGAAGTTCAAAATGCGAAAAAAATAAAGACTGAAAAAAATTAAGTCGAATTAAATGAAAGACCTCCTTCCGCTCATTAACTTTTAACTAGAAGTTCAGACTTTGCCATATAATTGACTACTTTTCAAAAACGGGTGCGAGTTTTACGGCCGGTCGAGTTAGTTCCCCGGAGCGGGTGGTAACTACGGTGGATCGGGCTATGTTGTCTTTTCCGTAATAAAGGGTTTTTATACGAGCCAGAGGGTAGTGTCCCCTTGGGCTGCGTTCGTCAACAATCCACACTAAATCCCCTGTTTTTAAAATAACGTCACTATCGGAGTGCCACTTACTGCGTTTATTCAGGGCTGGCACATAATCTCGCAGCCAACGACTCCAAATTGCGTTGGCGTAGCTTTGCGCTCGGATATATTGCTTTCGATGGTCGAAGTGCTCCTGGAAAGAGAGAGAAGGAAAGCTAGTACCATTTCGGCCTAACAAAAAATGATTAGGAGTTAACACCTCGAAACCATCCGGACTTGTACTTACTGATGTTATAGGTCGAGCGTTCAATGATTGTTCTACAAGACAGAAAGTTGTTTCAAGGACTTCGGGAGTGAGCTTTCTACTTCCTATTATTGCGTAGAATACCCTTTTACAACACCGAACGAGACGTTCCCAAGAACCACCGTCATGCGGGGCTGCCGGGGGTTAAATTTCCACTTAATACCCTTTTTCGCCAGCTCTGGGGGTGCTTGATCGTTCCACGACTGAATACAATTCAAGAGTTCTTTCTCGGCTCCCACAAAATTGGTGCCGTTATCAGACCAAATGACTGATGGAGTGCCGCGACGGGCAATGAATCTTTCGATTCCCATTACACACGAACTCGTGTCCATGGATGAGACAATCTCAATATGTACAGCTCTGGTGGTCATACATGTAAAAAGGAAGCACCATCGTTTTTCAGAACTCCTCCTGATTGAGACGTAAAAGGGTCCAAAGTAATCAACACCACAGTTTGTGAAGGGAGGCTGGCGGTAACCAAGCCTTTCAACTGGAAGCTCTGCCATCATAGGTGTGACAGTTTTGGCTTTGCGCTTCCTACATATAAGGCAGTGGACTTCAATGGACTTCAATAAAGAGCGAAGGTTCAAGATTGCGAACTCTAAGTGAATTACAGCTCGCAGGTAGTCTAAGAACTGGTGCTGATAGCGATAATAAATATCACTTACAAACAATTTCACCAAAGAATGCCTTCCATCAAGGATTATGGGGTGTTTTGTGTCATATTCAGTTTCAACTAGGCGGCGAATTCGCCCAGTTGAACGAATGAGGAATGCAGGACCCATAACCGGTGCATACTGTGCAATACGACTAGACTTTTTGACGGTTTTGTTGCAGGACAGGAGTAAATATTCCGCTTCAAAAGATTCCTTTTGGGAAATCAACAAAAGTCGTTGTTTGGCGGTTTCTAATTCAACCGGATCGGTTAATTCCTTGACTTTAGTGCGGTAGTGCCGGTGTTTCGGACTAAGTCTGAGCATGAAAGCAACCACTCGCTGGAGTTTACGAAACGAGCTGAACTTTTCCCATGCAAATAAAATGGGTTGTTTTTGTTTTTGTGCAACGTTTGAAAAATTAGAGGCCTGCTGTAAACCTTCATTAAGGTCACAAGCGGGACCAGCCAGGCGGATTTTCTTAAGTATTTCTATGCTCGGCTTGAAAGGCCACTCGCCACTTTTCAGCACACTTGGCCCGTTCACCCAGCTGCTTGTTTTTAAGGACTCCGCTGAGATTCCTCTGGTTCCCGTATCAGCAGGGTTGTCTCCACTTAAGACATGAAACCACTGATCTACGGTCGTACTTTCTAGAATCTCTCCAATCCGGTTTGCCACGAACGTGGGTTGCTTACTACCTGAGTTTAACCACTGGAGCACAGTGGTGCTGTCAGTCCACATGAACGTGTTTGACACAGGAATGGTTAGAGCTTTGAGGACAGCTTCCTTCAAGCGGGTAGCGAGTAACGCGGCCTGCAGTTCAAGCTTCGGGATGGAAAGCGCTTTCATGGGCGCCACTCTTGCTTTTCCAAAGACGAAGGCAACTTGTGTTTTGAGTGAAGTTTTCACACGGGCGCGAAGAAAAGCTACAGCACAAAAAACTTCTTCTGAGCTGTCACCGAACATGTGTAACTCAACCCAATCAACTGGTGCGGAGAAGTAGCTGCGCTTTATACTCATTTTCCCTAGAGATGGCAAACCAGAGTGCCAGGCAAGAAATTTTGTCTTGATATCAACGGGTAGCTGATCATCCCATTGTTGACCATGAATGCGCCAGATTTCTTTCAACAATAATCGGGCTCTTACGGTATAGGGCGCTACGAGACCTATGGGGTCGAAAACGGAAGAAACAAAACTTAACACTGTTCGCTGTGTTATCGAATTTTTAAGTTCACGGTTGACACCACGGCTTACGACCAAAGTGTCGTCAATATGGTCCCTCTTCAGACCAAGAACATGAGAAGAATTATCCCCACAACTTACAATATTTTTACTTTCCTGTTGCGGCGCGCTTTGGGGCGGGTTTAACTCTTTATTAATTTTAGTTACGTTACTTATGAATTTAGTTAATTTAAAACCACCTAGAGCTAACAGAGTAATCAACTCTTGACTCATTTTAAATGCAACATCAGGGTCCTCAAAGGAGTCAAGGTAGTCGTCCATCTAAAATTTCTCTAGAACTGCGGATGCTGCGTCAGGGAACATCGCCTGATTATCCATTGCAGTCCGTTGCAATGCATAATTTGCACACGTTGGCGAATCTCTCGCTCCAAAGATATGTCTGGTGTACTGGTGTACAACCACATCGGCTGTGGGGTCCTCCCGCCACAGAAAACGAAGAGATGGTTGGTCCTCTGGAAGGACGCGGCAAAATGATGATGACGAAAACGGAGGAGAACGAACACAAGGTTTTGCAGTAGGTCGGGTCCTACTAGCAACGATTTGTTCAATGACGCACCGTGGAATTTAGACGCTCCGTTAAGGACACGCCTCACTTTACCAGGTTTGTTTGGGTTCACCACGGGATGGTGGGGAAGATACCACTCGCGTATGCTGCGGTTCGAAAAATTATGGGGAGGAACTTGAATCACGTATCCTTTACTTGAACAAAATTTGTTGTTTCACATTTTGTCCTCTTGAACTTGTTTCGTTTTAACAACAGTCGTTGTGTTAATACCATTTACTGTGAGATCCAAATCTCTTCCTGAGAGATTCAGACATTTGACTAATTTAGCCGATATCCAGGAATGACTAGATGCTGAGTCACACAATGTTAAACAATCAGCACTCTGGAAATCGGTGGAAACTTGGAGCTTGATTATGGGCAGTAACCCTTTCGATGTTATGATTGATGATTGGTCGTTCGAGATTGCGCAACTTACATCCAACGGAACGGGATTAATGTCTGCATGATTCGAACTTGCGTTTGGTATATTCTTGCTGAATGATTTTCGATCAGCGTTTGTGCTCGCTTTATCCGGCTCTGTATTAGATTTTGGTTGACCAGCGTTGGGTCTTGTATGGCTATCATTTTTGTCCGGATTTCGACTAGGAAAAACACGTTCAGCCCCATGGAGAAGTACACTATGGGTGCTAGTGCAACCTGGTTTGGTGCATTTCTTTGCTCTGGGACATTGCCGGAATGCGTGGTTCCCTTGTAAGCAGGAGAAGCACAATTTGTTTTCCGCAGAGAATTTCGCACGTTGTGTTGGAGTTTTCTCCTTAAACACAGAACACTTCCACAAGGCATGTTTCCCCTGGCAGAGGATACAAGAATGATATTCAAACTTTTTCTCAACTGTACTTGTCGAGGCGAAAACTCTCGTTACAGCTTTAGTTTTGGATGGCTCTTCGACTTTGGGCTTTCCAGGCATATTTTTCATTTGCTCATGAGCTTCTGCTTTATCTTTTAACCAATTGTTAAAGTCAATTAGGTTGGGGCGTGACCAATTACGTTTCACGGCAAAAAGTGACCACGATTCTCTCATGTTTGGTGGAATTTTCGAAAGAGCTTGATTTAACAAAGAGACGCTTTTCAAATCTTCTTCATAATCAAGAGACCTAAAGACAGCCACTAGACTTGAAATGGTCATCGAGAAGCTAATGATGTTCTCAGAGTTGTGCATTCGAAAGTGCGGGAAACTGGACAACTTATCAAGGTGGGCCGTAATTACGTTTTGTGGCTGGCCAAACTTTCTTTCTAGAGTTTTCAGAGCATCTTTATACATTCTTCCACTGTATGCGAACTCTGCTATGGCTGACTTAGCTTTTCCTGTGACTAATGTTTTTAAATAAGTCAACTTCACATCATCGCTTAGGGACGCTGCGTCTACAGTACTGCAAAATTGGCCAAACCATTCGTGCCATTGGAGCGGGTTGCCATCGTACTGGGCCAGCTTCCATTCTGGAAGGGGATCCTTCTTTGAGACTGAAAGAGCTTGGACTAAGTCATTCAGTGTCACGGCTTGCGGTTGGGGAACTGGTTGCAACGACGGCAATGTGTTGCTAGGATCAGCTGCAAAAGGTTGCTGCTGATATATGTAAGTGTTTTCAGCCGATGCGTCGTGATTGGGAAACCCATAGTAAACGGTACCACCACTTGATACGTGGGGGAATTGTTGCTGAGATATTGGCGTTACGGATGAAAAAACACCAACTGATGGGTTTGTGTTACCATCACTTGTTACCCCAGTGATACATTGGGTGACTGCGGGTGTCCACTGTGACATTAGTGGCAAGTTGGGCTGACTAATAACGGCAGACTGTCCGCTAAACGGATTGTTCACTGACGCAGGGTTGCTATACACGTTATGTGATAGGAAGTTTTGATTTCTGCAGATTAAATTTGCAGGTGGTTGTGACACAATGGCATGGGGGGTGTATCCAGAGTATTGATTGGAGATGGCGGGCATGTTTCCAACAACTCGGGAATCGTTATTGAAGTTGTTGACGGGGATATGTTGAATGGAAGACGAAGGATGAGGTACAGAGAAGTAACAGCATACCGGAGTATTGGTAGCTGCTGTTCCAGCTGGATTAAAAAATGATGATGTATTGTTTTCGCAAAGTGTAGCGTTATTGGAAATAAGCAACGACTGCGTTTCGTGCTCAGGATTAGTGGATACAGCGTGCTTGATTCCATCGCCATCGCTGAAGGAGACGGTTGGTTGATAGGGATAACATTGTTGATCACAATCAAAAGTCCGATTCGGCAACGATCGCCGAGGTGAAGCTTCCGCTGTGGACACATTTCTGTGTTGATGCGAACCACTTTCTATATTTATACAGTTTTCAAACTTTGAAGAAGACGGAACTACCTTGGGTCCTTTTTGGTTTTCTAATGCATGATCAACCCAATCGTTTACCCTGTCAGAACGACGATCAACCGAAGACGCCAGCTCGAGATGCTGATCTATTTCAGACTCTTCGAGGTATTCAGTTTCAACCATTTTTGCTTCAGCTACTTTAATACGATTTTCTTCGCTTAATCGTTCCATTTCAAGCCGACTTTTTTCGATTCGTAAACGATGTTCTTGCTCTTTACGGTCAATTTCAAATTTAATTTCTTGTTGTTTTCGTTCCATCTCAATCAAATGCTGTTGCTCTTTGATGATGGCTTCCTGTTGTTTCAGTCTTAAGGTTGCTTCATGTTGTTTTTCCAACTCTTCTCGCTTCATCTTCGCTACGAGCAGCTCTTTGCGGCGCTCACTGGGAGTCAATGATTTCATTGAACTTTGCTTACTAGACCCGGATTTTGCCGATTTTGATGAAACTTTTGATCGACTAGTTTCACTGACGCAGACCTCTGAAGCTTGATTAGATTCCATATGAGCGCGAGCCTTACCAGTTACTTCATCGTTAACTTTAACTATCCTATCCCACCATGCAGCCAACTCCGTTAATAATTTGCTATGGTTATCGGTTTTATTAGCTAATATCACAAGTTCATCATTTTTAGCTAATGCTTTTTCGAGAATACTCTCGCAAGATTCAATTAAAGCGTTTATTTTTGTTTTCCGAATTGGTCCCTCTAACTCTCAGTTATGCGACTGTGAACTACGGAAAGCTCATTTTCTAGTGATGTTCGACCATTCATCAATCGTCGGTATTTTAACTCAATTTGTTCTGTCATTTTGATTACTTTTAAACTTGTTCACTTCTACTCAACCGCTCAACTGCTCAGTTTGAGAGAAAAAAAAGGGAATAATTAATTTAAGACCTTATATTTAGTATTGATAAATTATATTCTGACTCATTAAACAATATCACACCTTAGAGAAGCAATTTATTTATTTCCTAGTGCTGCTCAGCATTTTTTCTGTTTCGATTAGCTTGCCGCTTGCGTTTTCCTGGCTTAGGAGTATTTTTCTTTGAAATAATATACTTCAAATTCTTGCTATAACGCCTAAGGATCGTAAACGTTTTCAGTTCTAGAGAGGGATCCTGGTGTAGTTCTAAGTACTTTTGTCCTAACTCAGTGAGGTTCTGCTTCCTTCTAGATATCAGGTCTGTTACTATGTTAATAACTAATATACCTGACTCTTTCAACTTACTATATATATATCTTCCGTGCCTACACGTTTACAGTAAACGATTGCATAAATATTACGTTTATAGTTTAAAAGAATCTTCTTAAGCTGGTTAGGAGTTAGTGCGTTAAAGTTATTACTACGGTGTCGACTAATAGAGTTAATAACAGCGTCGTGCCAAATAACAATGTCGGTTCGGTTTAAGAGATAGTGATCAAGTTGATACTGACAAGTTTTACGGACGTTCACTGCGTTATGGTTGAAACTTAACCCGGGAATGGCTAAACACGATTGAGATACACGCTTTTGCGAAGCGGGGGAAAGTTTTTTCAAAGCGTGGTGCAGCGAGCTAGCAGCTAGTATGAACATTTAATGATTTAAATCAACTTAAGAGGGAGGGAATCAAGCAAACCGCGACCTGACCTCCCGCAACACCCTGAGCTAACAAGGTTGTAGCAAAAGGTAAGACGATTTGCTTAATAATACGCTACGGGTCTCGACTACGGCTACTTTTATCCAATTGAACTAGTTTAGTTAGCTGCACCACGTTTCAAGAATAAACACGGCGTTTTTTCAGAATTTTTTTTTTTTTTCGAAAATTTCGGATTTTTTCCGAAAATTTTCCAAAATTTTTTTTTTTTCGATTTTTTTTCCGAAAATTTTTTCCACGTTTTCACCCAACGTTTCAAGTTCCAACAATAACCTGATGCGTTTGCGAAATTTTGAATTTTTTTTTTTTTTTTTTTAAAGTCCAAAACTTGGGGCAAAAAACTCGACTCGGTCGTTTAAATTAAATTATTATGAAACTAGGCGCTTTGCTGAATAATTTGCAAAACTTTAAAATTTTGGAAAAAAAAATCAAAAATTTTCAATTTTTTTTTTTTCAAAATTTTTGGTCTTTTTTTTTCGATACGGTGTTGAGCTTACAAACAAGGTGTTAGGATAACGTAATTAAGGTTTATGAGGCCGGTTTTTTCCTAAACCCACAGAAAATTTTCTGATCAGGTTTTGGTATCGAGAAAAATTGGGGGCTACGATTTTGCCATCAAAAAACCTCGTATCAGAATTTAAAGCATCAGATCAAGTTAGCACAAATGGATAAAGTTTTGGTTTTTTAGTCTTACAAGTTTTGTAGAGGCGTTCACCGGTAGAATCCAAATTCCACAGAAACTTCGGGTGTCGAGAAAAAATGGGTCCACAATCCACACTTCAATATGGATGTCCACAAAAAACGGATGTCCACAATCCACAATCAGGTCTCCCTCCAAAAGTTCATCCGTCTCACTAACCACTTCCACCTCCAATATGGATGTTCACAAAAAACGGATGTCTTTTGTGTCCGGGACAGCCCCAACTTGGGTGCCTGCTTTGTCTAACTGGCCCTTGGGGGGTTGGCTTCGGAAGATTATTGTATCCGCTCTCTCCTGTCAAAACCTGCTTGAGAGTGTTGACTTTATCAAAAGGGAATTTGGCTCGCTCTCTCATGCAATGAGTGAAGTTGTGTGAATGGATAAGCTACAGAGGCGATGAATTGTCTCGAGGATTTTCGGCTCAAGTTACTTAGCTGTTTGAGATGGGCAAACCAAGTAGAATTGGGTTTGGGTTCTCGTTGGCTATCTCTCAGGTTCCAAAAATACTGCTCAAAATGGCCGTCTGCACCGATCAAGAAGCACTTTCAAAGTGTCCGGGTGTACGAATATCGTCCGGAATATCGTCCAGAATACTGTCCAGAATATCTAATGTCCAGAATACGGTCCAGAATATCTAATGTCTAGAATACGGTCCGGGTCGGCGGACCAAAATGTGGCGCACTCTCGTATCCTGTAAGATCTAAAAAACCTGGTTCAACATCTGTAAATTATCGGCAATTTAAACAGATAATATGACAATATAAAGATAATATAAAATAAGGCAAACATCTTCCGGTTAACATGTTATCATACGGTTTTTCAACAATCTCAAAAATCTATAAACATTTTGATGGCAAACTGACCTTAATCGGACAAACCAGTAGTTTTCAAGGCCTTTTGTCTAAGCAAATCTAATTTTAGCTTTTTCACTTTCGCGCTATAATGACGTCATTAATTTAAGCGCGAACAAAGTGGGTTAAATTACGGTGCATAGACAAAACGGTCCCATAAAAAACCGTCCAATATAAAAAAAGTCCAACAAATCATGAAACGAATCTAAAAAACAGTCATGAAACAAACCAACAAAATATGTAAATTAGTCCGGTTTAAGGTGCTGGTAGACGCGCGCCGCTTCGCGGCGATAACTGGGTCTACTTTTCGTATAGAGTCCTACCCTCTGTTGGCAAGCTCGCAACACGTTGGCGCGACTACAACATTAAAATTTTTGTTGTTTATGTTGTTTGAACAAACGACAACTCTGGCCAACCTGCTTTGTTTGCTGGAAAGTTATTATTAATTGAGAAAATTTTTCGGAATGTTTTGTATCGGACTGTTTTGTACACTCAAAAATTACAATGACAAGAAACATAATAAAGATAGCCCCTTCCCGTGCAAGTAGCACAGGCCTTGACCAGTAATAAACAAAAAAAAATGTTTTTAAAAAATTGCGCTGTGTTTGCTGGGAGAAGAAAGACAAACTTAACTTGGAAAAAATATATAAATATCTTCAGTAAACTACAGCTATTGTTGCATTCATAATAAAATTGAAAACTTTCCAAGATTCGAAAAAAAACTCACATTACTTTTCTAAGATTTTTTGATTTTCTCTAAAAGCGCTCCCTTCAAATCTATTTATTTCCAACCATTGTACCATCAAAACAGTAATTATTGGCTGCAAAGCCGCTTTAAAAGGTTGCCTTGTCAAAAAGGAAAGTAGTAAAGTGATTCAATAGGAGGCTTTTGTGCGGCGGGAATGGATATGGCGGCCCCTCTCTAAATGAACTTCCAACTCTACCCATTCAGTTTAAAAGCTCAAACCAATATCGTTGTTTTATTGAAATAATTCAATTTCCACAGCAAAATTTTACTTCTAACATTTTAAACATAACCGATTTTAATTACCATAAAAATTTACATTTTTTGTTTATTTTACGTTTGATAAAATTTGCTTCAGGCAATTGGATGATCTTCTTAATCGTCTACTCATTGATCGTGACGATTCTTCTCATCGTCATTGTGGTCACAGTCGTCTACTGTTTCCTCAAATACGACTGGGAAACTGAGGGTGGAATCAGCACCATCGGTTCAACAGGCAGATCCTACTATGTAAGTCACCATTTACATGTCAGAAAAGCGGTCAAAGTTTACGCTGGCAAAATTGCAGATCAAAAAATTTGAGCTCCAATCAATTTTTTATTGTTATAAGAGCGTCGATATTTATTTTACGTTTTTTTTTATGAAGAGTAATTTAGTTTTCAATTAGCGGCAACTGATATTGCATCTCAAGTTTATCCGGGGAGCAAAAGTGAAGATCCTGATTATCTTTGCCTCGGAATCAAGAGGTTGATTGTTCGACTCGCAACTAGCTCGTTGGTTAAGTGAGAGACAACAGTTCCAAAACTTCCGACCTGCCTTTTCTTTGTAAATTTGCGCGGAAAATCAATTTTTGCATTTGAGCAAATAATCTAGTTTTGCTGAGCATACATATTTGTAAAAAAAAAACGCATATAATTTTTTTTCAGGTGGGCGACGATAAGCCAATAGACAACGAGTACAGCCAATTTCAAATGCGACAATCCCACGTCAGTGATGGCGAAAACCCATCAACAAGGAAGGAGTACCCGAGCTTTTCGGATATGGTTGGACCCGAACAGTCCACTCGTTTCGACGAGAGCGAGGACGAAAAAACTGAAGTGGTACCAGAAGAAAAACCGAGACGAGTGTCGAGTTCGTCAAACAATAAGGTTCCTGGAATTCCAACCGTGGATTACGATATCGAAGACGAAAATTCTGTTGAATAATCAGCTGCTGATATGACCAACTATTCTCAGGGAATGGCGCCTGTTTTATTTTGTACATTGTGTAAATAGTTAGTAAATCTGAAAGTTCTGAATCACAGCAAAATTATCAATTAAAATGTGCATATGCGATTCTCAAAAAAATCAAGTTAAGAATAGCAGTCAAAGAGTTGGAGAACAGTTTTGGAGAACATTTACATTATTATGTCCATCGTCAAAACTAAAATATAAAGTTCATTTTCAATTTAACGATGAATACGCAAAAATTATCGAAATCATTTTCGAACATGCATAACGGATTGATAATTTTAGCAACCGTAACAGTTTTTTTCAAAATACAAAAAAAACTTATCTTAAAAAATTCTTTTCAAAAATCTTGTCTTCAACAGAGACCTTCAGAAAGAAGCATTGCAGTTCAATGGCTTGATTGAATCGCTCGACCAAAATTAACTCACCTTTCGCCCATAAAAAATTCAAATAAAGATCAACGCACAGGCAATCCGTTTTTGAGTCGCAATTACTAGCCAATTACTAGTATTTTTTTCTACTCAAGTTTTACCACATGTCAATTTAACCCCTATTTCATGAGCCCCTCCCTATATTTTAACTCCCATAAAGTCAGCCATAATAAACCTGTTTATTCTTGATAATTTTTACATTATTTCAACTGCAGTCCAAATTAAACTACTGTGTCTATTTAAATCAGCTAATCGAGTTTAAATTGGTGATACTTATGTCTGTCAGGGTTATTTAAAATATAAATCAAAACATTTTGATACATTTAAAAGGTTTCAAAACAGTTCTACATGAACATTTTAACTCTCTGAATAATGGTTTTGGTTCCGACTTTCGATACGAAAGTAACGGAATATTTGTGCTCGGGGTGGGTTTTTTTCTTCAGACAAATTTCGACTTTTTAACTAGCCATTTTTGACGGATTTTTTTAAATCATTCATAGGGTATTGTTGTCCTGAGCTTAAATTCGAAACGATATTTCTTCATTGATCGTTAAGTTAAGGGTGTTTAAAGATCGCCATTTTGGGACAAAAACGCGCGATATATTTCGCGCTATTAATGCGTAAGCTGATATTTAATCCGTCCTAGAAATCGTTCCAAATTAGTTGAAGCAAGATTGTTTGCCTTAACTTAACTGTTAGTACGAGCGAAATTTATCACTTTGTACATAATATGGCGTGTGGGGTGATGATTTACTTAAAAAAATTTCAAGTTGTAGAAAAAAAATTTCATTTTATTTTCTTACATTTAAATTTTTATTAAAATAATCTTCAGTTTACTTTTTATTACTTTTAGCGTCTTCACGTTATTACTGCTCCATAGACCTTAAAATGCAGTCGGAACTTTCAGGGATTTGCCCTGATACGAACAGTCTTGTTTTCATTGCCAATTGGATCAATTTTTGACCCCCGAATATCGGATGCAAAACAATAGCTGCAAATCTTTCATCAGCCCACTAAAATAAACAACTTTACAGCGACTCATTTCTTAAAAGATGTTACAATCCTGATGTTTTATAACACTCAGTAAAAAAGGCCTCGTTTTCAAACGTGGCGACTCTGAATTCTGTCGTTATATTTGGTATTGCAGAACAACTTTTTGAGGAGTAGGTAGCGCATAACAATTCAACCATATGAAACAATTTATTAGTTATCAACAAAACCAAGAACGACAAACTGTTTTAAAAAAACAGAAACCAACTCGAAAAACGATTACCAAGAAAACCACCAGGTTGCATTTGCGCTTAAAAAGAGTTTCCAGTTCTGCGTTTTAAAAGATGAAAACTGAATAAAAATTGAAAATCATGTTCCTTCATAAAAGTAAAAATACCTTTAATTTGTCCTAAGGAATTCACGGTGACTGTTTTCATGATGAAGGGACCCAATGCTGTAAGTTTCAACCAATCAGAATCATTAGAAGTTCTTATTCGCTGAATAGTTTTTGATCTGTGAAATAGAAAGTTATTTCCCATCAGTGTTTGATCTGGCTATTTGAAAACTCGGGGGCGTAGCGACTTAAATGTGCATCTTAGCATGTGCAATTAAAAATTTTTATTTAGTGCGGCATGCAGCAGTCTGCAAATAAAAGAATCTCAATTCCTATTGCGGCAATAGCCGCATTCCAATCAGCACGCATGCGTGTAAGCCGGTCACCGAATATTCAGCAATATACGCATCAACAATCTGCTTATTTTGAAATCGGTCAATATAAAATTTAATGGCCTAGACTTATTTGGTTACTTAGAAATTTTCACTATTTCCATGAGATTTTTGTTCGGACTTTCGAAGAAAACGGAACATTTATGCTTGGCGTAGTTTTTAGTCATTTTTTGGCGATCGAAGTAAGTTTTCAACTCTCTGAATCAAAATATAGAAAAATATTTTACCTCCAAGCATTTTTTGCGAAGTTATGGGAGTTGGAAAATAGCGAGTTTGACCGTACTCTGGATTAATTTATGCGCGCTTCAACTATTTTATTCATAATGCTTAAGTGAAAGCGAATTATTTATGCGTGTCGAATTATCCCACAGAACAAAACCGTTCCCAAATTATAGTATGCCACCATTTTCTTTTACCAAAAACTATTCGCGACCAATGACAGTGCAGTCGACATATTCAATGCTTTGCCCTGATATACTAGCAGTCTAGTTGAACTCTCTTTAAGAGGGTTCTCCTTAAAAGAAAGCTCCAACAAAGATCTGTTCAGTTCTCCACGATAACTGTTGTTGTGCACCTGGTTAAAAACATAGCAAATCGGAGATTGGAAAAGAGTAATGAACGCAAGTAAACATAAAACACTGACTTTCTTGAAAAATCTCAACTTTCGAATTTCAGAGAAAAAAAACATCTGCCCTTTAAGCTCTTTGAATTTCTAGAACAATTTATGATTGGCGCTTTTTTGACAACATGGACCCAACTTGAGAAAACTGGATCAATAGGTAAAGTTTTTTTAATACGCTTGGAAATCTTAACAATAAATTCGACTTTCGAAACTAGAAATCGTTCGTTTTTTTGAGCCAAGTTCACGTTCGTATTTGGAGAGTGCTCTTTGCGTAACTTTCAGCTGATGAATTTCAATTGAACTCAAAAAGTGCATTATACCTAGGTGCATCAAAATTTTAAGACTTTTTCCTGAAAAAAAAACAATAAGACCTATATAAAAGTCTTCACTACGTTCATCACTCTTCATTAAATGCAGTTTTTTCGGCTATTTTTCTGGGATGGGTAAAGCTGCGTCACCCGCTAACAATGAGCACGGATCATTGAGGGCCTCCATCCGACGGAGAGGCGGATACATTCACCAGCGCCCCCCTTAGATTTTTGAATGCTCTATTCTGATTAGCAAACAATAACTTTCCAACATTCGTTTAATCTTTCATATAAGACGCCACCGGAACTAAGTACTTTAGTCAAGCATGAAGAAAACCCAAACCAACGAAGCTAAAACGCACTTCGTTCATTAATATTTCCCAAATATTCAACTCTCATCTAACGAATCGATTAAAGAAAAAGAAGCCAAAAAGAATTGATTAGAAAAGTCTTTAATAACAAAAATTTGGTGAACATCAGTCAAAATTTTATAAAACTATTGAACAATCTTAGCTCTGCACTTCAAGTGCACCAGTAATTTAATCATGTATACGAGATGTTTAAATTAAATCGAGGCAACAATTTTGATATTATAACTAAATTAGAGGCCGTTACAAGAGTTAAACGCCGTAGCAAATTACAACAGTTTCTTCCGTTACAGGTCTTGATTCTTGATTGGATACTCGATGAACTTTAAGAAAGCGACAATCTCAAACTCAATCTACGGCCCGGTGCCAATTTTGAAGTCACATTACGGAAGAAACCATTTTTTATTTAACATTACTCATTATGCAACAGCCGATGGATGACATAATCTTAATGTAGTTTACAACTCGTCCTTATCTTTGGATCCCGACTTGAGAATCTCTGCGAACTCATTGTACTTGAGGTACCCGTTCTCATCTACAGGTGCATCCCGGAGGATCTCATCACACATTTCCTCACTAAATCTCTCCCCCATCGTCATCAAGGCTTCTTTCAGTTTGTCTTCGTGGATTAGACCAGTTCCTGGACACAGATAAACGCCGATTAAATAGAAAAGATACATCATTGTTCGCGCCTTGAACAGCTGGATCAAAATAACATCCTCCCCCGTGAATAGACAAAAGTAAGATCATCCATTCCCTATTTGATTTGGATTTTAAAATTGACTGTACGTGAAAAGAATTTGATTAAATTAGCTGAAACTTAGAGCCAAGTTAACATCCCCATTCACACTAAAACACTTTAGGTGGGGAGATGTTAATTAGGTCTGAATATCCAAATGAGTACAAGACCAGTTAATAAGAGGAAATCTATGCTATGTTGGCACATTAGCAAAATGCAAACTGTTTGATTGTGTGCAGAAAACTTTTGCGTTTACAAGTAACTTGCAAAATTAAATGTTTAATTTTGCGCTCAATTAAGACGCGAAATACTGAGATTACTGATTAAAAAAATTACAAATTCACGAATTGTAAATTTTCTTGAACAAAAACAAACGATGGCAAAGCTCAGCAAGTGTCTTCATTGTGCTCAGTTCAGTTGCATATTAAAATCACTTGACTGACCTTCCTCGTCGAAGCATGCGAATGCGTTCTGTATCACATGTTTCTGGTCTGTGCCTTGCAATTTCTCTCCAAATAGAGTGAGGAACATGGTGAAGTTCATCTGGGCACCACTGGCCTCCGACAGCAGAGAGGCCAGAAATTCATCCGACACCTAAGGGCATATAGCTTTTATAAATTATCACTACATTAATGGGCAGGTCCATTTTGTAGAACAACCGAGCTGCCAATATTTTTAGGCCAATAATTGAAAGAATCTCTTCGAAAAACAAACTTCCGAACTTCTACTTAATAAGGGGGAGAGAGATCATTTAGAAAGAGTATACTTGTGGGAGAGATTGAACAAGAGCGCATTTGGTTTTAAGCATAAGTATGCGATTCTGTTGACAGGAGATTTCTAATATTCTATTGTGATTAGATTACTGAGGAACTGTATTAATTGTTTTTTCAAAATAGCAGCTCCGCTAAATCTTGTTCGATGAATTTTGTGTTGCTTCGAAAATCATAAGCTTACTCTTCGATGGAAAAACTCATTAAACCCGACTATGAAACCCACGAAAAAGGGATCGCGCGCCAAAAAATGAAACATGAAAGCACGACAACGATTATTACTCGATACTAACATCTTTTCCAAGGTTTCCATAAATCTCTCTCAAATCCTCAGCAGTAATGAATCCATCTTTGTTTGTATCTATCATGTTAAATGCCTCTTTGAACTCGTGGATTTGAGTCTGCTCAAACATGGCAAACACATTACTGGTCTGTCTAGCCGCTCGTTGCTTCTTCCCTCCTGCTCCTGGCCTCTTTCTGTGCACTGCTGAGGCCATTATGAACAACAAATAATCTCTTCTGGTTTATTCGAGTTAGAATTATGAAACTGACTATATTATCTGAAAGTTTTTTGATATATTATTTTTATATTTTTCTAAAGCTAGCAGTTTCCTACGTGGAACAATAACGGAGTGAACTAGCCTAAAAATAAGGAAACGGTTTCTCTAATCGTCTTTTAGTGATGATAAGCTTCCTTTAACCTGCATTGATTCTATCACTTTGATACGTTCATCCTTTAAATCTTAGTTCGGATCAGTACTAGTACCACCATGACTCAGGTTGAGCTTAATCTTTAACTTTTCCCACTCCGTGTTTTTTTCGAAGAAGGGAAACCGAATTTATTTGGGATGCAACATAGGAGCAAATGAATCATATAATAGTAAAAATTTACAATTAAGCACAATATAATTTTCGACATTAAAGGAAAACCCATAAAAGCAATAACAATAAACACATTGTACATAGCAACATTCGCAGTGGATCAGTTGACGCCATTTCGACTTCACGAGTGTTCTTTCAGACTCTTTATAGAGAATCTAACATTTGATTAGTCTGAGTTTGAAGGTAAGTTCTGAGTCAGAACAAATGCATACACTCGAATCTAATCTGTCGTTTTGTTATTGGCTTTTTGGTATCATGAAAGATAAAATTAACTTTACCATAAGGAGTCGAAACGTCGACAAATGACCAGTGAAACTCAGCTACCTCGGAATAACATGAACAAAATTGTTCATTCCAGGAATACTTTATATATAGGTATGTTTTATATGAAAACCTCCCAACAGCTGCAACGTACGCAGTGAATCTTGGAGAATTAAACAACAGTATTTTTCTATTAATTTTGTTTTTCACTACGTAAATCAATCACCATTATATCGAAACTATACCAGCTGTTACATAATAAATTCTCCAGCCACCGATATCGATGGATCAAAACAGACAAAAACAGGTCAAATTTAGAATTGAATATTTAGCACTTATTGTATCATTTATTTAGATATGAAAAAATCAGAAGACAATATTTTCAACCAAGACGTATTTTGATGTCACAGATTTTAAAATTCGTTGACCTTCAAGGTTCATTCTGCTAGTAATGATAATAAATCTCGATAACTAGAATTTATATAATGCACTCAGTTTCTAAACATTTTGACAGGGATTAGAGATTGCTGATTCCATTGCAGCTTTGATCGTTTAGTTTCATACTTCTATTAATAAATAAGTATACTGCACATCGAACCCAAAATAGGGTCATTTTTGCTGTTATTTTGTTTCTGCTTCTGAATGCACCACTCCCAAATGTATTAATGGTTTTGAATATTCTAAGCTTTGTCCTAAGGATAATTTCAATTATAATTTTCTGATTTCTAACGATACAACTCTCTCTTTTTCTCCGCATATTTCAGATTCTGAGAAATAGGGTCCTCCTTTATTTTACTATTCAATCCTTTTCCTCAGGATTTCGTCCGTAGGAAAGTACTATTTCATTTCAAATTGAGTTCAAGGCCTCTCAGTTTCGCAGCAGTGCATTGACCACAGCATTTACATTCAGAACTTTCAGGTCAGTGTATGTCTGTCCTGTTCCCACGAATAAGATAGGCTGGCCAGTGGAGTGAGTCATCGACACACAGGCGCCCACTTTGTCGTCGATTGTGTCGAATTTAGTCAGCACTATGGCGTCTATTGTCCTTGCTGAAACAGGTATAAAAATCCGGAGACCATCCAACCTGTTGTGAATTACTATTAATGAACGGATACATGGAAAAAGTTTTTTCATTATTAAATTTCAAGTTTTTTCAAGGGAACCTGGTGAAGTTGATATTGAGAATTCGAAAATATAGAGCCGGAGTCTTATCGATCTTTAAAACCAAACCGAAAATTTGTAAGAAACAAAATATTAGGTAGAAAATCCGACAAAATTATAACCGACACGACAGCCAATTAGCTGAAAATCAACAGAAAGATACTGGTTAAAGTGCCACGAGTGCTTTATACGTATTGAATGGAAAACCCAATTCGGAAACAAGCCGACATAGTTTAAGTCGACAACCATAAAGCACAATTTTTCGAATACAACACAAACAGCACAAAAAAACTCGCAGACAGAAATTGGGACGAAAGCCGTGAACTTAAAAACATAGCCAACTAACAGTTGGAAACGAGTAATGAACGCAGGGAAACTGAAAACAACTGACTTGTTTTTTGAAGAGACTTCAACTTTTGAATTTTGAAGAAAAAAATAGATGGCATTAAAGCTCTTTGAATTTGTAGAACAATTTATTACGGACACTTTTTTTTGCTAACTTTAACCCAATTTGAGAAAACTGGATCAATGCGTTAAACTTTTATTTCGCTGAAAAATCTGATAATTAATTTCCATTTTCGAAGCTAGAATTTGATCAAGTTTTGCGCGACCTTTACACTTTTGCAGTTCAATAGTGGTGTTTGCCTTCTTTTAACAATGTAAATGCCCTGAATGGAAATTTCCTGAAAAAAAAATCAGCAAGACCAATAAAAGAGTCTTCACTACGTTCATTACTCTTTAAAAATTAGAGCTCAATTACTTCCACTAGTGTCCTTCAAAAATTTGAGGAAGCTGAATGTTCAAAAAGTGTCCGTGCAACTGGAAAATAGCCGAAAAAAAGACTGACGATTTGCAAGAAAAAACAGAACATTCCTAGGTTAAAAAAACAGAATCCGGCTGAACTGGAACCACAAGCATTTGTCGTCTCAAAAATATGTGTTACCTATACGCGAGATGCGCTGGATACTTGATTGTGTAATTTTTCTATTTGTACTGCGAAAGGCTTAAGAGGGTGATTTATATTCTTCATATCTCAGAGCCGAAAATCTACCGAAAAACTTCAAATCTGATAAAAATCATTCAAGCAACTCTTACCGTAAACACAAGGCCAATACAGTAACCATGATATTGATTAACGATGCTAAATAATTAACCATGCTGATTACAATTTGACCATTATGTGACCAAAATTATTTACGGGAAAAAATTCTACTACCCGATTGCAATACCCTTGCTTATTACAAGGACAATTAACGCTAAAAACAAGGCCTGCTAAAGCAATTTCTTATTTCTTAGTTTATTATTTTTTAAAACGATAGAAAAAGTATGGTGAAAGATTAATTGATACATTTGATTTAGTGATGCGACATACCTGCGTTGACTCCATTTTGATTGACAGGTGCATGGTCAGCCAATGCCCTGTTGAACTTCATGAGCTGATCAGTGGCCTCATTGCCCACTAGTGCTTCCCCCACAAACAGAACCAAGTCTGGATTGTTCACACTGATCAGCTTAGCCAGTGCTCTCATCAGGGGCTCATTGTCCTGCATCCTCCCGGCTGTGTCCACCAACACAACGTCGAACTTCGTACTCTTAGCTGAAATTCTCAATCTTAAATTCAGTTTTCATAAATCATAATTTTAAGATGAAACGGCTCATCAAAGTCCAATAATGAAATACGAAACTTCATCATAATTAAGGTCTCAGAAGTTTTTCTTGAATTTAGTTGAGATGAATCAGTGCTATCGAACTTAAACTGCCTGAGTTTGTTTGCCTGCGAACCTCAGAAAATATTTGAAAGTATAATATCCACATCTGCTGAATGAGACAATTTTATTGCATCGGGCTTAAACATCAATAATATCGTCTTCACTTTTATGAAATATTCAAAAAACCACATTAGCCAAAACTATGTTTTTCCGTCACACGTAACAAAGCTTTTGGCACAGTAGCTCAAATATAATGTATCAAAAATAAAATTTTAAATAGGCATGAAAAAAGTATGTTTCAACAAGAACTGTTAAAATAGACTATAACTCTTGCAAACCAAGATTCCTTACCATAGTTGATAGCTTCTTGTGCAATACTAGCGGCATCTTTTCCATATCCTTTCTCATACAGTTGGACCATCACCCCTGTTCCATTCTTAGGGGGATGGAGGGAGTTGAGTGCTCTGCAGTGGGTCTTCAGCTGTTCCACTGCCCCTGCTCGGAATGTGTCACAGCCGGCGATTAGCACCCGCAGGCCGTTCTCAATCAGCCAGAAACAGATCTGAACACACGCGAGACACTATTTAACAGTCCTATGAAATACTAAAAAATCTAATTTTGTCTTAATGGATTGGCTGTATTTCTTATTGTTTCTCAAATTGTGATTCAATTTTACCGATTGCGCAGAAAAATTAGCACAATAAGGTAGCTTCATTTTGATACTGACAAATTTTCACTTCACATACAAAGCGAACAAAAACAATGCATCGCTCTAAAAAACTAGCTGCCGACTTGAAGATACAGCTAGTCTTCAAGTTGGCATTTAGTTTTTTGAGCAACGCGGCTGTTTTTGTTTCTGCCTAATTGAAGTTTGAGGTAATTGCCGCAAATTTAGAACTTTTTAAGATGAAAAATACCAATTCTGCATTTTAACATGAAGCATACCTTGGCGAGATTGGTAGACTTTCCAACTCCATTCACCCCACAGAAAGTGACCACATATGGTCTTCCATTGGGACCTCCGGATCTGGCCTGTGCATCTCTCAACATGTCGATCCGCTGCTTCGGAGACAGAATCGTAGTCAGGGACTCCTCCATTGCAGAGCGGACACTGCTCGCAATTGCTGCAAAATAAAACAAAAGATTCGTTCAAATCCTTGCCTATAAAATTTTTTTAAGGTATCTGATTTTACTTCAAACAAAAAAAACATAAATAATTTTTTTAAAAAGACATCGGAACAGCGGCTAGCAGTTCTAGCGAAAATGTGGCCATCTGGTCCTAAGGCTGCAAGAGTAATCTGATTGCAAGCAATTAACTAGAAGCCTTTTTCTGGACTAAACCGAAACCAATTAGAAAACTCACTGCTGAATGAGCCCACTGTCTTGCCTTGCAACTTCAGTCCCACTGAACTACACAGAGCATCCGCAACCTCAGAAGCCACGTTCTTCCCTAGAAAATACTCCGCGTACACTTCACTGTAATAAACATGACGAAAAACACTTGGGAAATTCTTAATGAACTCAAGGAAACAGAAACTTAATTTATTCCAGTTTCGAACTTTTTTTCGTAAAATATAAATACTATTTGAGAAAAAGAACAAATTTGCCTTTTCTTTAGTTCATGAACAATTTGTTTATGAAAAAAAAAACAGCTTCAAAGCACCGTACTCCAGAGTTAAGGCGCAGAATTTCTCACAGCTGCACCATAGCACCTTGCTTACTTCCGAATACCAAAGCTATCAATAAAGCGGACAAAACACATGCTATTAAACAGCCAAATAGAAATAGAAGTACAGCAATAAACATATAGTGAAGCTCAGAACTTTTGCTGAGCACGAACTTACGTCAGCTGAGTCGGAAAATTGAACTCGTAATATAACTTGTGTAAATAGGGAAGGTACTCCCCTCTACGTACCTATGAGATGTTCTCGCATCTTTTCTAGAGGTGCTTCCAGTGTCTCCTCGTTGAGCGTTTTGCTTCCCACTAAGCCCTTGAACACTCCAAAAAGACCCCCTCCACTCGATTTCGAAGATGCCGAAGGTTGAGGTCTAAATATGCATTGAGCGTTTAATGGATTATTTTCAAATAAAAGAAAAGAATAAATTATCAAGGAAAGTAGCGTGCTCGAACATAAAACGAAACAATCCAAATTTCTAAATCTCAAATAAAAAAAAAACTCGAGCTAGGAAAACTTAGTTGCTTATCGACTGTCATTCGAGTTTTGAACATCACAGTTTTTGCATATCGACTGTCATTCGAGTTTTGAACAATACAGTTTTGACCATTTAAAAAAAGTTTGCATTTTGCATTTTTTAAACTGCCGTTTTTTGGCATAAACAGATCAATTAACTAACTGTACACAGCAAAACAATTGCAAAAGCTAACTCAAAGCGCTTAAAAAAACGGCCAAACAATAAACCAACTATATAGCGCATCTGACCTTTTACTGTCGCCACTGGGTTCCATGCTACCCGAGTCAGCCTCGTCTTCGCTCCCTTCTCCCCTGTCGCTGTCGGAAAACTCATCAACTTCAGTGTCCAAGTCTTTCAACTGACCCCTCATGGATCCCACTGCGACATGCGAGGAGTTCTAAAGTTAAAGATTTCTGTAAAATCGAGTCAAATTCAAAACTGTTGTCATCAACCATAGATGCCTAAAAACTACAAGCCGAAGATAATAATAATCACAGAAACAATAAATGAACTACCTTTTGTTATCAAATGATACACCTGGGTTTTAAGTAAACTCATTTATTTTTTCGCCGATGAACTAATTTGGAGCATTTTTCAACAGATGTGGGGGTGGGGAGGATAGGGGGGGGGGGGGGGGGGGGGGGGGGGTGGACACTATTACAGTCGCCTCAAAAATCCATATCTTTGATTGATCGCCTAGAAAGGAAAGTCCTCACTTGAAAAATCAGACATTAGTAAGCTCCTACAGCGCCGATACATACTAACTTGAAGCAGCATTACTCGCTGAAAAACGCTACTTTTCATCAAAATCTTCCACCTTTGTGAAAGATAAAAACCAAATAGCTAATACCGTTTTATCCTAAGCGGCCAAGTTCATGAAACCGATGAATCTAACAAAACCCGCAATAAAATCTCTGTATGAATTCTGAGTTCATTATGATTGCTCAAACATCATTCAATGGAATTTCAGTTGCTTTGAACAGTCAAGTAGCTTTAGTTGTTCAAACAACTAATCCATCTAAATGCATCGCAGTCATGATTTGTATTGTACTGGACACACTGACACAAATTCACAAATTATGTTCTTACAAAATATTCAGGGCACTCAGTTGATGCTGAATGGACAAGATATATGAAACAATAACTCGTAATAACGGCATTAATAATAAGTGATAATAATTAAGTGATTTAAATTATACGATTGCCAAATGATTGTTTTCGATCGGACCCGAATCAATTTTGTAAAGATAAAATCAAAACATAGCCAACTGACCGTTGGAAAAAAGTAATGAACGCAAGTAAACAGAAAAAAAACAGACTTTATTGAAAAAATCTCAACTTTTGAATTTCCAGGAAAAAAACAGATGCCCTTTAAGCTCGTTGAAATTCTAGAACAATTGGCGCTTTTTTGATAACATAAACCCAACTTGAGAAAACTGGATCAATAGGTAAAGTTTTTATTCCGCTGGATATCTAAAAATTAAATTCCACTTTTGCAACTAGAAATCGTTGACGTTTTTTCGCGCCATTTCCACGTTTGTATTTGGAGAGTGCTATTAAGGTCACTTTCAACAGATGAAGTTCAACTCAACTCAAAAAGTGCATATATACCTAAGATGATTTATAAATGCATTGATATGTATGAATGCACACCAGTAGTTATTACAGCATTTTAAGACTTTTTCTAGAAAAAAAAAATTACCAAGACCTATACAAGAGTCTTCACTACGTTCATTACTCTGAATATAGTTTGCTCTTTCGAGCATCACTTCTAAGTTTTGCTTCTGCGGCAGAAACAGTAGTGTGATAGATAATTAGTTCCGTTCATACGCGAACCCTTTTTCAAAACAAAACCTCACAGCACGGACATGTTATTAGCATCTTCGAAATCGAATGGCAAGGCCATTTTGGTCAATAGGAACTAAAACCACAGAGGATGATTGATTGCTCATAAAATATCATGTAATGGGATATCTTTAAGACTGCAAGTGGTACCCATTTATTTCATTGCCCAAATTTACGCCCGCAACAATAAATAGAGTCAGTCAATTTCAACCAACCGTAGTCCCGGTGTCATCTCCATTTGCTTCCCCGTTAACTCCATTCGAGAGTGAGTCATCCGTGCCCCGTGCTGACCTTGGCTTGCTGTAGTCCAGATCTTTATCAGCTCCTTTGGCGCCTCCATATGGCCACACGCGACCCTCTTTCCCCTTCGGTCTCGACTTGCTAGAAATGAATCAAAAGCTCAACTCCGCAAAAAACCCCACGTGATTGACTTAGTTTCACGAATAGACTAAAAAGCGTAGATCTTTCTTTTGGCCAAATTAAAAATACATGCCTCTATGATAAAGAGTATCCATCGAGATTAAAAAGTGGTTATGAACCGTCAACGAGAAATTGCAAAAAAAACTAAGTGTAGAAAAACTTTCAGCGCAAAACTATTTAATTTCAAACAAAAAAATACGAGCGAAATAATGATGCCACCGAGCTATAAGTGACAAGACACAGTTTTTTGATGTACTTCTGTTTACACAGGTATGATTTTTAGCTACCATTATCAGGTTGCATTATTACGGTGGTCAAATTGATAAGGGAATCGAAAAATTTTCAAACATCTTGAAGGCAAAAAATCCGACAAACCAGACGGCGTAACCATATATAGCCAAGTTCTCAAACTTATATCTCAGGTACGAGCAGCGCGGCAGATACGAATAAAAATTTCAATCAGCATTCCCAGGTTAGATAGGCGTCGATTGGCAGGATTTCACTGTATTGAATTATTCAGAAGAAGATTTGGAGAGTGATGTGCCTTACGATATTTGGGAAAACAAAGTTAATGCTTGGGAAACTGCTACCGATCTTGAAGCTGCCAAGCATGGGCCTGTTGCGGTGCTTAAACTCACTGGGGAAAAAAACGAGATATTGCATTGGAAACTCGACAAAAACTAAATGCAAGAAAAGAGCTTAACAAAATACTGGCTAAATTGAAGGTTGTTTTTGTTAAAGAAACCATAGACCAGCACTTCGAGGCTTATGTGAAATTCGAAGCAGTAAAACATGAAACAAAAACTGTCCTGGAGTATATACAAGACTTCGAACAATTTATTCCAGAATACAGCGATTTTCGATGAAGTTACCCGAATCGGTTTTAGCATGCAAGCTCCAATATGGGACAAATTTGAAACAGTCTGAGCGACAATTGATTTATGCATGTGCGCACACCATCGATTATAGTTTTATGAAAGCCTCGTTGAGACGAATTTTCAGTCGTGCATATCTTGTCAAGGACAGCAGTGCAAACAATGATCCAGTTATGAAAAAAAAACCTCGTTTGTTTCACAATTAGCTTAAAGCGAAGAAGTAACTGCTTTCTGGACGAACAAGCAGTGTATCCACCGCGGAAAAACTTTAGAGGGAATGGGCAAAATCATGACCCACGACGACAGCAAGAAAAAAATCCTCTTGATAGACAAGGTAAAATGACACTGTGCTCATGTTGTGGATCTTGAAATCACTATGTTCGTGATTGCCCAGATCGCCATTCTGACTCGACGCAAAAACTACCATCGAAACGCCAGAATGAGTGTAGCGACGAAAATCTGTTTCTGACATTTGCTAGCACATGTCACCAACTTGCGTTAGAACGCAAGGAATTGTCGATTTTAGACATTGCGTGCACGAGAACAATTAAGGAAATGCCGTATAAAATGCAGAATTGCATGTGAGGTTATATCGGAAACTCTGCCGACGTTCCTCGGCATAAAGTCAAGGAAAGCTGCTGAACTCGTGCTTGACCTTGAGCGATCTCTCGTGAAAAGGAAAGACAGTAATGAGTGGCTCCAATTTGAGGTAATGATTTCCGGGCATATTATACGCTCTAATTTTCCAGGTAAACTTGAGATCGATGTATTGGCGATGATAACGTGCTTCAAACAAAAAGAAAGAAAGAAAGAAAGAAAGAAAGAATTTATTTCTCTAGTCAGCATTAAATACAACATTGAATATATTTATAATTTAAGTTAAATGATGCGACTTAGAGAGGATAGACAACGGGACCTAAAGGTCCTCCAGGGTCTACCCTTAAGTTGTTCAAACATAAAGATTTAACACTAATATTTAATGAAAAAAAAAAAAAAAAAAAAACGAAATTTGAAAAAAAAAAAAAAAAAAAAAAAAAAAAAAAGTTTTGAAGTAGGTTTACTTCCGTAAGTTAAGATTTTTTGTTGGCGTTACTGAAAGAGCCCATCAACTTTAACTTAAGACAACCAGGTTCACGGTCGCAGGTGAGTTTTAAAATAATTTTTAAGAAAAATAATTTTTTTCTTTTTTTCTTCTTTTCTTTTTCTTTTTTTTTTTACTAAGTGTTTAATATTTTTCGAAAAATCGTAAAAATGGCCATATCTCCTAAACTACAAGGATTTAGAGCTTCATATTTTAGCACGAGAATCGGAAGCTAGAGCAGTTGCCTGGTAGCATTTAACCAACGATAATCATTTTAAAGAAAAAAGGAAAAAGGGAAAAAGTACTACAAATCGTAGATAAGTTTTGTTAGTTCGTCGTTTTGCAACAAAAATGTATTTTTGAAATTATGGTAAAACACTTTTACTTTTGTCTCAGAAAAACTTTCAATATTTTCAGGAATTATATTTTGCAGTCTCAATAAGTTAAAAAGCTTGCAAGCACGATATCGGATAGAAAAACGTTCAAATCTTTTCTTGCAAAGAGGTTCTAATAGTAAATTGTATTTTGAGTTTCTTGTTTGTCTCTGCCGATTATTAAAAACAAACAAATTGTTAAGGAAACTCTCTGAATGAAAGGAATTAATTGAGCGCAGAACAAATTTGAGCAATTCGTATACATGCAATTCGAAAACCGATAGAAAATTGTATTTAAGAAAAATGTCATTACAGGAGTACATTTTCTTTCGAAAGAACATAAATTTAATTATTTTCTTTTGTAAAAGAAATAAACACTCCAGTGAACTTCGACTGCAGCAACCGTAAATCAGAATTCCGTATTGTATTATAGGAACAACATTACTTCTGTAGTATTCTAGTAATTGTGAAAGCGGCACGTAATGCCTCAGTTTTGATATAATACCACATTGTTTACCGAGTCTCATTTTAACATTATTAATATGAGTTTGATAAGATAACTTACAATCTATATAAATTCCTAGATATTTGCATACGGGTTTTAGTATAATGTTAGAAGAATTAAGCTTGAAGCGATAATTGGAAGCACTTTTTATATTCATTTGATTTGTTTTATCACTATTAACTATTAACTTGTTGGCGAGAAGCCAACGATCCAGCTTGCCAATATCTTCTCTAATTTGAGTTATTTGGCAACCAATTGCCGTCAGGTTGGTGTCATCTGCAAACAGTGTTACTTCAACTGATTTGCATGCTGATGGAAGGTCATTTACGTAAATTAGGAAAAGCAAAGGTCCCAGTATCGAGCCTTGAGGAACACCGCATGTTATTTTCTTCCAATCAGAGAATTGTCCATTTACTAAAACTCGTTGAGTCCGTTCAAATAAGTAGGTCTGAAACCACCGGTTACAATTTCCTCTTATACCATAAGATTCCAGTTTATTTAGTAGTATTTGATGATCGAGAGTATCAAAGGCTTTCCTAAGATCCAAGAAAAAACTATAAATTTCATTTGTATGACTTCTCAATCTTAGATTTTCTGTCAATTCAGCTACTGCATCTATTGTACTATGTTTGGTTCTAAAGCCGAATTGTTTGTTGTATAAAAGGGATAAATTTTCAAAGTAAGAATATAATCTGTTGTGCATTGCGCGTTCATAGATTTTGCTCCAAACTATTAGTAAAGAAATTGGCCGATAGTTGTTTTCATCTCGCCGCGATTTTTCTTTGTGGATTGGAACAATTTTGGCTTTACGAAGCTCGGAAGGGAAAACACCTTTAGAAAAAGACGCATTAATAAGTATTGGTAATAAAGGAGCAACAGCATTTTTAGAAGATTTGACAATTAAGTTACTGACGTAATCATCCCCAGATGTCGATTTATCGTCCAATTGAGAGATGATTTGGTGTATTTCTGGTTCTGTTACCTTAAAAAGAAACATGGAGTGATTTAATTTGGGTAAGCATGGTGGATCTATTTTAGGCAACTCTTTTTTCAAATTCTCTCCAATGTTAGTGAAGAAATCATTGAATTTGTCAGCAATATCTTTATTAGATGGATTTTCTTGGACTTGAAGGCATGAATCTAGAACAGGAATATTTGATTGGGCTAAGTTCTTACAATTTAATTCATTGAGTAACTTATATGTTTGTCTTGAGTCTCCAATGCAATGTCTAAATTTATTCATGTAATGTGTTCTTTTCTTGCATTTAACGGCGTTTTCAAACTTTTGTCTTTGCTTTTTAAAATTCACTAGGGTTTCTGGATTTTCAGGATTATTTTTCCATCTTCGATGGGCTGCATTGCGCTTATTTCGCAGATTTTTAAGATCATTGTTGAACCATGGTGGCTGAGTTTTGCTTCTTGGTGAAATTGCCTTTAGCGGAGCGAATTTGTCTAGGACATTTTCAAAGATACATTTGAATAAATTAAAAGACTCACTGGGATCTTCGGTACCCATGAGAATTTCTTCCTGTTCACTTAACACACGCTGTAATTCATTTTCAAATTCTCTACATTTTGAAGCCTTCCTCAGAAAAGATGTATCACGGAATGTTATCGATATATCTTTTTTACATTGCTTTATTGACCAATCTAAGAGGATTGGATAGTGGTCTGATATAGTTTCTTGTTCTAACACCGTGGAATTGGGATTTGCAATATTTTGATAGATGAAGTGATCTAAACAAGTTGATGTTGTTAATGATACACGAGTAGGTTCTGATGCAAAATACTCAAACCCATTCGAGTTTATAGCGTTCAGGTAATTAATGGTGAGTTGATTTTCTTGCAGTGTATTTATATTGAAATCGCCACATACAATGAAAGGGTCAGAATGTGTGCTATTATCTTCAAGAAACTGTTCAAGTTTGTCAGTAAAGAGTAACTTGTTTATTCTTGGTGGATTGTAGATGACGGCTATTTTTAATTTGTAATTGTTTTTTTCGACCTCCGCGAATAAAGCCTCTTCAAATGTGACATCTCGTTGTTTCAGTAAATTACAGTTTTTATGTACCTGAACCATCACTCCTCCTCCTCTCATGCCATTTCGATTTTGCATAAGGCATTGGTTATAACCATTTATCAGGTAAATTTTACCTTCATCTGTTTCATTTAGCCATGTTTCGCTTAAACAAATTATATCAGGTGGAGACTCAAGACTTAAAATAAGTGCTTCCAATTTTTCATAGTGTGGTTTTAAAGACATGATATTTAGGTGTAGCACAGAAAAATTAAAGAAATCCGCTTTATGACCAGATTGATTATTATAACAGGTAATTTGGGATAATTCATTATTAAGCACAATTGAGGGATTCACATTATCAGTCACGAAAACAATTCATGGTGTCATTGTAACTGTAACCAAGATCTGATGCAGCATGGAAAATATTTTGATATCTATACACTTGATCATTATTTTGGAGAGTGTATAAAATCATGCCCTCTCTGGTCCATGTTGATGCGATGCGCTTGTCAGTTTTCATAAGCTTCAGAAACTTCACTCGTGCTCTGGTGATGTCTTCAAATACTTTAACATTTTCAGTGGTGGGCTTGTCTCGCAAGGTTTTTTTTTTCCTCATAATTTCCACTTTGGCTATGCGCCTGGAGAACTTCACAATGATAGGGCGGGCTGCTACATTTTTGGCTGGTAATCGATGAGCAATTGAAATATCGCCTTCCTCTACCTTTGCATTAATCTCCTTAGAGATGGATATAATCTTCTTGATTGTCTCTTCAGGCTGCTCTCTACTAGTTTCGTTTATTCCCAGTACTCGAATATTGTCACGTCTGTTGTATGTTTCCTGCTGTTCAGTCTCGCACAGGGTCCTTAAGGTACTTCTGAGTTCGCTGTTTTTCATTTCGTCGTTAAGCTCTTCGCAAATTTCTTTCTTAAGGTTTGCGCATTCGGCTCTTATTGCATTTCCTATGACTGTCTGCAATTCGTTCTTCAAATCAAGTTTTAGTTTTTCCAGAATTTTTTTTTTTTTTTTTTTTTTTTTTTAGAATTTTTGGGAGTGCTGTGTTGATGGCATTTTCGACAGCTTCTTCTATGTCAATACTCTGCTTCTTACTTTCTTGCTCGTTTAATGGACTCATAACTTCATTTGGTCTCTTCGGGTTTGATAATGATTTTGGTATCGGAGTCTGATCTTGGTATCTCAGGTTCGGTAGATTTGCTTCCTCGGATACCTCAAGCTGTTCATCATTTCCAATTGGTTGATTTGCGTTAGACATCTCTGTCTCTGAAACTATTTAATAAGTTTATCACAACAATTAGGCTAAGTTTATCACAACAATTACCAAAAAGATAATGACAAGCTGTATCGCCAATTCGGTGACTACTCTGCACCTCTTCTGAACGAGCTTCGCGAAAATTACCAAAAAGGTCTTTGGACGACAAAAGTAATCTTTATATTGATGAGTGTAACATCTGTGTGAAATTCGGAAGTTCAAAAACAAAACGCGTTGATTCGTTACCGATGGCAACTCGATGTTACGATGTCGTCCCTATGAACTTGCATGAACTCGCAGAATTAGGATAATCAAATTTTATAAGCAACTGATTGATTTATTCATTAAACTGAGTGCTGCGTGTCTGAATTTTGACAAGCGGGCGGAAACTGTGAAACCCCGGGTTTCGTGCGTGCGTCACTGTTTACGGACCACCAGATAAGTTTTCAGCATACATCCACAACTCTGTATTCTTGAAAAACTGCTTTCCCTACCACAGTGGTTTTAGCCCATTTTAGAGAAGGTCTCCAGCTCGCAACAGGTTGTCGCATATCTGAGTCTGTTGCCTCGAAATCGTAACTTCCAATTGTTAACCAGATGACGTTTTCTACAAACGTCATCTCGTGAACAAGTGGAAAGGACCAGGAAGAGTGATTGGATAATCAGGCAGCGAAGCTTTCTTCAGACATGGCACAATTGTGTTAGTCTCCACTAGACTAGGTTGAGACATGTCCAGCGACCCGACACATCAGAGTTGCTAGCGCATATCACCAAATTGCGTTAGAATGCAAGGAATCGGCGATTTCAGATCACAGAAGCAAAGAGTAGCAGCCTGATACAATGGTAAGCAATGGAAGCCATGAGCCCGAAAACGAGACTACGAAAGCTCACAGACAGCTTTGCTGGCAAGCTCCAGCGAAAACGACAAGAAAAAACTCAATCAGCGAGAACTCAGCTGACGTTGAAAGCGTAAAGCAAAACCGGATGTGCTATGGAAATCACTAAAACCGATTCAACGTTGAATATCTGGCACCGACGTTTCGGGGACTTACGAGTGTATAGACTTTGCCAAAGGTGTCGATTCGAAGCACAAAATTCAAAGTGAAGGTGACTATCCTAGCATCTGATGTCTTAAGTATTGGAAAAATGAATAAAACCAGAATAGTGCTTGAAAAAGTTGCAGATGAGGGCCAACTTTGCGCTGAGTTTACATAACCAAAGATGAGAGAAACAAGAAAACTAGACTAGTGGCAGGTGGTTTTTCAAGATGCAGAATACGACTTTTTAGTGAAATATTCGTCCACACCTAGAAGAGATTCTTTGAGACTGTTCTTAGCATTATCGTCAAAAAGGGGTAGAAATGTGGAGTTTTGAGCATCAAAATTGCGCATTTTTGATGGCCAACTAACTCGACAAGATCCGTTTACGTTACGCCACCGCCACAATCTGCCCGTTGGTTGAAGCTCCGAAAGCTGCTCGAACCCGAATACAGTTCAGCAGACGCGTAATGGAAATGATTTGGTGTAAAACAAGAAGTTTTTTTTCTCGTTTGGCTTTAGGTACGCAAAGTTTAAACCATGTATTTTCAACTTGCGTTGTCAGAACGTTAATTTTTGTGGCATTATTTGCGTTCATGTAGATGACTTTTTATGCAGGGAATAAACTTTTCTTCGATGTGGTTACTAACAAAATTCCTCCTGTGCCCAAGCAACACTCCCTCTCCGTTATTTGGGACTCGACATTTTTCAGCAGAAAGGCTGTTACCTTGTTAATAAGAATAAAAAATACCGAAGCTTGAAGAGATCAAGATACCAGTACAACGAAGACATCACAAGTCACAGCAGATAACTGAAACTGAAAAGGCATCATTCCGTGAACAGGTCGGAGAACTGTTGTGGGTCTAAACTTGATGTCGTCTTGATAGTGCGTTTGATGCCAGTAAGCTTTCAAGTCGTTTTCCTGAGAGTTATGTTTCTGACATAATAGAGTTGCACAAAGTAGTCAGAAAAACTCTCGAGACAGTAAGTTCGGCTCACTTGTGATTCCTCGCCTGGGAAATGTGTCGCTGTGAATTCTGATGGTGCTCTAAGATGCATTCATCAAAAACCTTGAAAATGATTCCAGTCAAGGTGGTTTTTTGGTGTTTTGACTAATAAAGATAATGGGAACTGTTGGTTACTTACTCTGTTGGAAATTTCAGAAACTTTGTAGAGTTGCCAGGAGCACCTTGGCGACTGAACTTTTTGCATATGCGCTTATAGCTTTGATTCAAGCTTCTTGTGCCTTGAGATTATCTATGAGGTTACCCGCACTAGAAAACTCACTTCTTTTACAGATAATCAATCTCTATCTGAGGTTGTGTATTCGACAAAATCTGTATGCGATCGCAGCAGACTACGAGTTGAAATAAGGTTCCCAAGTGACATTCTAAGCAACCCAGTTATAAAGCAGGTGTGGAGCCCGACTAAACTGCAGTTAGCACACAGCCTGACGAAATCTCCTGCTGCCGATGCATCAGCAGTAGTACCGCAAGTTCTGTCCTACCAAGTCCAAGTGGGGCTTTTGCAGGCATCATTGCCCGCCATGTCTCGAATATTTCATTGCCCGCTATCTGTCCTACCAGACAATTATTGATCTCTCGCCTTAATGCAAACTTATCCAGGACACCTCTTAAAATAGAGGGAGGTTGTTGACATTATGTGTAATGTCTTGTGCTCTATTATACAATGCTTCAAATGTATGCGATGCGACAGCGCGGTTTTAATATAATCTTTTCAAATCATCTCTTCATGACGTTGTGCATTCGCAAGACATGTATGAGTAGAACCTTGAATCAGCATTGCCAGCTTCGATACCAGTCTCTTTGTTTCTAACCCTGGATCCATGAGTTTAGAAAGCCACATGTTGAAACACTTAGCCCCGGTTGATAACTTAACTCAAACACTTTTGTCCACTACCCAAAATTGTCTACGCAAAATACACTTCCCGAATTGGCAAGGCAACCATATATCGGCAACTCGAATTCCAGACCATACACTCAGGTGTCGTCTAAAAACTGAAGCGTACGCCTCATTGGCGTTAAATAAAACCACCAAAACTGCCGAGTTTAGACATTCTGTTCATCGCTTTATTTGCTATGAATGCAATGATTGATCTCCGTTGTACACAATCTGTCTCATATTATTTATACCGTTCAGGACAGAATTTAGGTCAGTTTTTTCCAGCCAAATTGACTAGGTTAAAAAAAGCTCGTACGGTATCCAGTGTAGTATCATATTAAAACCGTTTTCGTTTTGAGAAAAACCCGTCAGAATATTTCCGATTTTCAGACTAATTTAGACAAAATTTGATGAATTTAGATGAAATTGGCTGACATCCCAATTTAATCCAGCTATAATTTCAAAGTTTCTTTAAGCAAAAATATTACTACTTCTACCTCTCTAGATTTTTTTCACCTAACTCAGTCACCCTTCACTTAAAAATAGTGGCGGTAAACTTTAATATTTTTTTTTCGGTTTTGAAAAAAATTTGTTTGAAAAGACTTTTTCTTGAATTATCTTGCAGGGAACATCAGCCTGCTATTGTTGTTTTTATACTTTTATTCTCGGATAACTAATTTTGTTCTCCACTTGGAAATTTATTTTCAAAGCCAGCCCTTGAGGCACAAAAATAAGCGGGGGTTATTTATGAAACGTAAGAAATCAGATAATCATTAATACTCAATTAAATTCGTACCCCGAATCTTTTCCTTTAGCAGTTGGAGAATTTAGTTTATTCTTCTTATTGCGAAGATTCTCCAGATTACGTTTCAGTATTTCCTCGCTCAGGTCTCCGCACTCGGTAGATCCATTTGTGGTGAAATTGTGGTTCACGTCGGATGCAGATTCTTTAGCTTCGTCTTCTGGTACAACAGGAGACACTTTCACTGCCGGCGTTTCTGTAGCATAAATAACCTTGAAATAAGTCAAAACAAAACTACAATCAACAAGGATAGCTGGTTACTGTGCAAGTAGCCCATGATGTTCCGACCACAGTCTTAGAAGAAAAAAACTTTTTCAAATTAGTGTCGTTTTTTTCTGCATGGTGTGATAAAAGATCTTAACGAAAAAATAAGAACTTAGACATATTTGACAGTCATAGTAAAAAGGGCTATTCAGAACACATTTTTCGAATAAAATTGCCTAGAAAAGCGAAAAAAAAAACAAGTTTAAAAAATTCAAAAATATGTTAAAATTTTTGCAAAATTTTCGGAATTTTTTATCTTTGTTTACAAAATGGCGCACATAACTACTTTTATTTGAGGAAAACTAAGTTTTCACAGCTTAAAGAAAGCTTAAATAAGCTATTGTAAGCCTACGCGCTCACACTTACTAATTCGAAATTAGACCAAAAATTTCAAACCGGTTTTTCTCAACACTGTGAAAAATTTTTCGGAAATTTTTAATGTTGTTCGAATCACAATTAAAAGGGGCTTTTATAAGATATATCACTCGGCCCATTACGATAATTATTTGAGGTACCTGATTTTGCGTGGAAAACAAAAAGAGAAAACTAAAACACACCCGAATACAAAGTTCCTCCCCATTTTTTCAAATGGTCGGAAAAATAAGTCTAGGTTAACAATTTTAGCTAGATTCGTTCTATACATAAAATGTAACAAATGTAGATGATGAACTCATTTATAGTGTTAGGATCTCGTAAGAAAGGGCTTTAGTGTTCATAGAAAAACATAAACAGAGGCGAAAGGGAGCTTCGCATAACTTGCGGTGCAAATCACACATTGCGGGACTAAATAGTGAATAAAAAAAGACAAGTCGAAAAAAATCTGAAAAATTAACTTGATAAAAGTTGAAAAATTGCCACAACAAAAAATCATATTTGTATCGGATGAAGTTCATTAACAGCCTTAAAATCAACTACCGAGCGGCAACAAAGTCGACAAACTTTGGGTCGAAACCTGTTGGGCGGAAACAAAACTGTTGTAATAAAAAAAGTGTTTATGACCCATACAATTGAAACACATAACCCCAAACGGATATATTTTGCCCTTGAAATTACGCAAAATAAAACGACTAAGTCGATTAAATGAAACTTTTTGAATATTTAAAAAAACGAAAAAAAAACTCAAAATCAGACATGGTAAATTTACAAATTTGTTAAGTTTCAGTTACAGTAAAAACAGAATTGGAACAAAACCCATGCTTTATAAAGTAAACCAATAAAACCCACCCAGATTTTAACAAAAAACGAAAATAAATCGAAAGAAAATAGGACAAAAACCACGAACCCGAAATAAAATTACAACCTGAACCGGGCTTGAAATAATAACTACGTAAGTGATAGTAACTTCATCTAAATTTGAAAGATAAAAGATTCCCTAGAAATGTAGATTTCTCTGTGGAAAAGCGGTTTGTACCCGATTGTAATACCCTTGGTTATCACAAGGGTAATTATATAGAAAAATATATATCCTGGATTTTGGGCCGTTTTTTTGCTCAATTTCAAGGAGCCTTTTGATTTTTAATGATTGAACGCAGCTGACGAGCGTAATTCTGGGCAGTTTTCCATTTTAATCAAATTCAGCGTCATCAACCTATGTTTTCTCTAATGTTATAGCAGAAACGCAAACGCATGAATAATAGAATAGAAATTCAACGCTGCGAGCTGCCATTACTTACTTTTCGGCTTTTCGGGTGTTGGCTTTTTTAGAGACTCTATCGTCTTTTTTGATTTGTTGGACTGTTCGAACGACTGCATTTTGCGAGGCGCCTCTTGAATCAGCCTAACGTCATCTTCACACTTTTTCAAGATGTCTTGGAAATGATTCGTGAACTCGTACTTGCTCATCAACTTATTATGAAGTAATTGGTTCCGGAACTGGTTTCTGAATGTCAGCATCACCTGGTCCAGCAACTTATCAATGTATGATAGTTGCAGCATTTTCTGATACCCGACCTAATCATTCGAAGGCATCAGCAATCAACATACACACTGGTTGCAAATTTCATTGGATAATGACAACTTACGACAAATATCAGCTCAAACTCATTATCGAGTTTAAAATAAAGTTTATGGGCCTCATAGATATGTGCTCCACTTCTCTCCTAAACAAAAATAAGTAACAACATAGTCAACAGACAGTTGCTAATAAGTTATTGAAAACCTTTATTTTTTTCAAATTTTCAAGAACCATGCAACAAAAAACATCACCGTAAAACACATTTAACTTCAAATTTTAAAAATTCATTTTGAAAACTGAATTTCACGCGCCATTCACATTTCTGCCATAAGACAGAGTAGCTTGAGCTACCTTCGCTGATATATTTTTAAAAGCTTCCACAATCGGTTGGGTAAGACAGTGCCGAAGTAAGAGAGTGCCGAAAACAAAAATTTGTTAAAGAGTGCCGAAAATGAAAGAAACTGACTTATTTGTCGTGAACTAATTGAGAAAAGAAAAGAAAGTTTTGTTTGCTCATCGATTTTGGCGCCAAAATTGAGTCTGAACAATTTGAAAAGAGTGCCGAAAATGAAAGAAACTGACTTATTTGTCGTGAACTAATTGAGAAAAGAAAAGAAAGTTTTGTTTGCTCATCGATTTTGGCGCCAAAATTGAGTCTGAACAAGTTTCAAGTGTCATTATTAATTTTCCCGCCATAAGCTAGCCTCTTAAATTGCGTTCCAATATTTCCCGCCTTTTTCGGCACTCTCTAACTTCGGCACTGTCTAACGCCCCCCCCCCCCCCACAATCAAGCAGGCAAAATAGAATTTAAGCATTATATTAGTTTTACTTATAAAAACCGCACGGCCAAATTAAGTGATAGTTGACTTCGTTAATTAGAACGTAAAACTCGTCATTAGACGAGCGAGTATAAAGCTAGCTTAACCTGCAAAATTACTGATTTGATCAATGAGTTGACCGGGAGCGAAACTTGGATATCCGCAGCGCGCTGGAAATACCACAGCACTATCCCGCCTCGACTAATTATTGAAAATAAATCGAGCATCTAGCCTGAAACCAAAAGCAGTTGAAGCAAGGAAACAACAGAAGATATGATAACTCATTTAAAGAAAAAGGTCAATAAAAGTGGCCCTCCGTCATACGACGGTCCATGCACGGGTTGAATAGTGCCATATAAACGCTAAACAATTGCATCAGTGAACAATTTGAGAAAAATTCGGTCAGTTTTTACAGCATCTAGAAACTAAAATCTACCCTCCTCAATTATTGCACAAATAGAATTGTCTACACTATTTGAGTTTTTCAGTATCTTACACCCCCGGATGCAAAGAATCGCACTCCACAGGTTTGCACAACTTAATTCGATTATTTTATAATATGAATGTATCGCAGGAGATTTCATCGCTTTTGTGCAACGGTCATATTGAAGAAATTTTCGGTTCAAAGTAGATTTTTCATAATTTCGAATTGGTCGTCATACTGTTTTCTGGCGGTAACTGTAAATCAAAAGTCGAAAATCAGAACAGCCGAAAATACGATCTTGAGTCCTATTGCTCTTCGCAATTGGCTTACGTAAGTTCATTGAGTTGAGTTGTCTTTGTTCCCGAAAGAGAATACAACGATTCGGTGCTGAAAGCACAAGTAAGCAAGAAGTTCCAATGAACCTTTATCCTGCTTGATTGAGGCAATTACCGGATTGACTGAACTGACGGTCCAAAACAGCTCGATTATTGAAACAATACTCGAGTAAATGGAAACTTCTAGAGCGCTGTATAATTTAACTGTATAATTTAACCGCCGTCCTTCCTAAAATGGCTACTCAAACACACTGCCTTATTTGTAAAAGCAGCCTGCGAGGCGGAGGTGTTTGGTGCTTCACATGCCCAGGCTACATGCATGTAAAACGCAGCGGCCTAGCCGCAGCAGTGATCACTATGACGATTTCAGTTGTCATCGCTGCACCTCCCAATTTCATTCAGCTGACGACAAGCATGAATGCAATCCCCCAACCCTAGCTACAACCACGCTCCCCCAACTGCACCCTCATCCTTCCACTGCCCCACACTCACAAAACTCAGGAGAGTCTTCCACTATAGAACCTAGAACAACACAAGACCCATGGTCAAACCCCTGTCCAGAACTCATAGAAACCACCAGGAAAATATACACCCAAGTGGTCCACTGGAAACCGGTCTTATTGATCTTGTCAAAAAATAAAGCTGGTTATAACTTCATTGAAACCCTCAATAGAACTTTGAACAGCCTAATAGAAAACAACAAAAACACCTTCGCAATGCACGCAGCAATGATTTTTCCAAACTTAATAATGTGCAAAACAAAGTCCGAAATTGATGGATCCTTAACCAAAACAATAGCAAGGCGACATAAGCAATGGCAAGACGGAGACCTGGATGGACTACATAACGAAGGAAAGGCGCTGCAAATGCGCTTGTTGAAAGGAAGTAGAAGAAAAACTGAAACTGAAGCACAACAGTTCATCAAACTAATGAATACTGGAAAAGCATCAAACGCAATTGCAAAACTAACAGACACATCTAAAGGCGTTCTTTCGCTCGACAAGATTGTCAAAGGTAAGACAGTAGAACAGAATCTCATAGAGAAACACCCACCATCTAAACCAATTGGTGAGAACTATATTACACCAGTCTCAAACGAAACAATTCCTTTCCATCCATCGATATTTGATCAAATAAACGGTCAACAAATCAAGAAGGCAGCCATGAGAACGCACGGATCGCACGGACCATCTGGCCTCGTTGCAAATGAATGGAGACGTATTCTAACACACCATGGGCAACAATCAGTTGAAATTTCAAAAACAATTGCTAAAATTGCCAAAAAAATGGCCACAGAAGAACTAAATCCAGAACTAATTGAACGATATAACGCATGCAGATTAATACCCTTAGATAAGAATCCAGGGGTAAGACCCATAGGCATAGGAGAAGTTATGCGTAGGATAATAGGGCGAACAATAACTTAATGCCTAAAAAACGAACTCATGTCGCTGGGTTCAAACTACCAACTCTGCCTAGGACAAAAAAGTGGCATTGATTATGCGATCCACACGCTAAGAGATCAAAACAGCAAAACTTCCGCCGATGCTGTTTTACTGATAGGTGCCGAAAACGCTTTCAACTCGCTGAACCGAAAGCTGGCATTAAAAAACATCGAAAATACCTGCCCTTCCTTTTTAACAGCGACTAAGAACTCCTATCCATCTAAGCTATTCGTTAACAAAAAAAAAACAATCTACTCTCAAGAAGGGACAACCCAGGGGGATCCACTAGCAATGGTCATGTACGGTCTAGCCATAATACCCCTCATAAAACTCTTATCAGTAGACGATGTAACCCAGAAATGGTACGCAGACGACGGAATTGCAGTCGGTAAATTAAGCAATCTACGAACCGTCCTCGATAAAATTGTATCACTGGGTAAATTTTTCGGCTACCACGTGAAAGCATTTAAATGCCAACTCATTGTCAAAGATGAAAAACTCGGTGAAGCTCAGAAAATCATTGCAAATACAGGAATCAATATGAAGGCAGGAGCCCAAGTGCTTGGTGCAGTTATAGGAATAGAATCTGAATGTAAAAAGTTCCTCTAATTTCAATAGAATGAGCAAATCAAAATTTTAAAAAATTAACAATAATCGCTAAAAGCTCCCCTCAAAACATTTATGCCTGCTATACTAAAGGAGTTCAAGAAAAGCTTTCATTTCTTGCCAGGACAACGCCTAACACTATGGAAAACTTAGAAGCATGTGAAAATATTATCGAAGAACAATTATTACCTAACCTAGTCGGTAAAGGCACTTTAAACACCCAGTTCCGTGAGATATCTTCCTTACCCCTTGAAATGGGCGGACTTAACATCAAGCTGCCATCCGATCATGAAAGCTACCGAATGGTCTAAGGAAACATCACTAGTACTGGAATCTCAAGATCCTATTACAGCAGTAACAATGCAAGAAAAAATATGTACGAAAATCAAAAATTGAAAACTGATTAAACAAATCGAAAAAAAACCTCATTAACTCCTTAAATGAAACAGATAAATACGCAATCGACCCGGTCTCTAAAAAGGGAGCCTCTCACTGGCTCAAAGCTCTACCACTGAGCAGATACAACTTCAACCTGAATAAACAGAGTTCAGAGATATTTTTTACTTAAGATACGGATGGGAACCAACCAAAACCCCACTCACGTGTGCATGTGGTGCTGATTTTAACTTGACACATGCGCTTCACTGTGCAAAGGGTGGTTACACACACATAAGACACAATGAAATTAGAGACACATTCGCCAACCTCATGAACGAGGTTTGCCATGACGTCGAGATTGAGCCGAATTTTCAGCCGTTGCAAGGCAAAAGCTTTGACAACAATTCAACTACAACTGAAGATGAGACACGACTTGACATTAAGGCAAACGGACTCTGGGGTTCACGATTCAGCCGCGCTTTCTTTGATGTGAACATTTTCAACCCCCATGCCAAAACATCGCGAAAACTGCATAAGGATGCATACAAATACCACGAAACGCTAAAGAACTCCAAATATCAGCAAAGAATTTTAAACGTAGAGCAGAGTAGCTTCTGCCCGCTAATTTTTGGATGCACCGATGGCGCTGCTCCAACAGCGACGCGGACGATGCAGCGATTGGCCAAAATAAGAACTAAAATAAGCTTCGCGCTCCTGAGGAGCTCTATACTTTGTATAAGGGGGTGCAGATCGCTACGCAAAGTTCAATTGATCGACAACTCCATAAGCGCTATTGTAGAGGAAGGACGGCTAAGATAAATTAACATTACGACGATGCATTTAATGCTGATTTATGACTTCATTGCTGATATATATGCATTTTTATATCGCTGGTATGGCCTTATCCAGCTTGTGCACTTACCGTAACTAAACGGAAGGGCCCTTTCATAATTTAGGTTTTTTTTAGAATTATTTAATACATTAAAAAAGATAATTTCAGAGTTGATGGTCAGATGTATTGAGCTATTGAATTTATTTGAAGTCCACTTTGTCTGATGTAACAGTGGCCCGGAAAAACATACCGACGGAGAGTAAAGCTAGATTCTAAAACGACTGACTAGCGTCTTAATAGAGCTTGACGTGCTTTTAGCCAGTTCAATGTTGTTCTCGTAACATCGGAACGACAAATTTCTTAGTTTTTAAAGGCTATCGACCGAACCGCGCAAAATAACTTGATTACATGCAAAAATAGTGAGCTCATGGCTGGTTCCCAGCATCCCGAGACCACGAGGTCACTCCTAAAATAGGGCTGATACTATATTACTATAAAGATGGTATATTACTATTGTTTTCGTTCAGTAGAGAAAGTTATCCTATCCTTCGGAGATGGATAAACCCTTTCCCCTAAACTCATTATCTGAAACTGAAGTCGATGTTAAATAAATTCAATTGAAGACATTACACGAAGCTAAAACTTGTTAAAATAAATGTTTTTCAGTCACCACTCCGGACTCCTCCGGTTTCTCGGGTCTTCGTGAAGAAGCCTCTTCCTCACGATCGGGAAGGGTTGCAATACCTCCCGTCAGTCTTTCTGATCCACGATAGGTGTTGTGCTCAGTAATGATTGTACCTGTTGGGAATTACGCTTCTTCGAATGTCAAAGTTCTCCATCTGCAGTTTTTTCTGTCTATGCAGTCAAGGCTCTGGTTGATTCTAACCAGTAAAAATTTTCTGTCGGAATTTCGTGTTTTTCAGTTTTCGTGAACTTTCAAGATCATTTCGTTTCTTTACTTTTGAACGAACTCTTTTAAATAACCATGTCAGTCGAAACTGACTCTTCCCATTTTGTTCTTTTTAACCGATGAGACCGTTAATTGTGAAAATTGGCAAATCATACGATCAAAATCTTTGACATAACTTTCGTTTTTTCATGTTAACTTCGATGTCACCCCGGACAACATGGTCAGTTTCCTCATTGAACTTCGAGTAACTCATAAATTGTACAGTGTCATCCAACAGAGTTTACAAAAACTCACACCAAAAAGTAATTTTATCTACACCACAACGACTCACTACGTGCTGTAAATGGTATCATACTACAACGCTATAGCTTAATAACAGCTCCCCAATCTGCACTCTGAAGATATTATCTATAAAAAGATAACTTTTCTGACTTCTAGTGTCATTGTCCCAGGTTAAGTTTTTTACTCCTAGGGTTGAAAAGTGTTGGGACGCAGGATAAACCTGCCAATCAAGAAACTTAAATTATCTCACAATGACTCGTCCCAATCGGATTTTTGGTTGTTTTTGGTTCTGAAAATTGAAATTGAGAAACTCGGTGGCTAGAAGAAACAATGAAACAATCGCCCTCTCCGAGAGATTTATCAAGTTCCATCAAGTTACCATATAAAGAACAGTTCTCTGAAATGATTAAACACATTCATGCAGGCTGTAATACTTTGAATATGTTTTCCTTTCAAGCTTCTCTAAAGAATTAGCAAGGGTCTCTAAAACACAAAGAGACTCACAAGAAAAATTCATAATTGCATCAATGACAAACTCCAAACAACTGGAACTTTTCATCAAGTTTCCTTATGAAGCTTTTTTGGCTTGGTTGCTCATTTGATTTTTCCGAACAAAACCATTCTGTTTCTTTTCTTTAACTTTGTTGTAAATCTTTCTTTCGTTTTTTTTTGTTGTTTAGAATTTCTAAGTCTACTAAATTCTTCAAACCGTCTTGCGCTTCTTGTCATTTGGCTGTTGTCAATGCTCCCTCCCCTCTTCCTGTGATATCGACTCTGCACTGTCGGTTTGGTGGATTGCATCAAATCATTGTCCATTCTGACGTCGTTGGGGCAGTCCTCCAACAGCTCTACCCTTCTACCATCTGCTTATAACGGGGAAAAGGAACTACAGTAATTTCTCTGTGTCCTGCAGAGGCTGTTGCGGACGCAAAACGTCACATTTCTCTCCAGATTTTCCTTCAGTATTTTTTCCCTTCTCTCTTCCATCGCAATCTTTTTTTTTTCAAGGTCCTCTTCACCTCAGTGGTTACCGCATTCCGATGAGTCAAGAAAGCTCGCATGAAAACTTTTGATCCTTTTTCCAGTTGATACGAACAGTACACTCTGATGTGCTTCGACATATGCTTTTTCGCATATTCGTTTAACCAGCGGTCATGTTGGCTCCGAACCATGTTATAAGCCGCTTCTGACTCATATCTTTTCACTTCCATCGGAATGTTCAAGATCTTACACATTGTCTCAAAAAATCTAAGTATTTAAAACAATTCTTCCAACTGTTCTTTAGTCGGTGCTTCCTGTCTGATGTTCTCTCTTACATGAGCTTCAACCCATCATCACAAAACCGGTTTTTCTTTCAATTTGTAGACCGCTAAATGTGTGGGCTAATAACAATTTCGATAACATTTTGTTCAGTCTCCCTTCCTCAAAATTAAAAGTTTTTTGGGAAGATAATGTGCATCTCACTAGCAGATATTGTGGATCTCTCTCCCCACGTTTAATCCCGACCGACCCCACGTTTACTCATCCCCCCCCCACGTTCACTTCCCTCGCCAGTTTTTACCTCCAGTTTATAACCCCCACCCCTAGTTTACCTCACCCAAGTTTTTCCCCTCCCATGTATTGAGAAAGTTGAGAAAAAATGTTTAAGAAACCTAACTTGAATTGAGTTGAAATTTATATCTAGTAATTGCATTAAAAAGGAAATGATTAAATTTGTAATTTTTATTAATTAGTTCCCAAAATTTATAATATATTATATAAAATCAATTATAATTGATTATAATGGATTATATTAACCTTTGAAATATTAGGATTATAATCCATGCTTAAAAAATTATAATCGATCATTTTCTGATTTTATAAATACCGACACAATAATGACAACATAAACGGTTAAGATCCATTCACGCTCGTCGGTGCGGGTAAGCATAATTACCGATGCCTCTGCTTAAATCAGATCCTTCGTTGATAACTCAAAATGTATTGCTGTGATCATCTTTTATGTTTACAGAACCTATTAATCTTTTTAAAAGGTTGACTTCTTTAGCTCACTTTACTCTTCGAACCTCTGTGTAGAAATTCTTCTCGTTCAATCAAAACTAGCCAATTAAAAAATCCTCGAAGAACCTCACTTCAGTTAATTTTTTTTACCGTATGACTATTTTTCAAAACCAATTGTTTTTTTTAATGATATTTCATGGCTTAGAGTATTTGGGTATCAGGTTTACGGTATACCAGTAAATATAAATACTTATTAATATTTATAATGAGAGTTGAGACAAACGAAAAAAAATGACAGAATTTGTTTTTTCCGATAATGTAATTTGTATGTAAAAAACTTTTCATTTGAAACTCAGAGACCAATTAGAGTTATTGTTTAGTTCAAATTGTTATCTTTCAATTTTTCAATTTTTGTTAAAACTTCAAACATAAAAATTTAAGTTTGGGTTTTCTGCGTAGTTTGGGCGAACAGTTTTAAATAGTTACCAAAAATTTCTAACCCTGAAATTTATCTCTTTTTTTTTCATTAAGAAAGTAGAATTGAACTAAGCGACTACCTATTGTACGCGACTTCTGCATGTCGTTGAACATTCAACGTTATCTGGTTGACCATTCAAAAACTCTTGAAGTTGTATAGATTTGGAAAAACATAAAGAAATTAACAGAAATAATAAAACCTGAAAAAATGAGCAAGTTATTTTCATTTATTTCAAAATGGTTTTTTTTTTGAACAAGAGCATGCAATTTTTCAACTAAAACAATGTTGTCCAAATCTGATTTTGAAACTTTGAAATAAAATAAAGGCTGGATAGAAATTTTTCAATGAAATCTACCCTAAATCTTATTTTTTGCACAGAAACTATTTAATTTTCATCTAATACATCTATGAAAAAACATCTTGAAAGAATAATTTAAAATCAGTTCACGCTTGATCCAAACAATAAAAACGTTGATTCAACATGTTTTTTGTATACATTAATCGTAGGGTTGTAAGGTAAATTTTCACTTGTTATATCACTTATTACTTTGCATTAGGTTGGTACAACTATCTAACTTCCTCAGGTAATCTAGTCTAGAGAATAACATTTTTGTCGAGCTAACGTGAGATTGGATTTATACACAACCAGGAGATTTTTTTCTGGCTATGAAAAAACTTTAAGAAAATCCTTTTTTCATCTAAAACTTTATAAAGTTTTTCTGGGCTGCAAAATAAACATCAAAAATTAAAAATTTTTTATATTAAATAAAAATGGCACGGGTTATAAAGGATGCTGCATTCGCAACTTCTCTTTCGAAAGATATTTAAAAAAAACGACTGCACTGATTGCATTTTTTTCGTAACAAATATGTTTGCAACAACTCAAATATGTTAACCCTTGGGTGAGCATATTCATGGCAAGTGATAAGTTTTGCATTCTAGCTCGACAGAATGAAGTTTGAAGTTCGGGTCCCATTACTTCTTGAGTGGTGAAAAAATTTCTCCAGTAACCAACAGAGTTTTTTCGTGAGTTCATGTTTTTCATGATCAGAAATCAGTTCACAGAAAAACTGTATAATTGGAAGATTATCATAAACTGCCTTATTAATGTAGACGCATACAATTATAAGGAAGAAAAATTGTAAATTGTGTTTCAGGTATATATTTTTAAAAACAACAATATTATGCTTTTGTTTCTTCATTCTATCCTTTTAAAAAGGAGTGAAAATAACCAGTGATACTATTTCATCTTTTTCATCAGATGCGGCAATTTTTTTTAGCCAAACAGATTGCGCTTTTTCCATTTCAAAAAAGTAAAATTAAGATCTCAGTAACAAAAAATATTTCAATAAAAAATGTTTCGGTCTTTTTCGCTGTAAATTTATTTTTGAACCTTTTTAACAAACATACCTTCACAAGTTTGTTTGACGAGAAAAAATTATAATTTCCAATCTGAATAGTAACAAGAACCTCTCTAAGAAAAGGTTTAAGAAAACGTTTAAGAAAATTTTTAAATAAAGCATGGGCATTTTTCAATTTTTATCTGTTTTCTTGTCAGAAGTTTTCTGAATCTATGCTATAGCTAGCTTTAGAAAATCTCGGAGAGAATCAACTTTGCATTAAGCACAATGCCACAAAAACTAAATATAACAACTAAGTAAAAACAACAATAGTATGCTTTTATTTTTTTATTCTATCCTTTTAAAAAGGAGTGAAAGTAACCAGTGATACTATTTCATCTTTTTGATCAGATGTGGCAATTTGTTAGCCAAACAGATTACGTTTTTTCCATTTCAAAAAACGAAACTTAAGATCTCAGTAACAAAAAATATTTCAACAAAAAATGTTTCGGTCTTTTTCGCTGTAAATTTATTTTTGAACCTTTTTAACAAACATACCTTCACAAGTTTGCTTGAAGAGAAAAAAATATAATTTTCAATCTCTGAATAGTTACAAGAACCTCTGTAAGAAAAAATTTAAGAAAACGTTTAAGAAAGTTTTTGAATAGAGCATGGAATTTTTCAATTTTTATCTGTTTTCTTGTCAGAAGTTTTCTGAATCTATGCTATTGCTAGCGTTAGAAAATTTTGGCGAGAATCAACTTTGCATTAAGCACAATGCCACAAAAAATAAGTATATCAGTAGTCGAGGCAATTTTATCAATGTCTAAGCAATATTTCAAGCTAATAAAACTTTGTAGCTTGAAAGTATAGCCAATTTTATTTCGAAATGTTAAAAAATAATTTTTGTATTAGGAAAAATCTTTGAAAGTTTTGACAGCCGTTTAAAGTTGCAGGAGTTTTTTTGTTGAAAACTGAAAAAATCCAGAAAAAAATCGGAAAAAAATCCAAAAAAAAATCCAAAAAAAAATCCGAAATTTCCAGAAAAGAAATCCAAAAAAAATCCGAAAAAAAATCCAAAAAAAAATCCGAAACACTATGTTAAGCAAAAACTAACATACTTTGAGAAGGCTTTAATAAAAAATTGTTTATGTTTTTTTAATTCGGAACGATTTATATTAAAACTTGTGCTTTAATAGCTCGAACTACATTGCGCGTTAGGTAGCCAAAGTTTTCCAAACCCCCATAACTTTACAAAAAATAAAAACGGTCAAAATGTTTTTTTTTCAGCTGAAGAAATCAGTACATTTTAAATACTAAAACTTTTTTGAAAAATGGCCGTTAGAAAGTCGAAACTAATGTGGATATAAAAACCAAGCCGAGCACAAATACTCTGTCTTTTGCTTCGAAAGTCGGAAAAAAAATTTTCAAAAAAAGGTAGTTTTTGTATAGAGACCACAAAAAATTAAATAAGACTATTTATCTAAAAACTCTGAAAAATCTAGTTCTAAAATCTAGTTTGGAAACTTTTTTTTGGGTACGAGTAGGCTTTTGTTAAGCAAACAAAAAATGTTACAAAAAATTTTGCTGGCGTATTAAAAAGCTTGAGCCTAATTTTTAGAGAATTAATAGGATGGGGACCAGATTTCCAAGTAAGACCTTACCAGGTGCTTAAGTATTACAATTTTTTTTGCAAAAACACAACAGCTACAAACCAGTGGATTTTTACTTGTCAACAATTTCGCTAGGTATTTAGGAGCATTTTTATTATAGGACTTACAAAAACAGTAATTTAAATTCTATAGATCTATCATATGGTACAGTTGTGCCAGCCATATAAATTGCGCTCTGTTCAAATGTTGCTTGTCTGTAGTGCTTAATTTTTTTTATTTAATAACTCTAGGAACTTTCAATCAAAAAGTTTTGGAAGATTTTCAGGGCACAAAATTTTTGTTCATCTTGAAAAGCATGAAAAATGCGGAGTAGGTTGAAAAGCATTGAAATCTGCTGGGACTTGAATTAAGCTTGGGTGGGCTGTTTTCAGTCGCTCTAAACGTACTTCAATTGTTTTAAGATTGGAATTTTGGAGGAAAATTGCAAAACAGAGGAGCAAAATCACTTTTTTGCTGAGTTTTTGGTACAACGAAGTGAGTTTTTTTGAGTGATTTTCTGAACATTTCCGAGGACGCCCTTGCACTTTGAGAAAAAATTTCGCACAATTTGTAGGAAGATGTCTTTATCCCTTGAAAATTTATTAACAATATCAACAATTGATTAATTTGGTTTGAAAGAATGCAATATTATCATCTAAAATATAATCTAATTTTCAAAAAAAGGTTTTTTCTAGCAGTTCGTTTTTTTCTAAACCAAAAATAGTTTTCGAAAAAAATTAAATTCGTTTTTAGAAATGCTTAGAACTTTCTGCTATACTTGTTTACGTTTTGAGATAGCCCCCATTTTATTATTCTAATAAGAAAATGAGCTGTTTTTCAAAAAAAGCACCCTCCTTCCTCCCTCGGTACCGCGACTTTTCGCAACAAATGACAGTTCCCAAAGTTAACGAGATCTACAGCTCGCTAGATTCAAAACTGACTATAAGCGCTGTATTAACAAGTAGAAACCGCTTGCTCCCTTTCGCTTCGTTGCGCTTAAATTCCGCACTAGTGACTGCGCGTGAATCGGTTATGACTGTTCATTTAAATGGTTCTGCTTAGTATGAAAAATATATTTTTAATTGGTTACATGATTTTTGCCAGCCGTCGCTTTTGCGAGTTGTCGTATTTTGAAAGCCCTAGATCTACAAGGCAACTAATGCGAGGTCATTTAATTCTCTTTAATTAAAATAATAAAAAGAAAACAAATTTCGAATGGAGAATTTAACTTCAATTTTGTCTCCAATATTTTTACATACTATGATCATCATTCATCATTTGATATCAATAAAAACTATAATTCGGAAATTGTAATTGATCCAAACATCGGGAAATTGTAATTGATCCACTTTACTCCGAAGGGTTTGATTCGATTTGGACTGGCTGTGGTTGAACACTAGGCAAAATCAGAGGAGGCGACTGTCTTCTTGGGTTTGAACCTGTAGTCCCATAGTCTCTTTTGCTCTCCGAGGTCTTCGGCCAAAACGGAGTCTCCTCCTCTCTTGTGCTGATAGTCCCACAGACGTTTGCTCTCTTCTCCACTTCGTTTTGCCTGATAGCCGGAGAGCTTTTAGAAAAGGTGGCCATATTTCGAGAATCTTATAAACATATCAAAAAAATGAAAATAATGCGTCCTATTTATTTTATACGAAAAAGTATTTGTTAAAATTTCCTTTTTTGAAACAAAATGATTAAAAATATTGTGCAATGCGTCTAATACGTCTGAAATTTTAGAAAAAACAATAAATTTTAAATTTGACTTTATCTTAAGCTAAATGAATTTCATGTTTAAATTGTAGCAAAAATCTGTCGATAATCAACGTTTGCATGTAAAAACTTTTTATGATAAATGATTTGGCCAAATTTTTATGAAGACTTATTTAAAAAGGAAAGGACCAATATACGAGCTTCAGCTCGTCACGGAGAACCGCGGTTGTGTTCCTGGTTAGGATCTACAGGCATTTTTTTTGGTTATTTTTCATTCGATAGTTTTTCATCCTAATGATCGTCTATATTTTTAACAGCAGACCACCTGTTCTAATACATCACCTGATAATCCCATAGACGTTTTTCCTCCGAGTCGTCACTTCGTTTTCTCTGGTAATCCCAAAGTCGTTTCTGCTCATCGTTTTCCTCGCTTCGTTTGCCCTGGTAGTCCCACAGTCTCTTAGCGTCGGGCGAGTCTGCCAAATCCATCATTCTCGGGTGTCCGCCGTCCAAAATATTCGCATGAACTAGAAAAAACAGTTGACAAAAAGTATATCAAAAATTAACATCTAGAAACTAAACTTGTCAAAATTATATTAAAACTAAAACTTTTTTGCATACAATTGGCTTTCAAGGGCAAAGTAAAAAAAATTAATAGTAGCAGCGTGAACAAATACGCAATACGCTAAGGGACGTAGCGACAAAAACATGTGAATGGGGGGGGGGGAGGTTTTTGAGACCGAGGATGGCGGTGGCGCTTTTCCAAATGAGGCTGAGAATTGATGTTAAGCTTTAAGGGCAAGGCAATAATAGCAAAAGCATTTTTTATATAAGTAAAAAAAATAGGCCAGCCTTTTTTCTCATGCATTCACCATATCGGTAGGTTTCTAAATTACTCGGCCGAAAAGCTCAGAGCTGGTTCTTTTATATTAAATTCTCACTTGATTCTAGAAATGAAACAATAGTATTGACTCGTTTACATCATTTGAAACAAATGGTAGAAGGCTATCAGATGTTGTGACCTGTTTCTAATCTCCTTAAAGGTGCAATAATTACCAACAACCAAAACAAATAAACTGACAAAATACACGCAAGAGACTCTGGAAGAGCTTTTACTTAACTCTTAAGTACTTAACCGAAGACTTAACTTAATTGAAAACTGAATCATGAATGAAATGGTTCCACTTAATATGCTATTACATTCAACCCTTTGACACAAAAGGGAACTTGGATTGACTTCAATCACAAGGTAACATTGTCAGTAAATTGTCTCGAAACTAAATAGAAGAAATTATAATCCTGGTTTTTATCCAAAAAATCAGACCATTTGTGCTTTTCTTTGTTTCTTCAACTTCCACTGAGAAACTAGCAAGAATGTCTTTGTCTACCTGAAAGACAGACAAAAAAGAAAGAAGGAAAGAAAAACCAAAAATAATTTTAATGGAAAAAAGTCATAATTCTATCTCTAATCTTCAAAGTTAGTTGTTACAAGTTGTCATAACTTGTTATAACTACAATACAAAACACTCATATGCGTTTGTTGAGGCAAAGTTTAATTTTTAAACAAAAGTCTTTTCAAAGACAATTTATTCACGGGGGAAAGAATCAGCTGTTTGCTGAGAAGCCGCCTTGTTGTTCCGACTTTCGATACGAAAGTAACGGAATATTTGTGCTCGGGGTCGGTTTTTTTTTCTTCAGACAAATTTCGACGTTTTAACTAGCCATTTTTGACGAAATTTTTTTATATCATTCGAAAGGTATTGTTGTCCTAAGCTTAAATTTGAAAAGATATTTTACCTGTGATCGTTTTTCGTAAAGTTACGGGGGTTTAAAGATTGCCATTTTGGCCAATTTGGGACAATTAACGCGCGATATATTTCGCGCTATTAACGCGCAAGCGGAGAGTTAATCCGTCTAAGAAATAGTTCGAAATTGGTTGAAAGAAGCTTATTTGCCATAATTGATTTGTTACAAGGAGCGAAATCTATCCTTTTGTACTTAATATGGCGTGTGGGGGGATGATTTTCTTTAAAAAAAATGAAATTTTAGAAGAAAAAAAATTTCATTATGTTTTATTTCATTTAATTTCTTAAATGTTATTACTGTTCCATAAACATTAAAAGGCGGTCGGAACATTCCGGGTTTCGCCCTGATACGAGCAGTCTTGTTGTGTTGTGCTATTGGTCTTTTATTGGTTATTGTTTGGGCTGCTGAGAAAGGCTGCCTCTCTTTCAAGCAACGGGTTCTAATCATAGTGGGATACGAATTTTTGAACTTTCGATTCACAAGCCGAGACTAAGCCACATCAAAAACCGCTCCCCTGCGATGGAAAATTTTTAAAATGCCGTTGTTTTGGGTTGCACTGTTTTTGTCTGGAGTCATGCTTAAAAATGAAAAAAAAAACAGCAACGTTGACACAAGATATCTGAAAAAAATCGCTCAATTTTTAGGATCTCTCTGAAAAACTCCTCATTGCAAAAATTTTGAAAAAACAAGCAAAATAAATTCGGAACTTGCATTTTCAATCATAATAGCCAACGACATTTTTTATTGGGAAAATATCACAACAACAATTTTTTAGACAAAACATCATTTGAAAATTTAATAAAATTTTCTGTACATATCTTTTTGTGTAAACCTTGAAAACAAAACTCTCTGAGTTAGCCATGTTTTGATTGGCCTCAAAAGTTCTATTGACATACCTTGGGACCTAACAGCTCCGATTTGTTTTTTAATATTAGCTTCTAACGCATTTTTTTTCAACCTCTGAAAGAATTTCGTTCCTTAAAGGTTTTCAATTTTTTGCAAAAAAAACAAACAAATTGGCAACCCTATCAAGTCAACGCTTAGAGATAAGTATTAAATGATTCATTCTCGTCCACAGAATCCTAAAAACCTTTTAAAGATTGTATTTATTGTTCCGACTTTCGATACGAAAGTAACGGAATATTTGTGCTCGGGGTGGGTTTTTTTTTCGTCAGACAAATTTCGACTTTTTAACTAGCCATTTCTGACGGAATTTTTTATATCATTCAAAAGATATTGTTGTCCTGAGCTTAAATTTGAAAAGATATATTTCACCTGTGATCAAGTTTCGTAGAGTTATGAGGGTTTAAAGATTGCCATTTTGGCCATTTTGACCAATTTGGGACAATAAACGCGCGTAAGCGGAGATTTAATCCGTCTTATAAATCGTTCCAAATTGGTTGAACGAAGCTTATTCGCCATAGTTGATTTGTTACAAGGAACGAAATCTCTCTTTTTGTACTTTATATGGCGTGTGGGGGGGGGATGATTTTCACAAAAAATTTCAAATTTTAGAAAAAATGTTCATTTTATTTTATTTCATTTAATTTTTTTATGCTTTTACTGCTGCTCCATAAACCTTAAAAGGCAGTCGGAACATTCAGGGCTTCGCCTTGAAACGAGCAGTCTTGTTTTAATTGTTTTAATTGGAATCTTTTCTCTTGACTAATTTGTGCGTGCTCTTAAAAATTTAGTTTTGATGCTTAAAAACACTAATTCGATTTATTTATGCGTGGCAACTTTTTTCGCACTCATAATCATACCAAACTAATCGAATAAAGTTATATCGGTATTTTACTGAGTTAATAGCGCTAAATATTTAACATGGGTTGTTGGGGTAGGAAAGGCAATGACCAAAATTTCAAAATACAACATTTATTTAAACGTTTTGCACCAAAAACGATTCAAGACCGGTTAAAGGACAGTCCTGATATGAGAAATCTTGTATCACCAATTTTGATCCAATGTTTTGGAAAAATGGGTGCAGTTTTTCTGAATGACTTTCTTTTAGTGCATATGGTTCCATAACCCGTATGATTTCTGTTAGGCCTAGAAATAAAATTATTATTTTTTTGAATCTATATTTTTTAAGCACTTTTGAAAATAATCTATCCACAGTTGAAAAAAGTATGCTTTCACCTGATTTTAAATAGGTATTTAGCCAAAAAAAATTGTTCAGTACGACGCAAAAATCAATTATATCGATCAACTTTTTGTGGTTTTGTAGCAATGTCTTGAGAGAAGAGCCATGCAAAATGGGTATTCACCAAAACAAAACAAAAAATATCAGTTAAAATTGATCATAATCGCAGTTTTGTCAGTACGGGTAAGTTTGAGAAGTAGTGTCTTGCAAATGAACTCGATCTTAGTACGATGAATTTTTCATGGGTGCATTTAAAAACGAAATAGCAGGAACTTACCATATAGGGATGCAAAAACAGACAGCAAAACAGCAAACAAGGCGAATTGAGTCGACATCTTTGGACACTTTTGAGGACTGTTTGTTGCACTTCAATCGGGGAAAAAAATCTCTGCCTTAAGGCCGCTTTGTTGATTCTCTTCTGATAGGAAAATGGTCCGGCTCAAAAATGTTTCCCAACCACAATGAAGAACTTCAAATACCAATTGCACTTTAAGGAGAGAACGATGGATGGTTTTATTTGTTAAAGTAATTTTTTATTTACTTTTTACTAGATAAACCCACAATACTTGCGTTGTTTTTGATATCAATGACTACTCAATATCGGGCTCATTTAGACATCTCTCTAACAAATTGAGAAAAATGAAGAAGTATTGAAAACCTTTTAACTTGGATTATAATCAATAAAGAAACGAGATATATATATGACCGCTACTTATTTGAATTTTATTGCAATCGATCAAAATACATTCTAAATTATGAACAGGTGACTCAATAAATCGCTGTCCTATTTTTTCTGTCGACTTCTTCAATTTTATAATTTTTCTTCTTTGATAATAAAGTCACTTTTTGTCATTTTATGGAGGCGATTTACGGTTTTTTCTGCTTATTTTAGTCTCAATTTTTGAACCGATTTCATAACTTGGGGGGAACAAAGAAAAAATGAATAAGTGATGCAAAGCATAAGCACGCACCAAATATTTGTCTACAAACGGGTGAAATATTTCAACAGATGGAATTTCATGCATGTTTTCTGTTTTATTTTGAAGATTAATAACTGCCTCCGTCATAAAAAGAATTAATTGAAACTATTAAAATAAAAATCACTGGAAACACCTACTCAGCAAAATCAATAAAAGAAAAAATGGAATTAATCCAATAGACGCACATGTTGGAAGGTGGCCATCTTGGAACCGCCTATCTTGTATCGAGATCCAAGAAAAAAAAACTAATTATCCAGATGCTTAACCAGTCGATCACTAAAATTCACTGTCTTTTTCCCGTTTGCTTTTTCATGATTCGACCTACGACAAAAAATCACGGAATATTTGTTGTCGGGTAGTTTTTTTTCTCCACACAAATTTCGACTCGAACACTCATTTGACTAACTATTTTAGTCTAGCAGATTGGGTGCAAAGGTCTACATGATCGTATGATAGAGGCGGGGACAAAAAGGTCAATACACAGGCCGAGTTGCTCACTTCTTGTTTCGACTGTCTCGACCAAAACTCGGTCTGTTTCGACCGTCTCGACTGTAAAAATTCATCATCGGTTTATATGCAAAACGTCTTCATTTAAAAACCTCTTTTTCGACTCATTTTTCACAACATTTGCTTGCCGCGCAAAAATTTAATCGAAAAGGGGTTTTATTGTGGACTGAAAACGTTCGGAAAATCCATTTGATCGAAAAATCAATCAATTTGATTGAAAATACAACAAAATTCTCAAAATTTCTATAAAAATCTGCTCATCCTCGAAAAAATTCTAGATCAGACCCTGTCTGCACTAGTGACTCTGCTCAAAAAAAAACAGAGACTTTCAGAATTAGTTTTGACTGCGTTTACTGTAATAGCAAGTAAATAACAAGAGTTTTTGCTTAATTTTCTCAGTTTTCAATTTTGCTCAGTTTTCGATTTTGATTTTTTAAAATTAAATTCTTTGAGACGGCAATTTTATGTTCGGTTAATGAAAAAAAACTTTTCGTTTCAATTTTTAAGACAAACACAAGTTTTCACGAAAATTTTTCATTTGTAATTTGTCATGTTTTGTCAAACTAACACCACTAAAAAATCAAATCTACTAATTTTAACATGCATACAAAGCATAATTTTAACAAGCATTCTGACGACTTTGCGCCGTTTGAAAAGCAAAAAAAAATTAAAGCAAGTTTGTTCAAGCAAACCCTGCACAAAAACAAATGAAAAAATTCAAATAACAGCAAAAAGACACTCCTTTAAACTCAAAAAAAATAGCAACCAGCATGCCACGGATCCAGAAAAAAATTACTATTTTTAGAAGTTCAATATGTAAGTTGGATGGAGACATGAGACAAGAATTTAAAGCCTTCAAGTCGATTCTTACAAGAGTTTTACAAAATAGTAGGCCTTAAAATAATTCAGAAAAAAGTAAGTGACAGTATCAAGGCAACTGTATTTCGCGAAAAAAGGAGCTGGATAGTTGCTCCCCAGTCCATAAACACTTCGGATTTTTGATGAAACTTGCAGAAACCTTTTGTTGCAGCATACTCTACTTGCTGTTGAACTTATCAATTCTTACATGCATTTTGTAGGTCTATTGAAATCTTCAAAACTGTTTTCGGGAGAAAAAAAATTGATGGTGACAGATCTGCACCTTCATTGACCGATGTCAAAACTTAATAGCTGCAACACAATCTTTAACAGAATTATGCGTCAACAGCCAATCTGAAAGTTATCAATCTGAAATTGATTGACAGTAACGTCAATTCGCAATTTTTTCCCATAAGGAATGGTAGAAACATCAAAGCTTATTCATACCCTATGCTATTAGATGGCAAATTGCAATTTGGTAATTTTAAGTTAGTAAGCTTTGGATAAAACAGTCCTAGCAACACAAAAACCGAGTGCCCATCTGATTACTGAATCGTAGTACATGTTTACTATAAAATCTTCATCAAATTTAGAGATTTAAAGCATGCATTCCTTCAGCTTTAACTTCCATATCATGAAAAAAAACTTTATCTTATATTGTATTTCTTTTTTTCTATGTAAACGGCAATGGTTTTGTCAGAAGATTAAAAAATTTCTCTTTCTTGACTAAAAAATCACTGCTTCATTTTTTGCCATCGCTTCATCTCGAGATGATCTCAACCTTTGTTTATTCTTTCCTTTTTGATTTATTAATTTTGTTTTCATCATCGTTAACAGCTGTAAACTATAAAACCGAGACAAAAGCTCAGAATGTCTGAACACCCTTAAAAGAATCCATCTTCCTGTTTATCCCATTTTGTTTGTTTCCAGAAGCAAGTATGAGAAAAAAAACAGTTATTAGAATATGATTTAAAATGATTTCTGCTATCATTGTTTCATTTTTAAATCCATTTGGCGTCGTTCTCAGAAAATTGAATTGAAAAGGTCCTCTTGAGTCAAAGACAATTTAAGAGAATCTGTGTCCGTTTGGTGCTTTCAACCCGGGTTGACCTCCATACACCGAAAATGCTTATCATACGATTCCATACAACAAAAATCGTTGTCACACAATTCCATACATCAAGTCTATGGAGAAAATGCTTATTATAAAATTTTCATACATTTCCAAAAAAACAATTGAAAAAAAAGTTTAAAAGATGTCTGCGGCTTTTTGAGCACAGTTGAACAGACTGCTGATGGAAAAAACTGGCTTCAATTTTTTTTTGAAAAACATGCTTACCATACAATTTACATATATGAAAATTGTATGACACGCATTTTCGCCATTAGGAATAAATTTTTCGAAAACTTGCGGTTTTTGGAAGTTTCAAATGAGTTGGTAGCAGTTTCTCAAATAATGAGAGCAAATTGCCATTGAATTTGAAAAACCACTTGGAAAAAATATATATTTTTATGCCCTTGTGTAATAACACTGTTCTGGATTTTTTCAAGCAGTAAAATAGTTCACCCAATTGAAAGTTTGAATTAACAAAATACAATTTTTACTCAAAATTTTTGATCTCTCCAGAGTTAACGTGAAGGCCAACTAGATCAAGTGATAGAATAGTGCACTAATACACAAAAAATGGGGTTTTTGAGAAACAGCTTCCAAAAATAATTATCGGAGAGAATTGAGTGACCTATCAAATTAACACTCTTTCAGTCGTGACTCAGGCGACATTAAAAACAATTTGAAAAAATTTTCCCAGTGTCGAAAACAACGGTTTGAAATTTTCGGTTTTTCCTCTTAATTCGAGCGATAAAAGCGAGCGAGCAAGTTTACATTAGCTTCTAATTTTAATGTTTTAAAAGTTTACAATCGCTTAATTTAAGCCATATAAATTTAAATTCTGTACGTATGGAAGATGCAAAAATTTTTTCAAATAAAATCCTCTGGTGTTATTTACTGCTTTTATCAATAGGGGTGGTAATTTTTAAGGAGATACCAAAGGAAGGGCGATTGTTGAGTAGATCCCTAAAAATTAATGCAGATTTTATAATTTTGGTCTAGCTTGGTAAGTTGAAAAACTTTTATCTCGGGGCCTCCTATTTGTCTAACACAGTTGACAAGTATTCAACTCGATTCCAAGTGTATCACTATGCAACCAATTTTCCAGATCTTTAATCAAAGCAGCAACGTATTCAAACACTAGTTTTAATTTGAACCAAATACCCAATAATCATTCATCCAATGGTGTCTAATTTTTTTTAAAAGGGATCTCTGAGCACGATACTCCAATATTTGACTTACGTTCGGAATCCACTTGACTCTTGCTTGTATGTCAAAACTTGTCCGCTTTAGTGTTTGTAAAATCTGAACAATCTGGACAGGGAATAACTCTGCTCATACCTATCCCCACTTTCCCACGTGAAAAATTTAAAAACCCAAAAAACTTAAATTTAAATTTGACAATTTAAAGATATAACTAATGAGCTGACAAGAGCATTTGCTTGGCTAAGAGTTCAAAAAATTTGTGAACAACAATTTGCAGTACCATGTTATGTGCAACTTTCATCAAACCATATTTTTTCCTTGAGCACAATTCTGTTCGCTTTTCAGGACAAAGCCCTGAATGTTCCGATTGCACTTTAAAGCCACTAAAAGATTTTTTTTGTTTTTTTTTCTCTTCTTTACCCCTCTCCCATACGCTAGGTATATTACGAATTCCACTGCTTACGCGTGCTATATGAAGGATATACATTGTGCGCTAATCAACCCAAATTGGCTGAATTGTCATTTTTCAAAACCCATAACTTTACGAAAAAATATTATTGGTGATTTTTTTTCACAAAAATGCTAAAAAATGATGACTTTTATAAAAGTGTAACGTTTTTCAAGCATTCTGCTGTGACGAAACATATACTGTTTTACGTCAGCTGAGCTTAACTGTTAATGAGATGATGAATGTCACTATGATTTTAAGTTGCGCGTCTACCCGGAATGACGTCCCCGAGCATATCGATGCCTCTCAAGCATCATTACACAGGCTTCAAAACGCAAAATGAAATCTCTTTAACTATTCACCCCCCTTTGGTGCAAAATAATGAATTGCCACCCCTATAACGAAGAAATTCAAGGATTCAGCGTATGTGAATTTTGTACCTAGTAAGGAATCTCCTCTCCCTGTTGCGAAAGGGGGATAATAGCTAAAAAAATCCTAATATAAATCAAATATAGACATTTATGAGCTATCCGTTTTCATAAATGCAATGATAATTAAGCACCTGATCGATGATGAGTCTATGAGTTCCTGAGTATTGTAAATTATCCAGTATAAACTCAGAAGATTTTTTAAAGATATTTTGCTGTTTTAACTTTTAACCTCTGATAAAATTATACGGTTAACCAGGCGGATCTTGGATTTTCTCGTGGTATGCGTTCTTACAAAAAAATTTCGGAAATTTCATTCGAATGCTTTTTTAGGTCGATCAAATCGATTTCCGAGCTCTCCCAAAGCAATGAAAAGACCCTGTTTTGTACAAGTTTTCTGCAATGCAGGCAAGTTTTTTAAGAAAAGCAGGCCAAAAGCATCTCATTCTTTCAAAAATGCCTGACAATGGTTACAACTTTACAACTACCAACAAAATTTTTTGCTCAATGTCTATCTAACTCTATTGAAGCAACGAAAAAAAATATTTGTAAAAGATTCAACAAAAAATTTTGTGTTCAGAAAATCAAAACTTTTAATCATTTCAAACTGATTAAAAAACGGACATATCCAGGTGCTAAAAACGTTTATTTTCATCTTTTATAAATTTGGTGGTCAGGTCTTGGCCCATTAAATTAATAAATCGGAATAATATAACTGACTCGCATTTTTTTTCAAATTAAACAATTCCTTGGCTACACCTTTCAAGGTTAACACAATAAAAAAAACTAGCAATATGTCTTTTCTTTCTTCTTGCTAATCAGCTTCAGAATGAATGAAATTTCTAGTCAAGAAAGAAGCTATATATAATAAGAGAAAAATTATTTTGAAAAATTGACTTGAATAGAAGCAAATTTTTACAATAGTTAGTTCTTTTGTCAGTAAAAAAAATTCTGCATAACTTCAAGTATTGGAACGACTTCTTTGCTATCTTACCATTGTAGAAGATGGCGAAAATTTTAATGATTTCTTCCCAATATAATTATCGAACAAACTTTTATCGTTAGGGTTCTTATTCCACACACTGTCATGTAATGGAAACTTCTGCTCATCCAGCTATTTTGGTCAGCCGCATCGTTAACAAAAAGTGTTTTTCAACAAATTTTCTTAAGACTTTTCCGTCTCACAGCAAAGTTTGAAAAGGATATCAAAAAAAAACTTGTTGATGACCTTAGATGATAATTCATTCAGTTCAAGTTCTCGAAAAATGCACAAATTATCGCTGTATAGTTTGCTATTTGCATCCCAACCAAAACAGCTAACATGATTTGACTCTCATAGTAGTCAAGAAATCTATAGTTAAAGCAAAAAAATCTTTAGAGTGGCGTGATAATTTCATGCGCGTAGAAATAACAATGCTTCTGTTTTAATAATGCGCAATAAAGATTTTCAAAGGCTTAGTGATGATATGTGCAGTCTTTTTTTCGAGAACTTTATGCAGATTTTATAACTTTTATCGGGATTTAGATTAGAAAGTTGAAAAACATATATCTCGGCGGTATTTGTCCAAAAGCCTTGACAAGTATTCAGCTCATTTCAAAGTGTATCACCATGCTGCATTTTTAAAGATTTCAAATCAAATCAGCAGTTTATTCATACGGTAGTGCCTTAAGTACCTTTTAAAAAAAGTCTCTGTGCACGATATGCACATAATTGACTTACGTTTAGAATCCACTTGACTCTTGCTTGTATGTCAAAAGTTTTCGGCTTTATTATTTGTAAAATCTTAACAATCTTGACAGGGATTAACTCTACTCATACCTATCCCCACTATCCTCGAATTTTGACTTCTCCAATTCTGTCCAAGAATAGCATCTGAAATTGAAAATTATTAATTTGTACCCAGAATAGAAACTTTTTAATTAGTACAGGTCAGAAATGAAGAACTTGAAAATCCGAAAAACTTCAATTTAAATTTGATCATATAAAGACATAAATAATATAGCTAAGAACAGTTGCGTGGCTAAAAGTTTCCTGAACAAGAGTTTGCAGTATCATGATATGTGCAACTTTCATCAAACGATATTTCATGTTCGCAAGACTGCTCGTTTGTCAGGAAAAAGCCCTGAATGTTCCGATTGCACTTTAAAGCCACTAAAAGATTTTTTTTTGTTTTTTTTTCTCTTCTTTACCCCTCTCCCATACGCTAGGTATATTACGAATTCCACTGCTTACGCGTGCTATATGAAGGATATACATTGTGCGCTAATCATCCCAAATAGGCTAAACTATCATATTTCAAACCCCCATGACTTTACGAAAAATTTTTACAGGTGAGTTTTTTGTTTCACAAAAATGGCTGAAAAATGATAAGACTTTTAAATTCGTGTAACGTTTTTTGAGCATTCAGCTGTGATAAAATCATGCGGTTAACCAAGGGGATCTTGGATAGTTTTCTCGAGGGGGGGAGGCGTTCTTTCAAAAAACTTTCGAACATTTTATTCGACCGCTTTTTTAAGTCGACCAAAATGATTTCCGAGCTCTCCCAAAGCACTAAAAAGACCTTGTTTTGGCCAAATTTTCTGCACCGCAGGCAATTATTTTTTTTTAGAAAAGCAGGCCAAAAAAGCGTTTTTTGGCACTTTTTGAAAAATTTTCACCAAAAAAATTGCGTTTTTTCGGCGCGCGTTTACCCTCAATACTGCTAGAAATTTTAGCGTCTGTCAGTCAAAATTGGATATCTATAAATAGCACAAAAGGGGGACTCTTTGGGTCGCCAGGGGTTCGAATAGCTGAGAAGGAAGCTCCGAACTGCGCTAAGAGGCTCATTAGAGTTTTGTTCATTTCATGCATCTGAAAATTTGATCGATACATCAGTACAATGAGTTTTTTTATCTCCAATCGCAGTTGAAGTGGAATGCTACAGAGTGTGACTTAATTGAATATTTACGTAGAAATTTTATAAACAGTACTTATAAATAATCTGAGAACATTTTTCCATCAGGGACTGAAAGTCTTTTTGTGAGTGGTTCATGAAACAGGAAGCTCTTTGCATATCCAAGGTTGCTCAGGACAGATGACATTTAGTTTGAACCAGTCGAATGTAAGATCCTAAAAATACTTTAAGCTTAACAGATGAAAAATAAATCATTAAGAGGCCAAACTGTGTATGCAATTGTGAGCGGATTCCGCAACAAAGATAGGCACCCAAACTGGAGTTTCATGTATAAAAATTCACTATATTGGATTTTCATTGTCAGTCTCAAAAAATTTCAACTATAATTGATTATAATTGATTAAAAATGGATTTTAATTTCAATACTTTTAATATCAAAAAAAATCTATCAATTAAAAGGATTTTTTTTCAGTTATCTAATTTTTTTGGATTTCAACACTCAAAAATTGCGAACATTTTTGTAATCACAGTTTTCAAGGTCAGCGCAGAAATGTTTAGGTGTTCCCTTTTTCCTCAAATAAAGTTACCAAATCTTTTTCAGGATTTTTGTATATTATTTTGTCTTCAGTGCTTATTTTTGGTGAACATTTTGAACAAATATGTATGTGCACCTGTTGTATTGTGGTGTACTGGAAATGACTGACGTTCCCTTTGTTGTCTCCTATTGAAGAAGGCATTATGTAGGGGGTGTGGAACACTGAACGCGATCGATGGAGAGCCCCCTGTCCAAAGCCAAGTCGCATGATCACATTTGCACAGAGTTTATGGTCGTAATATGACTGAAACAGCTTTTAAAGAATCCAAACAATTGAAAAAAAACTGCATTGAATAGTTACTAACAATTACTAACAGTTACTGACAGTTTTACCAACAGTAATAATTAATAACAGGCAAAGTTTGAATTTTTCCTCGACCTTTTTTTAGGTCGTCCAAATTGATTTTCTGAGCTCTCCAAATCACTATAAAGACCCTATGTTGACCAAGTTTTCTGCGACACAGGCAACTTTTTCAAAAAAAAACCGCCAAAAACAGGCCAGAAAATTCCGAAAAAAAAATCGCGTTTTTTCGGCGCGCGTCCCCTCTTAAATTAGTATATATTGGCGCCCAAGGCGCCTTTAGAAAAATTAATTTTAAGGTCATTCATTCAAAAGTGGATATCTCAGAAAAATTCAAAGAGGGGAACCTTTGGGTCGGCAGGGTGTCGAATCCCTGAGGGGGGGAACGTCCGCGCCCCATCCCCCCTAAATCCGCTACTGACAGTGATCACTAATAGAGCAACCATTCCAAAATTACTAAAATCCGTCAATTTAAAAAAAAAAGAGAACCGCTCCCGAGCTTTTAGAATTTTTGGCAAAATTGATAAAACCATTGCGGCCAAAAGGTTTCAGATCAGGGGCGGATTTACGGGAGGGGGAGGGGGGGCGAAAGCCTTCTTTCTCAGGGATTCGGCCCCCTCACCAACCACAGGGTCCCCACTTCGGTATTATTTATCGACATCCATTTTGGGCCAACTTATCCGAAAATTTTTCTAAAGGCGCCTTTGGCGCCAATATGTACTTATTTTAAAGGGGAGCGACAAATCAGGCGGATCAAAATTTTCCAAAAAGTGTCCAAAACGGTTTTTTTGAACTTTTTTTTTCAAAAAAATGCCTGCGGCTCTAAATTTTTGGTCGAAACAGGGTCTCTTTTAATGTTCTGGGAGTGCTCGGAAAATTAATTTGATCGACCTAAAAAAAGGTCGACAAATTTTTTTTGAAAATACTACCCCCTCGAGAAAATCCTAGATCCGCCCCTGCTTCAGATACTACGTAAGCTTGCAGACATAGCGAATTGAAAGTTCCATGTTTGAAAATTTGTTGTTTTCTGGCCTCTCAATTTTTCATTTTCCGTATCCATGCTATATTGATACTATTTTCAGTTATTTTTGTTTTAAGTTAAAAGTAAAAGTTACTGCGGCACATTATTTTTGGGCATATAAACTTTTTAAGTTCAGTATATTAATTAATTATTAAGTATATTATTAGTAATTAGTCAGTATAATAGTACCTTAAGAACATTAAGGTGTTTGTTTGGAGATGAAAAGTCAGTGACCAATAGGTAATACTGCTGCGGAGACAGGCCATTCTTCTGCCCAAACTCCAATTAGATACTCGCTTGGAATCTGCAGCAAAGTCCTCGTTCTGAAACAAAAAAGAGCTGCTGTGAAATGGCAAATGACTATACCACTAGATCCAAAGGTCATTGGTTCGAATCCCACCGAGATTCAAGCTCAGTGCATGATGGCGAGGCAAAGCAACTCAGCTCAGCGAAGTAACCATTAACATAACATGAAGGTCATTCATGGGGCACAGCAGTTATTCTCCGTGAAACCCCAAATAGCTCATTTTGCTACGTATATGTTAGGATGTTTTTAAATGGTCTTAAAATAGGAAAACTCAAGAACTATTAAGAAAATGGAGAAAATGGTGAAATAAACAAAAACCAATAAAAAGGCCGCTTCACTAAGCTTCTATACATTTTTGCAAAAAAAAACTTCTCGTAGAAAAAAATGATTGTTATGAAAAACTTAAGGAGGGGAGGGGGTGTTTGGGTGGGCTGTGGATGTGGAAGTGACGATGAGAACCAATTGACTTGTTTGCAAATCGGACCAATCAGCTCCCAGAAATCCATCATGTTCAAAAAATGTGCTTCTTTTTCCTTTGAGCGCGTTTGCGATGATTGACCCCAGAAGCCAATCAGGCAAAAACGCTTACTAAAACACAAAATGGAACAAAATTATTCCAGGAAATGTGACCAATCAATTTTGAAGATCACTTGATCAATCGTTTGAAAATGAACTGATTAATCTTATTTGATCCATAATTTAAATCACGCGATGCAAGGGCAACTTGAAAACTGTTCTCAGTGTAACTGAAGGCCTATATTGATCTTTTCATGGGAAAGTTCCCACCCCCCTCCGCAGGAATGCGACCCCCCTGCCGACCCAAAGGGTTTTGCCTTCGTACTATTTTGAAATATAAACTTTTGGCTGACTGACCTTAAAATTTTTTTAATGGCGCCTTTGGCGCCAATCTATACTAATTTTGAGGGGGGAGCGCGCGCCGAAAAAACTCGATTTTTTTGGTCGAAATATTCCAAAAAGTGCTTGAAAAAGCCTTTTTTGGCCTTTTTTCAAAAGTTTTCCTACGGCGCAGAAAATTTCGTCAAATTAGCGTCTTTATAGTGGTTTGGGAGAGCTCAGAAAATCAATTTGGTCGACCTAAAAAAAAGGTCGATAAAATTTTCTAATTTTTTTGCGAAAATCCGCCCCCTCGAGAAATTCCTAGATCTGCGCCTGAGGAAATCTATGTGAATATTTATCTACCTATAAAACCTATTAGCATATAGACAGTTAAGAAAAAACTCGGTGAGACAAAATTAATTAAAAAGATTAATCTGCCAATTTCGAATAAACTTAAAATTTTTTTGATCAAGACATTCTATAAACATTTTAAAAAATTCGAATATATCAAATTTTTGAACGATACAAATTGACGGTTCGTGGATCATGGCCTAGTGTGATTATGCATAAAGTAGCTGAAATCTCTGTCATTCATTTCCAAAAACAAGCTGGTCACCTAAGAACGAAAAGTGTTATTCCAGCCAGAAAACGAACAAATTTCATGTTTGACTAATTATTTCAAGTTTTGCAAGGAAGAAAACATCGAGTCTTACATATATCATCAGAAAGTTGCAAATTATTAGAAAATCGTAGCATTCTTCTGCAGCTTGCATTTTCGCTCCCAAGTTTAAAAACTTCATGCATTTCATTCTTCGCAAAATTAAAAAAAAAACTCGCGCTCGACTTCAAAACTATTTATTAATGGCGCCGAAGTATATAAAGGCGTGCCCGGGTTGAATTCCCACAGTTAATTATCGCTTTTTCTGTACTATCCCAGTGACCGCTATTTGATTCATGTATAATTCAGATTTTTTTGGATAGCTAAATCTGCGATATTACAGAGCTATTTCAGTAATGATTCCGTAGAAAATCAGCGCTGAAACTTAAGAAATTAGTGTAGCCCTCAAATGAGAGGGTGAGTTGACAAATCTTATAACTTATGAAAATCTAAGGATTCGTGGGGCAGAGGTAGCATAAATGTCCATAAATCTGAAGGCTGCGGGATCGCACCCCGCAGTTCATTATTTTTGCTCACTCAATAGGTTTTTTATCGCTGTTTCACCCCGGAAAATTAGCCAAAACAGCGATAATCTATGATAAAATTAGCTATTGTGGCAATTAAAATTGATAACTTATCAATATAGATCGCTGTTTTTTTTCCACTAATTTTCAATGTGAGCTCAACCCGGGTGGTGAGTGTCGAATCCTGGGGCGTCTTGGTTCCCATGATTCAGCCCCTATTTGAAATAGCGCCAACGGGAAAACTTTTGGAAAAGCTTGGCTATGAAACTAATTGAACAAGAAGTACTTAGTGAGCAAAATTGATTTTTATGGGTTTGTGTGGCCTGAAATAATCGATAAAAATGGTTTTCGAACGATAAAAACAATCGGTTATAAACCGCTACAAATCCATTTTGATGGTTAGATGGGTCAAGAAAAACAATTATATGGGTTTTGTTTTTTGCCGATTTAATCCATTATAGCCTATTACTTCCTATTAAACACCAGTGCGGAATGGTATTGAAATAAAAAATAGTTGACAAAAATTAGAAATTACAATGGAAAAAATGATAACTTTTAGTGACTTAAATGACGTTGTTTCTGGTAACCTGAACAACGCGCACTCCACGCCCAAGTCGTCATAGTCATCTTTGTTTACTTTGATGTAGTTGTTGGCATTCATTTTGTTGTTGTTTGGAAGCTGGAACATAAGCGAATAGGAACGTAGAAGCTTTAGCCTGTCACTTCCACGGTCATTGCCATAAGACGCTGAAAAAAAAAGAAGTTTTGAAAGAAGTTACAATTCGCTTAGTTATTATTCGCGGCCATTTACGATGTTTCAACCCAGTTTGGAACTCAATGAAGGGATATTTGTTGCAAAAAATCCTTCGGCTTCATTTTTGTCACGAAATTTTTGTTTTCTTCTTTTTTTTGTCAAATATTTTGAGTTCTCTATTAGGAAAGTTGGTTTCAATTCGCTTTATTGAATACTCGAAAATGTTTCAAAATTTTGAAACAGCATTGAGACAAACTTACCGAAGACAAAAACCAAATTCAGCAGCGGCAACCATTTGATTGAATTGCGAGTGATCATTGCAACGAATGCTTTAAACTCTAATTAAAGTTAAAACAAACCCGAAATGTCAGAAAAAGGTCAAATTTTCAAAGAAGTTTTGAAATTGACTGCAATTCTCTTCTTTTTTCTTATCCTTAACATTCAAATTGGTTTTATATTTTCATCGAATTCATAAGTGCAATTTTTCATAACAAAACGCTTCGAAGTTAGAACGAATTTGATTCAAATTTCGTCCTAGATTATGACATATTAAACCTGTTTGTTGTTATTCAAATTCTGTCCTAGATTATGACATAATAAATGTGAGTTCAAGTCATTGCTAAAATAAATTTTAAAATCATAGAGGCTAAATCAATTTAAATAGTAGATCGATAAGAACTGTACCAGGTTTCGTTTTAAAATTAGTGTTTTTAGCGATAGATTTTCGACCCTCTGAGTATCCAAAAGGTCCCCTATTTTATGACATCCGCTTTAACCTAAAATCCACCCACTTGAGTAAATCCATCCACTTGAGAAATTGATAGTGGGTATAACTTGGAACTAGGCTCATTTTGAAGTGTTTCCTCAAATGACTCGGCGAGAAAAAACGTATTTAAAATCTTCGTACTCACCTTTTTTGGAATTCCCATTTGGCATGCGAAATCCAAAAGCCCAATTACAGTTTGACTTGTTTTTTAAATTAGCTCAATGATGATAAATGTTGAGCCTTCGAAATAAATTCGTTCCATTAATGAAGGCATGATATTGCTGAATTGATTATAAGTCAGTCGGTTTTAACGCTTAGTTCGTGAAATACGATTGATAATCCAAGCTATAATTTGTAAATTTATTTGTGTCAAAACTATAGTAAGACTTTTTAACCAAAAAGCAAAACATGGTTATTAAGGTCTTTTTCATTAACTAGTTTACACGGCACAAACCCGCTATCGCACACTTTCCAAGACTTCTAAAACGTATTTAAAATCTTCGTAGACAAATTCGTAAAAAAAGGTTGGAACTAGGCTCATTTTGAAGTGTTTCCTCAAATGACTCGGCGAGAAAAATTTTCTATGCTTCCAGAAATTTTTTATGCAATCCGCGAAAGCTTGAAATTATTTGTTTAATTGAGAATCATTTGGTTTTAAGCAAATGATTATGAAGTGCCATCCAGAGTTTAGCTTGAAAATTGTAATTTTAGGGGTGTGAAACATATGGGCTAAGTTTTTGACCAGCAATCAAAAATTTGGGAATTCAGACCCTCAACTTAAGATAACTAGCCAATACTGGACAAGTTCGCATTACGAAATTTTTTGCGACTGCTAAATTCGCTTTAATATAATCCAGACAATTCCAAGAAAAACTAAAATCGGCTATTTGTTCCGACCCATGAAAATGGGAAAATAGGGAGAAAATTTTTTTTGGTAGTTTTTTAATGAATATAGTCGGAACAGTCTGTGCTACTTGCACAGCAACCGGCTATCCTTGTTTTGGTATGTTTTTAAACGAATGGGCTTACATGATAACTTCATCTAACCCATGAAAGTTTTTATTTACGTATTTAATTATAAATCCTTCCCGTACCGAACTTTTTGGCCATAATCATATCTGATCATTGTAAAATCATGCAAAATTCTTGTCTGTAACAGATGTGCAGCATGTCTATATTCGGCATGCACATACCTGCATCAGACATGCATCAGGTGTGCTAACTGAAGATATGCTCACACCTGCAGCATGCATGATCATGCCTGAACTGAACATGCTCACACCTGCAGGATACATGATCATACCTGAACTAAACATGCTCATATCTGCAGGATACATGATCATGCCTGAACCGAATATGCTCACACCTGCAGGATACATGATCATGCCTGAACTGAATATGCTCACACCTGCAGGATACATGATCATGCCTGAACTGAATATGCTCCTGCAGGATACATTATCATACCTGAACCAAACATGCTCACATCTGCAGGATACATGACCATGCCTGAACCGAATATGCTCAAATCGGTATCTTCAGTATTATAAGATAATTAAAGAAATGGTTAAATTGTAACAACATCATAAACTCAGCTTGATAATGTGACACTTTACTTCAAATTTTTAGTTTTTTTTCAGATTTTTTCTGACATCGGTGATGTTTTTTGTTGAAATTTACTGTAGTGGGTAGATGCATCTTTCTTTAATTGCAAGCAGGGAGTCGTTGGTAGCGGGGCGTGTGGATATTTTTCTCTGTTTTCTGTCAACATAAAACTAATTGTTAGTCAAAACTTCAGCACTTACGTATATTTTTCATTACTACGTATCGTTTTTTTGTGTTGTTTTTGTTTGTTAGATTTTGCATTTTTTTTTGTTTTTAATTTAATTTTTGGCTTAAATTGTGAGTTTGTTTGTCGATTCAGATGAGCTCAGAAGTTATAAGTAACTGACATCATAAAAAAGATTGACAAAGCGCTTCAAATTATTTTTTAATCTTTCAGAAAATTTTAGATCATCTTCTGAATATGATACTTTTTTGACAGCCATTCGAATAGAAAAAGATACTAAAATTACCAGGTTTTGAGTAATTTTTGCTTATTTCATTAAAATTTCATATAAAAAAGCTAAGTATTAGCCTAAAAATTTGATTTTTTTGTAGAATCAAATAAATTTGAGTAATCGAAGTGGTCACACAATCTCCAGGGGAGGAGCTTAAACCATTCGACTTTTCATGCTTTTCATGAAAAGATAATTATCGTTTTTTACGTTATCGTTTTTACGATAACTTTAATATCACAGAAAAACGACTAAGGAAAAAGAATAGTTAACTTCTTAAAATTTCCCTCCAACCCCTATGGTTTCTACTAAAAAAGTTTCACCCCTATAATGAAAAGCAGTAAATTAGCACTAGAGCGTTCTTTATATTTCGAATATTGCATCATACGAATATTGCTGCAAATTTCGAATGAGTTAGTTTTTTATCAGTTATCCCCGGCTTTCTTGAAAGAGGGGAATGGGCAGGGGCGGATTTAAGTGGTGGCGGGGATGCGGACGTTCCCCTCCTCAGGGATTCGACCACCTGCCGACCCAAAGGGTCCGCCTTGTTACTTTTTAAGAATTCCATTTTTGGCCGACGGACCTAAAATTTTTCTAAAGGCGCCTCTGGCGCCAATATATACTAACATTGATTAAAAACTTCTGAAAAACAGCTTATTTGCCATAACTGATTTGTTGCAATGAGCAAAAAATATCTTTTTTTACTTTATATGCCGTGTGGGGTGATGATTTTCATTAAAAAAAATTAAAATTTTAGAAAAAAAAATTTTCATTTTGTTTTATTTCGTTTAATTTTTGAATGTTATTACTGCTCCAGAAACCTTAAAAGGCAGTCGGAACATTCAGGGCTTTGCCCTCATGCGAGCAATTTTGTCTGTTTTAACTTCACTTTGTTACAATTTACTTGCATCACTTCAAATAAATGCTCAACAAATAAAATTAGACAAAAATCATGCGTTAAAAAGTAGTCGCATATTTGTTGTTAATTTATTCGTTGAGATTAATAGTATCAACCAATCAAATCTTTTTAATTTAATCGCAATTAATGTGGCTACTGGTTTGCGAAAATTTAAATATTTTTATGTTCCAATCAAATTTTGCAGAAATCATGCGTTAAAAAGTAGTCGCACAATTGTTGTTAATTTATTCAATGAGATTAATAGTATGAACCAATCAAATCTTTTTAATTTATTCGCAATTATTGCGGCTACTGGTTCGCGAAAATTGAAGGATTATTGGCCAAAAAATTTGTGACGAATTGCTTTAATTATAGTTCAAACCGGGGATATTTAGTTTTTTCGACTATCCCTCCCGTTGACCCCCTGAAACTAACCTGACGTCCTCTTTTTTGGGATGTAGATACGACATAATTTCCTCCATTAGAAGATGGTTGACTCGAGGAGGTAAATTTGGATAAACTCATTTCGAACAAAATCTGAAAAAGTGAAATTTTAACAACAAAGACCAATTAGTCAAGATACGCGAAGTAATGTGTAAATAAATATGAATTTGTCAAGTTTTCAGTCAGGCGTTATCATGTCTGCGGCAGGCATGAACATGTTTCACTCAGGTCTGATCATATAAGATCCAGGTACGACCATGTCTGTAGAAAAATACGCATGCTCACTTGTGAACAGCCCTGCATAATGGGGGAACAGTCCTGAGAATATTCTCTCCCCTGCTAAATGGATGATCAGCCGTGAAATGGCAGAAAAAGTTCAGTACGGGTTGGGTTTTAAACTGCAGGCAAGCAAGAGTCTGAGCAATGGATTTTAAGGTTGGTCACGTAGAGATTGGAGTAAAACTTCTTATCAAAAAGTCAAATTCATGGAAATTGATGCAAGAAATGGAAATTTCTTATGTCATTTATTAATCAAACGGTTTCAAACGGTTTATTTAAAATTGTCACCGAAAATCCGACATCAAAATTGTCGATTTGAGGCGTGTCGGAGAGAACGAATTTTCGCTTACATGATAACTTCATCTAACCCATGTAAGTTTTGATTTACGTATTTAATTATAAATCCTTGGGTTTTAAACTTCAGGCAAGCAAGAGTCTGAGCAATGGATTGTAAGGTTGGTCACGTAGAGATTGGAGTAAAACTTCTTATCAAAAAGTCAAATTCATGGAAATTGATGCAAAAAATGGAAATTTCTTATGTCATTTATTAATCAAACGGTTTCAAACGGTTTATTTAAAATTGTCACCGAAATTCCGGCATCAAAATTGTCGATTTGAGACGTGTCGGAGAGATGGCAGATGTTTTGACCAAAAACAAAAATGGGCATTCAGACCTTTTTTATTTCATTAAACTGTGGTGCTTTTATTAAGCGTTTCTTCTACAAATCGACGACTCAGAGTTATACCTCACCACCACGCCGAGTTAGGGAATCCAAAACATATCACAGCAAACAATTTTATTTTTTAGAAAAAGCAACAAACAGCTTTCAATAATTCTGATTAGTTCGTTAGGTATCAGCTAGAAACTTTTAAAAATCTTTTTTAAAAACCGAATCAACTATACTTGCAACTACAAAGCTGTACGGACAAATTTTACTCTATATCAATTTTTTGCAAGTAATACATCCAATTTTTTTTTAAAAAAAAACTTGCAATTGATTTTCACAAAAGAAGTTTAACAAAGACAGACCAAAATTAACGCTTTCAAAGTCTCATATCGAATAAAAACCAACTTTTAAAAGAGCAATTTTATGAGATCGTCTGTAAAATCTGTTTGGTTCTTTTTTAAATAGAGTAGCCGATTTAGGGTGGGGGCAGACGCCCCCACTCAGGAATGCGACATCCTGCTGACCCAAAGGGTACCCCCTTTGTACTATTTTGAGATGTCCATTTTTGGCTGACGAAACATAAACTATTTCCAAGAGCACCTTTGGTACCAATATATGCTAATTGTGAGGGAGAAACCAGTACCAAAAAAAATTCGATTTTTTATCAAAATTTTCCAAACGGCCCAAAAACACTGTTTTGGACTGTTTGAACTGTTTGTTCAAAGATTTGGCCAAAACAGGGTCTTTTTTGTTTTGGGAGAGCTCGGAAAATCAATCTGGTCGACCTAAAAATTTGGTTTTTCTCTAGGACAAGATGATTCAAATTACAATAAAAATAGACTGGCAATGAAAATTTAATATCCATTTGGTCAGATTTATTTTTATTATCAGGATAAAAATAAGTTCTTGCTTTGGATTTTAAATAACTCAACACCTTTGAAGTATTTAGCGTAAACAATTTCTTAGCTTTCACTTACTTATGAAGCAGTAATTGTGCAGAAAACAATAATTGATAAGCAGTAGGTGTCACAAACAAGGTTTTCCCAGTATGGTTCACAAAAAAGCAGCAATTGTACCTAGTTAACTTAAAGGCTGCGAATTTGTTTTTGATGCATTCAAGCAGTAGTGTGCCGAGTAGCGTTTTCAATCCCTCCTTTGGTATAATTTTACGAGATCCATTTTTGGCTGGCAAATACAAAAATTTTGTAAATTTGCCTAAAGCGCCAATCCAACTAAATAAAAAGGAGAAGCGCGCGTCGTAAAAACGCAAAGTTTCGGTCTCACACTTTTAAAAAGGATCAAAACTTCAATTTTAGCCTTTTTTCAAATTAGAGTTCTTAAATTATTTTCGGAGGGCTCAAAATTGATTTGGTTTAACTAAAAAAGTTCTTGCTTTGGATTTTAAATACCTCAACACGTTTGAAGTATTTGGCGTAAACAATTCTCTTAGCTTTCACTTACATCAAAACTCTATACACATTTTTCACAGAATCAGTTTTTCACAGAATCTTTTTTTTCAAAAAGTTGTTGGTTTTCTCTATAAAAACAGGTTTTTCATTAAAGTTAGCAGACGAATATTAAAAAGACCAAAAACACGCCTCAATTCTCTTTGGAACGATTTCAAAGACAAATTAAATCTCCGCCTACGCGCTTATAGCTCGAAGTATACCGCGCGCCAACTGTCCCAAACTGGCCAAAATTACGATCTTTAAAACCCTGACTGAATTTTTTTTATATTTGAGCTCAAAACAACAACAGTTTGTGAGTAAAAAAAAAATATTTTTTAAAAAATAACGCGTAGGCGAAGATTTAATTTGTTTTAGAAATCGTTCCAAAGAGAATTGAGGCGTGGTTTTGGTATTTTTAATATTCGTCGCTAACTTTGGCGAAAAACCTGTTTTTATAAAGAAAACCAACAACTTTTTGAAAGAAAAGATTCTGTGAAAAGCTGATTCTGTGAAAAATTGATCACAGAAAACAAGTGTTTAAAAATTATTGCAGTTTTTGTGGAAATTCGTTGGAGTCTAGGAAAGTTTTCTTCTGAAAGTTAGTTGTTAGTTCTTTACAAATCTTTTGCTCAGCCCATTAAGTAATATTGTCCAATTGCGTATAGAGTTACCTAGAAATGTACATTAGCGAACTCATGCAAACAAATATTTATGAACTGTTCATGAATTTTGTACGGCTGAGTAAGCGAAAAAACTGTTTGCACAGCTGAGAAAAACTCTCAAAACATTTGCTTGACTTATGAGAACTTTCCAGCCAACGTTTCACCTGAGCATTAAAAAAGTGATAACAAAGTCAGCTGCCAGATCAATAAAAAATAGGCTTAGGCTTGTTCTTAATGTTTTTCTGGCGAAAGATAGCAAACAGTTAGTAATTTTTGACATGAAGTGGTTAAGCATTTGATGAAATTTCTTCAAAAGTCTTAATTTATTTATATCTTAGATTATAATGATGTCCATAATTTTCTATTTTTGAAAACTCTTACTTTATTATACTTTATCTTCTCGTCTAAAACTTTTTCCAATGTCATCTCCCGATGAACCGAGAGGCTCTTTGATAACCGCTCCAGGCATTCTGTAAAGTTTGTCAACAAAAATTTGCAATGTATCTAAACATTATTTTTGACCTTAATTCAAAATAGTTTCCGATTCAAATACGCCAACGTTAGATGAACAATCAAAGATGTCCTAGATTTTTTGAGTGCATTCTTATTCGTTGTCCAATCCTGCTAGTTTTTGTTTTGTTAATGATTCTAATCAGTCCATATTTCGATGATAAAGTCTTCGAATATATAGTAGGGTGCCCCGAAGGCGCATGCTAGAAAGACTAATAATACTCTGGACTCTTCGAGTATTCGGCGGAAAGTTTGAAATGTTCTCCTGGCGTTAAAAACTTATCTGCCAATTTGGGTATTTTTAAAGCATATAGGCGAACTCCTTCACGAAAATTATTTTTTAAAAACTTTTCTGTGTCAAGTTTTTTCTAATTTTTTAAAATTATTTTGCACTCGCAATTTAGAAGGACATGTTCGATAAATGATTTAAGACACGCTTTTGTTTTCTCTCTTTTTCAGTACAATCAAAGTTTTTTTTCACAATACAGGTTTCTCTTTTCCCTGATGAGATGTGCATTTTTGTCTCAAGCTCTCTGAATTTAGTCTTCGAAGTGCTATTTGGATCTGGATGAACTTTTTTGGTTTTTTTTAACTGCACTGGTTTGATAATTTTAAACAATCCTTTTTCTGGATTGATTTATGACCCTTCAAAATTAATTCGTTTTGTTGGTGTTTGGTGTGGGAAAATTCTCACTAAATGATTAAAAACCAGTCGAATTTAGTGAGCATTTGTAAAATGCAAAGGATAATTGAAGTTACAAAAGGTGAGTTTAGTTGCGTCAAAACTATGTTGCGCCAAAACTAAGATCCTTTATCTTTAATAACTAGTTAATAAAGGAAAAACGTGCTATCGTAAATTTTTCCAGGACTTCTAAAACTATATTCAAAACTTGCTATCGGACATTTTTGCAGGACTTCTGGTTTTGAACTTATCTAGAAAAATTTTTGAGAATATGTTCGAAATTGGATCAATGTTGTGTTTTTTGTTTTATAAATGACTCGGCGAGAAAATATTTTTAGGCTTCTAGAACTTTTTCAAGCAACCCTTGAAAAATGGAAGTTTTTGTTCAATTGAGACACAGTTGGCTTAATTAAACAACAGGTGATGAGCTGTCATTATTACTCTAGCTGAAAAATTGTCTATATAGCGGTGTCAAATTGATGGCTCATGTTTTGACTAACAATCGAAAACTCGGGCATTCAGACACCCAAGTATGAATTATTTTGTTAAAAGTTCAACTTTTCTGCGGCGTCCAAAACTTTTGTTTTTTTAACTTATCCAAAACAATTGAAAATCTTTTAGCTCTGATATTTTTTTTTGAAAAAACAGGGCGAGAAAAAAATTTTCGATTTCGGACGTACCTCATCTAACCCAATAATTACTTCATTCCAGTTTTTAGTTACTTATTACATCATAAACCCGTCGGTTTTAAATGGTAGTACATAAGGTGCTTCGTGCAACCACGATTCAAAACTACAAATTGCAAGGTTTGTCGTGTCAAGTGTTGAGTAAAATTTTTAAACATAGAGTCAAAATGATAGATATTCAGTCCTATTACATTTCAATAGAATGAGATGCTTTTCAAGCATTTTTACAAAGAATTCGGCAACCAGAGAGATTTGTTGTTTGCCTTGCAAACCAATTTTAAGCCACTGTTAAGTCGCTTATGCTTTAATAATTATTAAAATTTTCAAGTAAAATACTGCCTAGTACCTGCTGCAAACCACATTTTGGAAAGTTTGCTTTTTTTTAACCAAAAAATTGTATTTTTAACCAGGCCAAGCTAGGGAATCTACGATATATCACAATCAAACCATATATTTGTCCAAACAATTGCAATTTTCAATTATGCTGAATAGTTCGTCAGGTGTTAGCTTAACATTTGAAACAACGGTTTTTATGATAAAACAAGCAAACTACTATTACGTTGACGCTGACTACCAAAGCAAACTTTTGCAAATAAGCTATACCTGCTACTATAGAGCTGTACATACCCTACAGTCTTTTTTTCCTATATCAATTTTTCGCAACTAGTATTTCTGTTTTTTAAACACGCCATTGCTTTTCCAAAATGCACGAAAGGAATCAAAATAGGGAAGACTAAAGATAACGCTTTTAATTTCTCACATAAAAAAAACTTTCAGAGAAAAAAGCAATTTCAAACATCAAGTCAGAAAAATAATCCTTCTCTCAAAGTTAAATATATTTATTTTTTGAGCAACAATTTGAGAGCTGATTGTTTGCGGGGACAAGAAGAGCCAAATCGCAAAAAACAAAAATTTGCATTAAAAATAAGCATCGATTCGATCACACTTATTATTTGTACCATGATAAGAATGATTTTTAAATTAAGATTTTGTGTGAACTCGACACATTTGCATTGCAGAACGTTTTCATAATTTCCACTTAGATCAATATTATCAATGGAGGATTAATTGTGCAGGAATCAGCAATTGAAACAGTAATTGTCACAAAAAATTGTCGCCCACTATGGTCCAAACAAAAGGCAGCTGCATATATTCAGCAGATAATTTCAGCTCCAATTGTATGTTTTTCAGTGTACCTAGTTAAGTTAAATGTTGCGAATTTTTTCCTATTATAATCAGCCCTAGTAAATTTTGGTCATAAGTAGTTCTCTTTGTCTGGAACAGTGAGTTTTGTACAGTTAGGCTTTCCGTTGAACTGCAAACGGATCAAATGAACAAAATTTCCATAAAACTATTTTAGGAGGGAGATTATTCTCTTGTTTAAAAGTAAGTTTTTCAGCGATTCATATGTAAGCATAGTCCATACATGCCTTACGGCTTGAATTTGCTATTTCCTTTAGGAGGAGATTGTTCACTTGGTCTCTTATGAGGGAAAATTGATCCCATTGGCCCTCCACACATAATACTTGCCTTGAGTTGAACAGCCCAAATAGCGTTTATGTTCTGAAAACATTTTAAAAATGACAAAACATTAGTAGTCGCAGTGAATTTTTCTCCAAACAAATATTGAATATAAAATCGAAGTAACTTTTTTTTATCTTTCGATAAGTATTGTTGTCTTGATCTCAAAATGAAAAGATAACTCACCTGTGATCATTTTTTGTACAGTCAGAGGGTTTAAAGGTTGTCAATTTAGCCAATTTGTAACAATTAGCGAGCGGTAAATTTCGAGCTATTCGCACGTCAGCGGAGATTCTGTTCGTCTCAGAAATCTCTCCAATTGGTTTGAGGCGTGCTCTTTGGTAAATTTAAAATTAATTTAAAATTCGTTGGGTAATATTGGTAAAATTTTCTTTTCATCAAGAAAATCAGTTGAATTTTTCCAAGAAAAGATTCTGTCAAATACCTAGACCTTTTTGCCAACAAAAACATCGATGTCATCGATAATAGAAAATAGGCATGTAACAAACTATCGCAGTTTTTGTGAAATTTGTTGTTGAAGGCTAGGAGACCTTTTCCAAAAGTGTCTTACAATTCTTATGCTCAGTCCACTAAATATACAAGTTTAATTTTTTATGGAAATACGTAGAAAGTTAATTTTACGAAAATTCAAATCTTCCAAAACTTATTCAATGAAAAGTTTTTTTAAGAAAAACGGAAACAATAGCGCTTTCATGCAAACAAACCATTTACTAACTGTTCATGAAGTTTATACGGCTGAGTTAGCGACGAGACAATTTGAACAGCTGAGAAAAAATTCTAAAATCCATTTGCTTGACTTATCAGACCTATTTAATTGACGTTTTACGCGAGCATCTGGTGAAAATTTTTATGATTTAAAAAAATAAACAGATATTAAAATCAGCTGCCAGATGAATAACAAATAGGTTCAGGCTTTTTTAAAATAGTTTTTGCACGCAAAAATCTCCTAAAGCGTATTTTTCAAGCAAATGATCTGGTAAAATTTGGCAAAAAAACGGTTGAAAACAAAGCCTATAGACAAACACCTTTCAGGAAAAAATTACTTTTCAGATAGACGGTGTCAAATTTTATCCAGAGTAAAACACTAATCATTGTTTTCCACACAAAATTAAGATTAAAAATCAATTTTTACTAGTAAAACAGTTTCAAAAATTTCTAGAATTTTGTATTGGTTTTGCGCTCCCAGTTTGGTAATACAGGTTCGATACATGATTTAAGAGACAGTTTTTGTTCTCTCTCTGTTTCAATACAATTAAAATGTTCGCGATTACAGTGTTTTCTTTTCCACCATGAGTTGTACATTTCTGTCTCAGGCTCTGAATCTGGTGTTCAAAGTCCAATTTGGATCTGAATGAAATTTTTTCTATTCTTATTTTTCTAGTACACTAGTTTTAAATAATTTTAAAAAATCAATTTACTGGAACCAATTGTAACTTAAGTCGGTGCACTTTAAGTGAGTTTTCATTTTGCTCCACTGAATATGAGCAAACATAAGTCCACTAAATATACAAAACCAATTTTGTATGGAAATACGTAGAAAGTGAATTTTAGGAAAACTTATATCTTTCAAAACTTATTCAATGAAAGGTTTGTTAAGAAAAATGGAAACAATAGCGCTTTCATGCAGTTAAACAATTTACTGACTGTTCATGAAGTTTATACGGCTGAGTTAGCGATGAGACAATTTGAACAGCTGAGACAAAATTCTAAAAACCATTTGATTGACTTTTCAGAACTTTTTAATTGAAGTTTTACGCGTGCATCTGGTGAAAATTTTTATGATTTAAAAGAAAGAGATTTTAAATTCAGCTGCCAGATAAATAAAAAATAGGCTCAGGTTTTTTTAAATAGTTTTTGCACTCAAAAATCTCCTTAAGCACATTTTCCAAACAAATGATCTGGTAAAATTTGGCATAAAAACGATTGAAAACAAAGCCTATAGACGAACTCCTTTCAGGAAAAATTTATTTTTCAACTAGGCGGTGTCAAGTTTTACCCAGAGTAAAACGTTTAATCATTGTTTTCCACACAATATTAAGATTAAAAGTTAATTTTTACTAGTAAAACAATTTCGAAAATTTCTAGAATTTTGTATTGGTTTTGCGCTCCCAGTTTGGTAAGACAGGTTCGATATATGATTTAAGAGACAGTTTTTATTCTCTCTCTGTTTCAATACAATTAAAATGTTCGCGATCACAGTATTTTCTTTTCCACAATGAGTTGTACATTTCTGTCTCAGGCTCTGAATCTGGTGTTCAAAGTCCAATTTGGATCTGAATGAATTTTTTTCTATTTTTAATTTATTAGTACACTAGTTTTAAATAATTTTAAAAAATCAATTTACTGGAACCAATTGTAGTTTAAGTCGGTGCACTTTAAGTGAGTTTTCATTTTGCTACAAAAAGTTAGTTGAAATTAAAATTTGAAGGAAGTTATGTCCTCCTTTTTTTCACAATGAAAAGTTTAAATCAAAAATTGAAAAAGTAGACCACATTCTTAGATGAAGCAATTGTTTGACGAATAGCTGTTATATTTTAATGAAAATTGTTGGGTCTTTTTTTGTTATTTGGTCCAACTCGTTTTTTTGTTAAACTAATATGGTTTGTTGAGAGAACTCATTTTCTAATTAAAAGATACCAGGCAAATGTAGTTTTATCAGGCTTAAATCTTGGCAACTATCATAGATTTCGGGCATTAATTAATTGCCTAGTTTTTCAAGAAGATGATTAGGTGGTTTCGAGTTATTAAGTAATAATTTTTTGGGATGTTTATTTTGAATATTATTATTCGTGATGATTTTTGACATATATTCGTCAAAACACGCCAGTTTCATTGCAAAAAAAAATCTGCGATGCTAGTTGTTAACATTTGTTTAAAGAAAACTTTCGTAAAAGGAAACTTTATTTAAAGAAAACAAATTGAAGAAAAAAAGGCAGAAACAGAATAGTGCAAACCACTAAAAAATTGAAAACAAGACAGCTCCTATATTTGGAGAAAACTCTGAAAGTTCCGCTTATTTTTGAAGGTCAATAGACACAAATGGTCGAAATTTCCCAAATTAAATGAACAAAAAATATTCAAAATTTTTTCTTCGTTTTATCCCACACACGTTAATGTAATTTATAAAAAGATGTAATTAGCGTCTCGTAATCTAATACTCAAACCGAATAACTTTAATCTTTTTGGAACACACTGACAGGCCCCTTATGCGTGTTATAAAAAAAGCAACATATCGTGTGTTTCTTATTTCAAAGAGACTAAATTAGCAATTTTCAATCCCCCAGAAAAATTACAATAAAAAACAATCTATAAAGTACACATTTGTTTGTATATTTTTTGGATTTGGGCTTCAGAGATTGACTGCACAAAAAAATAGCTCAAGTTTGTCACATTTTCTTTAAAAGCCGGAACTTAAAACTAATTCATCTAGAGTTTACAATTTTTTTGACAGATAAAATGATTTCAAAAATTTTCGATAATTGTCATAGTTCAAAAAGTCACACAAAAAGTTGGTTTCTGAATTTACACATTGGAAAACAAATTTTTTACTTTCGAAGTATGAAATTTGTTTTTACTCTCTGACGAACCCTTCGTCGAAAAAAGAACACGTTAAACATTGAAACGTTCGATTTCATGTGGCAGTCATGAGACAACTAAGCCGATATAATTACAATGTCTAATTAAAATGTCTAATTGCAATGATACCAGGCATATGTGGCTTTATTAGGCTAAAATCTTGGCTTCTATAATAGATTTCGGGCAATAATTAAGTGCCTAGTTTTTCAAGAAAATTACTAAGTGTCTTCAAGTTTATAAGTCATAATTTTATTGGGATTTTTTTTTGAATATTATTATTCGGTATGATTTATGACATATGTTAGACTGAACACGCTAACTTCACTGCAAAACAAATTTTGTCCAATGCTCTTTGTAATAGTTATTTGAAGAAAACTTTCAGAAAAGAAAACTTTACTTAAAGAAAACTTTTAAAGAGAAAAGGGCAGAAAACTATTGCAAACTGCAAAACAGAATAGCTAAACTGCTTTAAAAATGAAAACAAGACAGCTCCTATATCTGGGCAAAGCTCTGAAAGTTCCGCTTGTCTTTGAAGGTGTATTGAAACAAATGGTTGAAATATTCACAAATGAAATGAACAAAAAAGAGAAACTATTTATTTTTTTTTCGCCATTTTATCAAAAAATTGGTTACTGAGATTACACATTGAAAAAAAGATTACCTAATTCCGAAGTATGAATTTTTTTCTACTCTCTGAAGAACCCTTGATCAAAAAAGGAACATGATAAACAATGAAACGTTCGATTTCATGTGGCAATCATCTCATCAGATTTGAACGGATCAGAGGGTGGTTTCACAAGACATTAATAAGGAGAAAAATTACTCACACACGCACACATGCACACACACAATTTCTCACGCAAATATAATTTAAAATATAGTTATACATAAAAAGTAATCCAATGAACTTTTTTGAGCGGCGATTGCTCATTGGTTTTTGAGAATCTACCCGCTCTGCTGAAAAAATTGTTCATTCAAACAAGGCAACAAAGTAAAACCGTTTATCACTCTGAAAACTATGTTTTATTGAAACGCTGCATCGTATACAACATTTTGCAATTTTTCGTGATTTCAGAGCAGATGTTATTGACAACTTCCATCAAAGTTGAATAATTTACAAGGAATTTTTCTCTAGCTTCATTTTTCCAAGCTCAAACTGATTTCACATAAATAATTGAACAGGTTTTGTGAGTTTTCCAACACAAATCATACGTCTTTCAACATTTTTTATGTACATACCAAACTCAAAGTTTCATCCAATTTTTCAAATCAACGCATTTTTCTGGTAGAAGCATTTTCCAACAAGCTATGTATTTGAACAAGCTACAAATTTTCTTCAATGAACAATCAATAAAAACGCGCAGTTCAAATAATATAAAAAAAATTCTCTCTGGTAACATTACTTTAAACGCCAACAAAGATACGTTAAAATTAAAATTGTACAAACACAATTAAATTGTGGCTTTTCAAGTAGCAGTTCAAAAAATCAGCTTGGATATATTACATGGTTAACTATTTGAGTGACTATTGAGACGGTAAAGTTACATTAAGAAGCAAGTTAGCGATAATAAAAACACCTTGATTTTTAACATTCTGTCTGCCACTATAAACTCTTACAAGAATGACTGAATCAGAGGCCCCTTCTAGTGTGCTTCCGCCACATCCCCGCAACTACCCACTGAACGGTAAATTACCTTAGCGAAAAATTACCTTACCCACGCCAATTTTAATATTATGAGCTTGAAATTGTGTTCACGTAATTTTCGCGTAATCAGTCTTTCGCGCATAAGGGATTCACCCCCCCCCCCCAAAAAAAAAGAGAAAAAGAAAACTAGGTCTGTTTCATGTTTCAATAAAAATAGTTTTTACTTAGCAAAACTTTTTCCACAAACTGGACTTCTAGAGGGGAATGATGGGGAATGTTGCACCGAAACTTTTCGATAAAAATCTATCAAAAAGTTGCGTGAAACGTAATTTTAGCTACTTTTTTTCGAAACTCAATCGAAACGCAGAAATTATAAGCAAAGTAAATTCTTGATAGTGTTTTGGGAGTTAAAGTTTCCGGATATTTTATGCAACGGGTATCACATTTCCTTCTCAGAAAGTTTTATAGCCGTCCAGTTTAAACAACGCGTTGAATACAGAAAGCTTCTTGTTAGTGTTTTGGGAGGTAAATTTTCCGGATATTTTATGCAACGGGTATCCCATTTCCTTCTCAGAAAGTTTTATAGCCGTCCCTTTTAAACAACGCGTTGAATACTTTTGAGTTTCCTTCGAAAATTGAATAACTTGAAAATAAAAAGATGACACAATCTAAACTAATTCTTAGGAAAAACAAGACTGCTCGTATATCAGGGCAAAGCCCTGAATGTTGCGACTGTCCATTAATTCACATCGAACAGTTTTTGGGAAAAGAAATATTGAAAACCTATAAGTTTTAAACAGTATCAGAGTGTGAAATGTTGCGTCGTAAAAGTTGCGTCCAATTTGGCAAGTTAGGAACCCCCAGAACTTTACAAAAAATTGAAGGTAAAACACCTTTTTAAATTTGGACTCAGGAAGTCGACATCTTCAATGGGGTATAAAAAAGTTTTGTCGAAAAATACTATTTCGGCCGGCGAAAATTGACTGAATAAAAAACCACAACGAGCATAAATATTCAGTTTTCTTCGAAAGACGGAACAAGAAGACTGCTCGTATACAGGGCAAAGCCCTGAAGGTTCCGACTGCCCCTTATTACTTATCGAGTAATTTTTGGGAGAAAAAAATATTTGTTAAAATATTTGATGAATATTCGATATGTTTGTTAAAAACTATAAAGTTTGGACAAACGCAAAGATCAATTGTAAAAGTTTGCGTCGTAAAAAAATTATACGACCGATTAGCTTCAATTCAATTTGGAACGATTTTTTTTGTGCGGGATAATTTACCAGGCATAAATAAATCCTATTACGCTTTCAGAATTATGAATAAAATCTTCAAAGCGCGCATAAATTAGTCTAGAGCATGGCAAAATTGGCAACTTTCGAACTCACCGGAGGTAAAATATCTTTTTGAATTTGATTTTATGGAGTAGATATCTTCAATGAGGTACAAAATTTGTTTGTTAAAAACTATCATTTCGATCGCCGAAAATTCACTGAATAAAAAAAAACTCACCAACCATAAATATTCAGTTTTTTTCGAAAGTCGGTAGAACAAGTTCTCTCGCATTGATAAGTGAAAGCCTGCATGATCTGACTGTCGCTTTACGTGCATTGATTAATTTTTGATAAAAAAAATTGATAAGCTTTTTAAAAATCTGACATATTTTCAGCTCTAATTAGCCACGCCTTCGGCCACGTGAGCTCTCCCACCCAGTACAGTGACGACAAGAGGATCAATCTAGAACTGGAACAGCTCAAGAAAGCCTCAAAAGAGTCGGAAAAGGTAAATTTATTTTAAAAAAATCAAAAATAAAGATAAGACTTTAAATTCTGAAGAGCGATCAGGCCGACATCACAAAGTTTTCGAATTTTCACCAAATTTGATAATTGAGCTATTTTTCTCAGTATCAACATACTTCATGAAACAATTTTTGATTAACGTCTTAACACTATGTGGAAGCTTAGGACATGTAGAGAACTGAAGACATTTTCCTGAATCAGACAAAAGGCAATTTTTGCTTTATTTACATCAATTTTAGCTTGAAATTAGAACACTAGACTGATGATTTTCTTGGATCCGCGCCATATTCAAAGTCTGGTTTATTTAGCAGGTGAAATTGACCCCGCCTCCTAGTATCCTGATGAAGAAAGATCACGTGCCTGCTTCTGGTTTGGACGGAGGGAGAGAGTACCAACTGCACTTCTACGACAGCAGACCACTCACTGCATTCAACTACACTTCTAGCCACACTGTAAATGTTCCAGTTTGCTATTTTCATAGTTTACAAGGTTAGAAAAGTAATATGAACAGTTTCTCAGCCGAAAGGTTATTGGTTCGAGGCTCACAGTGCTCCACGCTCGATGCCTGCGGCTGAGGCAAAAACATTCAACCAGGAAACTCAACTAAGATTGTTCATGAATTTTTCCAGCAGGGCCACAACGTTTGAACTCTGCAAAGCGCTGAGCAGCTCTTAAGTTTTGAGTTCGTCCTTTCCCTCGAGGATAAGTTGTCTCAAATAGTTGAATAGGTTATGACTTAAGCATCAATTGTTGATTTACGCAAGTTCTCATATTGATGCTTAAGTCATAACGTATTCAACTATTCAAGACTATTTATCCTCGAGGGAAACAGATGAACTCAAAACTTAAGAGCTGCTTATATATACAATTCATATAATCAACTCATATAATCAATTAATTGATTCTTCAAAAATAGATGGTTCAATCGCTTTACGACCTTTCGCTACTTTCGGTGTCTATAAAAAATTGAAACTTGTTACGAAGCAACAGTCATCAAATTTTTAGGTCCCTCAGAAAAAGAACGACAAATTCCCGCCCAAATTCCAGACAAACGACGCCTCCCATCAATTAGACCCTCAAAACTCAAAGCAGCTCGAGGATTTAGCTCGCAACATGTTTGAAGATCTCGAAAACAAACTGAATTCGACTCAGAAACAGATCCAGCAGAAGATCTCTTCTTATGAAAACGACCTTGAAAGTATACAGAAGCAGATCGAGCACTTAGCCTACGATTCGGGACTGGTGGATCTTAGCACCCCTGAAAGCTCGCCTTGATGCTGTTTGAGATATCAAGATTATGTTGTTCAGAAAGATTATGTTGTTCAGTTAATTCAGAAACATATTAGCTTAAACAAGATACTTAAACATAAAAATATTGTAAATATTATAACTTTGAATTAAAATGTTTGCTTAATTAGGCGGTGTATCAACTAGCATAAAGCTCGACTAGCATAAAATCTTTAAAAGTGGAAAATATAGCATAAAAATTGAGCGATCACCGTGTGAATATAAATTTACGAAAAAAAAACTTTCTGTGCCTTTTTGTTTAAGTCATAATTACTAAAAAAAATTACTTTTTCTTCGGCGGGCGCTTCTTCCTCAAAATTAGTATATTTTAGCGCCTAGGGTGCATTTAGAAAAATTTTAGGGTCAGTCAGTCAAAAGTGTATATCTCAAAATAGTACAAAATAGTACAGGACTTTTGGGTTGGCAGGGTGTCGATTCTCTGAGAGGAGGGGCGTCCCCCCCCCCCCCCCCCTAATACGCTGGTGGTAAAAAACATGACAGAACTTGCAGAACTGGAAAAAAGCTATATTGCTATAGCTTTAGCTACATAATTTAGCTGCATTGATGATAAAAGTGATCAAAACTTTTCAACGACGTAATTATTCTTCGTGGTTTGTTTGAAGTGGAAATATGTTCGTAAGCCCCAAAAAAGCGAGTAAATATAAACATGTGTGTGAGACAGCAACGGTTTTGTAGCCGAAATTATCAAAAATAATACAGCCAATCAATGCGCCTCCAAAACTTCATCCCTCATAGTAGGAGATGTTGTTGTTCTACGCACTGAGTATGATTCTGTTCTCTTTTTTTTTCTTGTCACTCGGGCTAAGAAAAGGTGCAATTGTTATAGCATGTCCACATTCATACAACTCATTTTTTTACTTTTAAAATTCTGTGATATATTTGGGAAATTTAAAAGTTTTTTTAACTAATAATCACTGTCTAAGTTCTTTTCTTTGACATAACTCAGCTGAGCTGTGAAGAAATTCCTGCCGCAAATACAAAAATTCTAGTTTTCTCAGGTTTTTTCTATCAGTTCTGAGATTGCATGTCTTCAGGTTTGTATATAGATACAGACTTTGGGCTCATTTGACCTAACAGGAATTGAAAAATGCTAGCCTTCATGGTAAAACGTTAGGCATATAATTCTCACATATGGAAGAATGCTAGTCATACAATTCTCATATCTGAGAAAATGCTAGTCATATTGTTTTCATGCTATATTTTTTATACCCGAGATTTTGCAAACATTCCCTCTTCCAAAAAATAACTGCTTTTAAATAGATCTCGCATGGAATAAAATCATGAACAAAAACAATGGAAAAAAGGAACATTCCTTTTTGCATTCGTAGCCCCATTTTATCAGTAGATTGATGGGATTGAGTGGGTTGTTATCAAAAATGAATCAAATAATTTTAAGTTAAAAATAGGCAAAAAAAATTGGTTTAAACATAGTGAAATCCATCAACGACTCTAATCAAAATATATAGTTTGATCGCAGAACAGAACTTGGCTCAATTTTTGTTTCTTTTTGTCTAAAAACTTAACCTGTAGATAACCACTTTTTGAAAGCAGCTATTTCTCTATTTTTTAAAGATGGTTCATCTACGAGTGAAGGTGTCAACATTCCAGTTATTGAGCTACTCATTGAATTGCTGTTTTTTTGGTGACTTATCTGAGCTGGGTAGTTTTGCTTCATCCTCAAGCCCGGATTATAGTTAGCCCCACACCAAGCTTTCCAAAAAATTTTGACTATGATTTGACTATAGACATGAATATGAAAATTGCTCAGCATCATAAGCAAGTTTTGTAAAACTACGTTTTTTTTTCAAATTTTGCCGCAAAAGGTGTAGTTTGATTAGCAAGGTCATGTTACAATATGTCTCATCTCCATAATAATTAGATTTTTCGTCATTGGTACGGCATGCGCATAAAAATTGCTCAGCATCTAAAAACATGACTACCAAAATATCCATTGCACGGGTTTTGCCTCATCAATTTTGTATTTGCAATCTTATTTGTCTACCTCGATCATAGACATGAACATAGAAAAAGTTGATAAAATCGTTCTTGATAAAACAAAAAGTTTTTGACACAAAGGCTAAGCAGAGCTTCGTAACAATTGCCCTTGCGATACAATAAGAGTTTTGGATTACAAGATATTGACAGTAGAAAAAAAAAGAAAAATGAAGTCATGTTTTTTGAACAACTGAGCTGAAAAATTTATATCAACAGAAGTTTCATATTTTTGGGTCGAATGATTTTCATAAACAGTCTCAAAAACATTGAAACTCCCAATGAACGAACGTCAGCTAAAGCGGAAAAACTTGGGTCGATCCTCATAAAGCCGATAACGAAACAATAGTCATAAAAAATATTTAAATCAAAACTTTAAGATCCATCCCTCCTAAAAAAAGCCAAATTGTTTTAAATTCGCCCTTGGAACGACGCGACTTGATTATTGCGATAAAACATAAGCTTAACCAATTTATTAAAAACAAAGTTGATAAATTAATAACAAGAGAACAACTTCAACACAGAGGCGAAGCAGAGCTTCGCTTCTCTTGCGATACCAAACTACATGCTAAAGTCCGAAAGATAATCTGGCTCAGACGAAATCAGAAACAATTAAATGATTTATTTGGAAATTATCATCTGAAACCGAGGAAAATTTATCAATTCTCCTAAATTTTTTAAAACCAAAACATGAAAGATTCATGCTACACAAACTCCATTCAACGTACTGATAACCAGTAGATGAAAAATCATGAAAAAAAAAATCTTGGTCCAGAAATCATGATCCAAAAATTCCTAAGATCACGAAGAAACTTCGATGAAAATCTTGGAACAGAACAATTAGTAAAATACAAACTCCACAAGTAAATCAAATAACTAAAATCAACAACAACAAAAAAAATTTTAGATAGAAAAACGAGTCTAAATTTGTCAGCTCAGCCACCAAAGTATAGGCATATAGATAATGGGCCAAAAGTTTTATTTGAAACAGATTAACCTGAAAAAAAAACAGGTTCAGGTCAGATTCGAAGCCATGACCTTTGCCGTCCCATATAGTCGTTTACACTCCAGGCCACACGTTCCTGAGAAGGTGAAAAATTGGATTTCATTATGAACTAAGGTGTTACCAGGAGATGATTCCAGAAAGGAAAATTAATTTTGGGAGAAAAGTTAACCCATCGTGCTTTTTCAGTTTTATTTTTCGAACAGATTTTGCCTATTTTCTTTTTGTTGGAAATTTTTACAAAATCGTGTGTTTTAGTCGATTTAAGTGTGTCTGAAAATTATGTCTAAATATTTACGTTACACGTCAGACCAGCCTCTATCACAAATGTAATCAAAAAAGACGAAAAAGACCGGAGCAAAAAATACCGCAAGAAATCTTTTCCTCGTTTAAGGACTGAAAAAATCAGAACATTCAAAACGTAGCCAGCAGCAATTGAGAAAGTTCCATTAACCTCACAATAACCATAAATAATGTTTTTTTTTCAAACTTTCTGTTTTTGAATTTCAAAGAACTAAACGAATCAATGAAAACTGTATAAAGATTAATCTTTTAATCTGCGCGCAATTTGAAAATTGAAATCCTCGCAAATAAAAAGAAAATTCAATGACGTTTTCAACAACAAAGGATTTTTAAGCAGTATAATTTTTTGAAGCGCATATCTTGACTTGTACCACGAAAACAGCCATTAGACAGATGGAAAAAATCATTGAGCGCAAAGAATCTGAAAGAAAAACCAATATTTTAAGTACAATATATAAGGATTTAAAACTTTTGAAATTCAAGAATTTATGATTGACATTATCGATAAAATTAACTCAATTTGGTAAAACTGGATCAAGAGATAGTTTTACTATGCTCGGAAATCTGAAACATGAAATCGAAATAAGAAGACGATCACAGTTTTCGTGAGTGTTACATTTTTGCTCCCAGCCCCCTAAGGGATTCGACACCCTGCGGACTCAAAAAGTCCCCCTTTGAACTATGTTATGAAATCCATTTTTGGCCGACCGACCGTAAAATTTTTCTTAAGGCTAATTTTGAGGGGGGAGCGCGCGCCGAAAAAACGCGACTTTTTGGTAAACATTTTCCAAAAAGAGCCCAAACACGCTTTTTTCAGTTTTGACTGCGGCACATAAATTTCGGCCAAAACAGGGTCTTTGTACTGCTTTGGAAGAGCTCGGAAAATCAATTTGATCGACCTAAAAAAAAGTCGACAAAATTTTCGAACATTTTTTGAAAATCCGCCCAACCCATTTCGAGAATATCCTAGATCCGCCCCTGGTTAAATTGGTACCTTTGCGCTTAATATCTTATTGGTAGTTAGATCTTGGCAAGCTGATCAAATGATTCAGTGATTCTGCTAAACAACTTAACAATTCGAAAAACATCTATTATCTGGTGTAGTAGAATTATTAACGCTTGCTAATCGTAAGCGTAATCGCTATCTTTGACATCAAGAACATGAGCTTCATGGCACGAAAAATGCTTCGCAATATACTTCAAGCTCCGTTTGCAGTACAACCTATTCTAGGTTCAACATATTGTAAATTTATTCAAAAATTTAGAGGACGGTCAAAACAATCAAAGCTTATGCCCAATGTCTTGTTTCTCTTAAGTGAGCCTTTTGTGGAAACGATCGAAAACTGCGACACCAAATTAAATTTAAAAAAACTTATACGGATAAATTTTAGTGATTTCTATTATTCAAATGTACATCGATAACTTTGTTTAATCATAAATAAATCAATATAAGGAGACAACTTCAATCATACCAGCACCTAATTGAACAAACTAATTAAACAAAGAAAGCTACTCCCACAAACCAGCTGATTTTTGCACCAGACCCTCAAGGTTTTCAATGATCTGTTTTGACAGAAATGGACTGAAGTCCTTAAGAGCTAGATGGTGTTTCAAATTTTTTTTCGAATTTAACCATCGTTATTTTAAACTTTCCTACTGGAGGTTGTGAGAATTAACTTTCATGAAGCATCAAGAACAAATTACCATAACCATATTTATTAAGTTATTATTAAGTTAACCACAGCAACTCAGAAGAATAAATTCTCAAGAGACAATTTAGCAGACAATCCCAGATTGCATATCCGAGTTAGCTATTGAGGTGTAGCAGCAAAAACTTGATTACAATTTAACAATCATAAATTAAGACAATGATGACAAATAAATAGCAAAAAATAGGAAAAATACTATTGAAGTTCACCATAATAAAAAGATCAGACATGGTTCAGCTTCTAGGTGCACACCTCAGAACATTGAACTCAGGTAATCTTCAAACTTGAGTTCCGAGAAATTAGAGCTTTATATCCATTGGGATTACATTTCTAATTCTTACGAGGTTCCTCAAGCATCAGAATCAGATATTTCAAGCAGTCAAATTTCGAGCAACTGTCAAAGTGCTTGATGTTTTCGTGAACCAATCCTTATACAAAACGTTATAACAGACTTTATCAGACTTTTATGCCAATGATATAGCTCACCATCTTTTTTATTTCATAAAAATCCAGAGCTTTAAAATAAACTCATTTCATTCCTGGTTGATATATCGACTGGTTGTTCACGACACAATGACACTTTCTAATTTTAGTCTTGGATAATATTAGGTTCATTTTAGTTTACTTTCAGTTTTTTTAGCACATATGCACATAGGGGACAAATTGTTCAGCGTTTTCCACATGTATTCAGAGCTCGCTTCAAAGCAATTCGCTTAAGAATTTTAAGCTTCAAATGAGTACTTCTACTTCTAGGCGGGTCCAGTTACCGAGCCCTGATTGGCTGGACATTTGCACGGGCTCGAAGTTGATTGGCTGAGACTCCGTTTTGCATCCCTGAAACACCAAATTGGCTTTGAACTATTCTTCAGCGAGACCTATCTATGAGAGGAATGGCCCAGGAGAAAAACGGCTCTAAGTGAAGAGCAAGTCGAATCTGATAAGCTAATAAAAAATGACTTTGCATCTAACTAAAAGATCAACTGAAGCTATTTAGTCGTTTTTTTGCCGCCTAATTCGCGCCAAAGCTGTAGAAAAAGGAGACACCTATCTTATAATACCATTAGCCAAGATTTGTTTGATTTATTTGTCGTCCATGCCATAGCAACCAAACGGTCATACCTTAGCCGTGTGGGACTAGCAATCACGGCAAACGCTCAATAATGGGGTAATTTTAGCCAACTTATTATAGCATCGATTAATTGATTCGTTAGACATTTGGTGACATTTTAAACATAATTTTCGTCGCTGAGAAGTTACCAAGCAATGATTAATGAGATAGCAGAAGCAGATCATTTAATATGACCATGATGAGCTATACTACTAAACTGAATGTCGAACAATCAATTTCAGATAATTTTAATACGTAGGCGAAGCGGAGTATCATATATTATCTGAAGTCATGTTTTTTGAAAAATTGAGCTAAAAAAATTACACGAAAAAAAATCTACAAAAACTTCAAATCTTTGGCTCGGATGAACTTCATAAACAGCCTTAGAAAACATTGAAAATCACAAGGAGCGAGCGTCAGCTAAGGCGAAAAAAATTGGGTCGATCCTCATTAAGCCAAAAACGAAACTGTAGTCATGAAAATCTTCAAGCTAAAAAAAATTTCAATCAAAATTTTAAAACCCATCTTCTCAAAAAAGACCTGAGCATTTTCAAATTTGCCCTTGGAACTACGCAACTTTATTATGTCGATTAAACATAAGCCGAACCCATTTAACCGAAGAAAAAATACAAATTCTTAAAATTAGCTGTTCGTTAAATTATCGGCTGAAAACCGAGGAAATTTTAGCAATTCTTCTAAAAATCTTTTACCAAAACATAAAAGATTCCTGCTACACAAACTCCATTCAATGTTTTTGATAACAAGTAGATCGAAAAAATAAGGGAAAAAAAGAAATTTTGGTCCAAAAATCATGATCTAAAAATTCCTAAGCTCACGAAAAAACTTCGCTGAAAATCTTGGAAGCGAACAAAATGCAGGTCCATCAATCTCCAGATGTATCAAATTTTTCAATCGAAAAAAACTGCATGTCTGAATATCCGGATGTATCAAAAGACACTTTTGATTACTTGCTAAAAACCAAGATCAAGATGAGCGAAAAAAAATAAAATATTGATATTTCAAAAAGTTGAAAACAAATATTTCAAAAAATTACTACAAAAGAAATTGCAATCAATTTGGAAAACTCTAAAATCCAATGAAATGAACCCAACAACATCAAATCAATCTTGTCAAATATGAAGCTAATAAGCAACAGTAAGGTAGCTAATCCACAACAAAAAAGATTAAAAATAAAAGAAGACGCCCGTTAGTGAAATATATACACACAACTTCATAACTTTCAAAGAACAACCAGAAACAACCGCATTCTTAGATATCGTTCAACATCCGCAAATACTTCGAGCACAAGATTATCAAGTCAAAGTTTAAAAACAAAAAATTCCGGAAACTTTAATAGACTGAAGTAAAAGCACTCAAACAAAAAATCGACACTAAACTGTGTTAACCTAACTGAACACTCTATCAATATCAAAAAATACATGCAATTAAAAAAAGACTGAAAATGAATGAATAAACAAAAAATCACTTCGAAAATATTCTTTCAAACTGAAAGTTTTAGCGTGTATAACAAAGCATATTGAAAAACGTTTACAAAAAACCTTTGAGCATTTTATGTTCTTCGAAATGAACTAAACAATTAATTGAATAGAACTTTCACACGGCAAAAAGCCGACATAATTCGGTCGAAATCAATTAAGCCTACAAAAAAAACAATTTAACATCTAGGGTAGTGGAATTTCCCGCAGCCTGTTTTTTTATTGAACTCATGACTGCAAAGCCACTTACACGGAAAAGATTGCCATAACCTATCTTTTCAAATGAATTAAATCCCAGATTTGTCAGGGTAGTTTTCGAGAAAGGAAAAACTTGCAAACATTTTGAAAACGGCGAAAATTTCATATTGTGGACAATTCCAAGGACATAAAATGTTTTTCAACAAAAATTAAAGGGTCGACGCTTCTTTAAGAAAAAATTTCAAAACCGCCTTATTTGATTTAATCCTTAATCTCATATTCGATTGCGTAGACTCCAAAAAACGGTCACAAAAAGAATCAAATTTGACTCTATCGAGCGTTTCAGGTTTTTTTCTACAAAAAAAACGGGGTACCGCCTTATGCAACGAAGACGCCACAATCTTTTTTTTTCGAATGAACCATTAATCTGGATTTGGCAGGGTCGTTTTGAAAGCTAAAAATTGGAGGGTTATCCGCTTATGTAACCGAGCTTTTTACATGTCATTTTTTGATCGAAACCAAAAATTAAGGTTTGGGGGGTTAGTTTTCACGAACTAAAAAAAGGTCGAAAAAAAACAGTAAAAAAATCCAAATTTTGACTTTTCTGATGGCCATTATTTTTTATTTTTTTAAAATTTTGGGCGTAGCCCCCCCCCCAAATGCAGCGGAGCTTCTCACAACCCGCGCGTTAGATTGAACTCAAAATCTCAAGATTTATGAGGGTAGTTATCGAGAAAATGAAAAATTCCAAAAAAATTGGCTCAAAATTCCTCCCACACTATTTCTTGAAGGCTGTAGGAAGAAGTGGGATCAGGTACGAAAAGACTACGGAATTATGCAGGCAGACAAGAATTATGAAAAATGAATAATTAAGAACCTTGTACAAAATAATGCCCATAAAATTACTAATAAACGACTGGTCAAAAAAACATAGCCAACAGACTATTGCAAAATAGTCAATGAACGCAACTACACAGAAAAATTACTGCCTCGTTTTTTCGAAAGTCTCAACTTTCAATTTTTCAAAGCGAAAAAGTGATGCCCTTGAATCTCCAGAACAATTTATGATTGAGCCTTTTTGAAAAAATTAGCCCAATTTAACAAAACTGGATCAATAAAAGTAAAATTTTTATTTTGCTGGGAAATCTTAAAAATTAAATTCCACTTTCGAAACTTAATTCAATCACATTTTTCGTAACCTTTACACTTTTCCTGTTCGATAGTGGAGCTTGCCTTTTTTACCAAAAAAAATGAACTTAAAACGAAATCAAAAGTCATACCGCGAAAAACTAAATTTAAGCCAGACTTTAACTGCAAAAGAGGAGAAAAAAATCCTCACAAACTATATAATTATAAAACGAGCTTCAACTATGATTGAAATAATGACAATTTGCTCAAAATAGATAGATGGGACAGAGCGGTTGTAACAGGAGAGTGTTTTACTTTAAGTTACAAAGCCGAAATTAACATATCAAAAAACCATAAAAAACGTTGTAAACAACCCCCTTTTGGAGGTATTTGACTTTGATCGAACCCTGATAAATGTAAAACTGTCTTGTTAAAAAAATTGAAATGCATGCTTCAAATCATAAGCAGAAACAATATTTCAAAAAATTTATTGCTATTTAAAAAGCCTTTAAAAAGCCGTTGAATTGCAAATAATTTATATTGATTATCCAAAAGTACTTCAGATAAACAAGAGTTTTCCATATTCAAGGTACAGAAAAACATCGCACTGAAATTTATGTTTTTGCATTTTGGCTTCAAGCCCGGTCGGATTTGAACGAGGCGCCGATCTAAAAGCGAAGTAAATACACAAAGCAAAAAAAAAAACGGTTTCATATGTGAAAAAATAACTCTAAAATTGTTTCAATTAAAATTGTTACGACCTATCTCTGAAACAGGCAAAAACAATTTAAAACTCGCCATTGAAATTGCGCAACATAAATTGACTAGCTATACAATTAAAACATCGCATTACAAAAATGTCATAGCTTTGTTACGGACGATATTTTTAAACAGCCTTATCGAGCATTGAGATTCAATGATCAAGCGGAAATGAAACAAAACAAAAAAACTAACTATAAAATTAAACTTTTACAACTCCATCCCTCTTGAAACAAGCAAAAGCATTTAAAAAATTTCAATATTGAAGCTTCGCAACATAGATTGACAAGCTATACCATTAAAATATTGCATTACAAGATATTGAATAGAAAAAAACTAAGCTGAAAAAATAACTTGAAAAAGTCCAAAAAAACGTATCTACCAAAATTTCAGACCTTTGCCTTGGTCGATGTTGTAAATAGCCCAAACAAGCATTGAAAATCATTGAGCGCGTTGGCAAATGAGGCCAAAAAACTGAGGCAAGCCTCGTTAAACCGAAAACGAAATTTGAGACATAAAATAATCAAGCTATAAAGTTTTAAGTATATGTTTACTACCCATCTCCCCTGAAACAAGCAAAAGTATTGAAAACAATTCGCCCATGAAACCGCTCAACATAAGATCCGCTTGAAAAGTTTACCAGATAATATAAGTTCCGTTGCGAATGCGGAAAATTAAAGTGTGTTTTTCGTAACTTTTTCACTTTTGCTGTTCGATTGTGGAGTTTACCTTCCTTTTAACAAAGAAAACGAACTGAATTTCGAAATAAATCGAAATTCAAACTGCAAAAAATTAAAATTTGACTAAAAAAACTTTAAAAGATCATCACGACCTATATAAGAGTCTGAACTACGTTCATCGACTCATAATAACAATGGCAGAGGCGGAGATTGTGAAGTAGGTTAGACTAGTCTGCACGTGCACTCACTTCTGCTCTTGCGTGGGGTGTTCTCAGTGCTGTTCGCAGCTGGTCGAGATCCAAACTCCTCCTCCTCGCCCGATTCGATGCCCCCCGCTTTTGCGAGTCTGTCCTGGGCCTCCTTGTTGATCTGTCTATCTCTGATGTACTTCAGCTGGAACTGGATGAAGTTCCACATCAGCCACGTTTGCAGTCCAAACACACCGACAAGACACATGATCCTGGTGTGAAACACACAAACAATATTATTTGTCAGCAAAATTGATTTCAACTATTGAGTCTTAGATTGTGCTTTTTGTAGTCTGAAACAGATATGTATAACTTTCATCAAACAAAACCGGTGAAATATTGTCACGCAGAGGCGAAACAGAGCTTAGCACCATTTTCAATACCGAAAGAAACACAATATTTGATAACTAGAATCATGAATAAGTTCTATTAAGCTTTTCAAGTACCGAAAATAAACTGTGAATTCAAAACATTTCAAGCATACCAAAAATACGACTTAGAAAAAACCATATCCAAAACAATAAATAAAAAGCTACAGATCAATCATTTTATCTTCCAGAACAAAACTCAATCACAAAAAATGGCTTACATTCAGCATCATATGAAGCCAACAAAACACCATACTTAAAGAGGAAACGAACAACATAACCAATGGGCAGTGGGATAAGATTTATAATGAACATAATAATTACACAGAAGCGAAGTTGCACTTCGCATTCACAAGCAAAAAAACGATAACGCTACTGGGAATAACTGAATGAGTAAAACTGAGTCTACAAAATTTCTTAAGTGACGCACGCCAATTATGAGTCTACATAATTTCTAAGTGACGCAAGCCAATTATGACGCATTAGCAGTACCAGTCAATTTGGAAAAAAGAAATTTCCCAACTAATATGCCTCAATTTATAGAGGGGACGCATTTTAATTAGTATACAAAAAAAGTTCATTAAAACATCCGACCCTGCCCATGTTCGAACCCTCTTATTTTGTTGCGGGTCTCCTTCCCTACCTCTACGCTACAGTTCCATGATACCTTGCAGCTAAAGTGCTATGTGTTATATAACAGTCTGAGTTAATATCCGTAGCTTTGGCTGTACTTAGTAGCTGGTTATTGATCAAAATGAACACTCTCAAAATGAATACACTTTATCGCAACAATATTTGCGACTTAGATTGGAAAAAAAGAGTTCAAACTATTACACAAGCTTTGCTTGTGTAATAATGAAAGCATAACGAAATTTGCTGGCCGCAAAAGAAAAATCTGTGATGTTAAATACGCTGAAAACTTGAGAAGAAAACCAAAAGTCTGACAGATTTTTACCGGACAACAATTAAATTTTATATATACTGAAAACAAACAAGCTACGACCGGGACTCGAACCCCATCACTTCAAATGTTCAAAGGCGACCACGTTACCTCTCGGCCAAGTGTGAACAAGCTTGCTACTTGTTAAGGATAATTAATAAAGCCAATAAGAAAACCAAGTAAGATTTGTAAGAAAAGTTGTTAAAGGGGAAAAAATCCAATTGCCGATTACAAGAAACTTGCCCTCGCATAAGTAAACATTATAAAAACCGTAACTAAATACTGAATTTCAATTAAATACTGAATGAAAATACAAACCTAATTCCAAAGGTGTTGAAGTTTCCACTTTTTAGATCAATTACTTCAATTTCAGATTTGCTCAGCCCAACCCTAAAATGGACATCAGTATTACTTCAGAAAGAACTTGAAGAGATAACACGACTTGAAAAGGTTCTTACCAAAAAGTAAGGAAAGCACAGAGAAAGGTAAATAGGCGACCGACCACGAAACAGGCAGCCCATGCATAAAACCTAAAAGCCACAAACGCATTAAAAGAGACAAATAAAATCTAAAGAAAATTATTAAACAAATTTGTGAGACTGCTTTTTGTTGAAAACAGTTTCTAAGTTAGCTCACTATACTAAAATTAGACTTTCAACTTTCATACAAATTTTGACGCATGTAATGACTTACACTAGCTGGGCAATCTGTTCCTTTTCTACTATCTTGAGAAAACGGGCGGCATGGAAGAGAAACTCGATAGTGTAATGAACAAAGATCAGCAACATCGCCAGGCGACTGAAGCTGAACATTACGCACAAGTTAATATCTTTTTCTACATGAAAAACATATTGAATTCTAGTATAAAAATATTCACTTGAGAAAATATGCTGCTGTCAAAAACACCAAATACAATGATGAATATGTAATTTGATGGGGCATGTCTTCCTAAACGCAGAAAACTTTATCAGGAAGATGCTTAAAAGGTAATATATGGAATAACAGTCCGATGAATTTCTAACCTTTCGAACTTTTTGAAAATAAATTTCAGGAAATATGTGAATCCAGTACGAGATCTAAAATGACATAAATCAGAATTATTTTATGTAGTTTTTTCATCTGTAAAAATGTATCCGACAAAAAAGATGAAAATTCAATGACAACTTACCTGTATCACAAAGAAGAACTTTTGGTGAAGCCTAAATTTTGGGAAAATTATTAAATTTTAATAAATTCTTCGTTGTAATATCAAACTGTTCAATCAATACGTACACATGGTATTTATGAGGATAATCATCCCATAAATAAGAAATCGAAACCGGAACTTGTTCCTAAAAGCATTTAAGGATTTAATAGTAAAAGTGAGAAATTTACAAAGAAAATAACTTTTTTTTTAATTTGAAAAATTTTTAATTTGAAAATAACAAGTTTTGAACATACCAAACTAAAGATATAGCCCAATAAGCCGAGCGATAATGCATAGAAAACTCCGAGCTGGGCGCTTTCGTTGAATTTACTCAGCTTGCTTTTGGACAAGTGGGACTTTTTCAGAAACTTCTGCAACAAAACAACTTTACTGTTCAATCTGATGAAAAATTGATACAATACGTTAGATTTCCAACTCACATCTAGAAGATATTCTTGAATGCATGCATGAATAACAATACATCCGACAGAATAATAGAGAATATTGCACCAGTCCATAGGTCCACTCACATAGTAATTAAACTCATGGGGCCTGTCTTGCAATATTGATATACCTAAAAACATAGTTTAAAGAACAGTAATGTACATGAACTAAAGATTTTCAATAGCTATACTTACTTTCAGTGGATATGTTGTAGTTTAAAAAGAGAATTTTTGATGCCATTTGATTTGTAGGCTGAAATCACAACATTTAATTTATAATTTCATGGAAGTTGAGCATAACTCAATTTTGGTGCATAAAATGCTATTTATATTACCTGAAAAAACATTCCAATAAAAACCAGCGACAAAACAGTGACTGCTATATCGCCATGATTCTGGATGAAAAATTCATGGCTCGGAAAACTAGCTGCCTTCGCATTTTTCTTTTTCTGAACCATATTAGACTAATGTACGAATCTGAAAAAAAACTATCTTTGTGAGGTGTTAGGCCACGCAATTCAGGTTTTCATCCTCTAAAATGCCCCATCTTTCAACACTGAAACCAAGAGGAACTTTGCGACACTTATAATAAAACATGCTCGTCAAACTTTTTACGCTGAAATAAGAAGGCCAGAAATTATTACGGCTTCAAGGTATTCGAAGTAACTACAGTGTTCATAGGCTGTTTCCACCATGATCCTGCAGATGAATTTTCTTGCTTCTCTTTTTTTTGCAGCAGGCAGCGCATTGGTAGCTTTTTTATTGTATTTACTATTCACAGTTTTCTGAACTTCAATCAGTCGGTCAAGCAGTCTTCGATACTTGTGAGAAGGTAGGTTTAAAATTTCATCTGTCTTATTTTAAGTGTTTAAGTGAAATTTTATTTTTGAAAAAACCAAGGAAAGTGCCATATCCCGAAAACAACAAAAAATTGAGCACTCATATCTGGAGACAATATTCGCAACCCCTGAGAGTACTCTGATAGCCCCATTACAGAAATGGGAATTTCAAATTTAAAAAAAAATTAATTCAAAATTTCTGAAATTTTTTCGAAAAAATCACGAAAAACGTCATATCTCGAAAAGTACAAGGATTTGAGTAGTCTTATTTGGAGGAAAAAATTGCAACTCCCGGTAGAACCCTGATAGAGCCTTACTATAGAGATGACACTTCAAATTTTGTGAATCTTTCTATATCTAATTTCTGCGAAAAAACTTAAAAACCCTACAGAACATGTTATCTCCAAAAACCACTAGCATTTGAGCAGTCATATTCAGAGGCAAGACTTGCGACCCCTGAGAGTAACCTCAGTTTTCAACTACAGGATTGAGATATTTGAAACTTAAATATTGAATTTTTTCAATCGAATTTTTTTGAAAATTTTTCAAAAAAATCATGAAAAACGTCATATCTCGAAACCTACAAGGATTTGAGAAGTGCGATTTGGAGGCAAGATTCGCAACCCCTGAGATTAACCTGACAGCACCCAACTACAGGGTTGAGAATTTCATATTTTAAGAAATTTTTTTAAGTTACGTTTTCTATAAATTTTTCCAAAATCGCAACACCTGGAGAAGCCCTGACAGCATCCCAATATTGGGTTGTTTATTTCAAGCTTGGTAAAATAAACGCTGAACTACATGACCAGCCACCCTGTTATCGTCAGCATTATTGCTACTCCATACTGTTTTTCGGTCTTAACTCTCATCAAAATGCAATGCTTCAACAGATTTGGTTTTGGTTTCCTACTCCGATTGGGCATTGCGCAACGGTTACAAATTTTTGTCAATTTAAAGATTTAGTTCTCAGGTTTGATTTTGCTCAGTTTCAAATTCATATTGTTAACTATTCAAACTCTCTACCGCCAGTTTAGAGTTTTCTGAAGAGGAAGAAACATTTTAATTACTATTAAAATGTTTAATCACCACGCCACATCAAATTATAGAGTATCATCCACACATTTATCTCAGTGTCTGGAGTTATACACTTCAAAGTTTCTGCATGATTTTCCCTGTGGTATTATTTCTATTTTTGGTGATTTCAATATGCCAGACGCGTGTTGGATATCTCACTATGCCACTGCCGCTAGTTCACAGGCTGTGATCGACAATTTCGATTCCTTGAATTGTGTCCAACTAGTGACTGAGCCGACGCATATTTGCGGCAACACGTTAGATATTTTTGTTAAAAAATCAACCTGAGCTGTGCTCAGTGAATGTGGAACCAGACCATTTTACATTCGATCATTATCCTGTTGCAGTTATTTTCCATGTGTCTAATTCTGAAAGCATCACTTCTGATTTACCTAATGACATTCCAATTTATTCTAAAAACACTTTTAACATCGATGTTTTCATGAATTCTTTAGTTATATTTGATTGCCTTTTCCAAGTTTTTTTCCAAATGATTCCGACTGATTTTTATCTTGCGTGGTATGATGCTATGATCAAGTCGGTTCAGACTTCTATTTGCCTGAAACGCAAGAAAAGATCTATGTTACCATTCTATTTTTCTAGCCATTCCGTACATCTCAGTAACAAAGTATCTACGGAGAAGCGTTGTAACATTCGTCTACTGCAGTCACACATGAGGCTTAAGAAAAATAGGCCCTATAACCACTGGCTCAAGGGTCAGGGACACTATCTCTTGTGTTTTCCCACCTCAAGAACGGTCGGAGCCAGTTCGGTTCGCTTATGACATGAGACTACGACCCGTTACAGCTTAAAGGCTACTACTAAAATATCCCCCCACTCTAGAATTAGAAACGTCCCCATACTTAGGTCTCTAGATACCCAAAATACATGAACGCCGTTAAAAACCGGGTTGGAACAATCCGTTAGGTTACTTTTTATTAGACAGTGTGACTTTGATCCATTTCAGATGGATCAACCTAAAACTCGCCTTATCTCAACATAACAATCATAAAACACACTCTAGAAATTAAATTTGTACTCACATAGCAGCACGCTCAAGAATTGGGAAAATAATCCAGTCAGTAACTAACTCAAGAAATAAATAACTAAGAGAAGTTTAATGTTTTATAGTTTGGACAGCAAGGATAAGTTCATGCTCTAGAATTTGAGTTCTCTTGGACCGTTGGGACACTCTAGTTGTCCGCCTTTCCGCTGAAGGTTCACTCTGGTCCAACTTTAGTAATCGCTCTCTCGGGGATACTCTGTCTTCTATTTCAAGTAGGACAGCTCTACTCTCGATTATATATAGACGGAAATTGCGAATAGCAATTTCCCACTCGTTTTTACTTTCTAACTTTCCCGCAATTGCTCTAAAATTGTTCTGATTTCTTTTTCTGATTTTCAGTTGTCGCGAGAAAATCGTGCATGACATGTTCCATTCGAATTTTTGAAAAATAAAATTTCTCTCCAAAATCAAGTATTTTCTGCTCTTCTCAAGGTCAAACTTCCAAATATGACCGACTGGCACATACTCCCCGGACTCGAGATCGATGTCCTCATCGCGCGCTGTCTTCTGCCAGTGAGTCCCAGAAAAACCGAGTGTTGCTCAAGATACAGTGCCAGTGGTCATTTACAGAAGTTTGCAGCAGATTTAAGATTATCTACACCCCAAAATTCACGACCATTTAAAATTTTCACACTATTGCTAAACAGCAATCAAAATCTGCATTTACCTGCACCTTTGAATTTTTCGCTTTTCAAGCCAATCATTTTAAAAATTCTTTTGTCCTATTCAATCAGGAAATTGTCATGCAGCATTTCGATTTATATAATAGATATAGTATATTAGTAACAATATTTACTTTGTTAAAATTTCTTTTTCGTGAATCCAAGTTTAACTCGGATTCACACTCAAGCCCCCCTTCCCTCTCAAGACTCAAGATCCATCCGATTTGCCCATTCACCTCGTGCTCTTTGCCTTGGATGTACTGCATCCTGAAGTGCTAGATGCGGCAAACTGTCTCAACAGTTCCTCTTCATCATCGGAACTAATCACAATCTCCTCCCAAGCCTTCAGTTGTTCATAAGATCGCATCCATTCTCTCTGCTCCTGCAATCTCTTTGCCTGGTTGGGTAGTGCCTTCACCCTAGCTTCTCGGTTCAAGCAAAAGGAGTTGTGCAGGCTCAAGCTCACGTTCTTCGCCAGGTCTTCCTCTAGTATCGACTCCCTCGCTTTGGTATTGTCTCTAGACATCTTACCCACTCTCTTCCATCCCGTCGTGATCGCATTACGATGGGTTAGCAGGGGTCTCTTGAAAGCTTCCGGCCCAATCTCGGCCTGGAACTGTCGATACTCCTTTTGATGTTTTCTCATGTGATCTTTCGTTGCCCTGTACAACCAAGACGTCAGTGTCGCCCGAAACCATGGAAAGTACCTCAAGCGACTCCATACGTGCCTGACTTCCGTTGGTATGGAGAATACTTTGCACGCAGTCTCAAACAACTCAAGTCTCCTGCTGTAGTCTATCGCGTATATTGACTCAGCCGTTGGTGTCGTCGCCTCCCGATACTTCGTTATATTCTCTTCTATCCATCTCAGAGCTAACATCGTGCTCACTACTAAGAGCGTCACCTTCTGCCGGTGATCCGGCAGTCCGATCGACCGAATCTCTTCCACATCCCACACCAGGCAAAGGTTCTTGTGATCTGGATACCACACCGTTTGTGCCAAACAGTGGCATGGGCATTCCCCATGAGAGATCTCAATGCTCCTGAGATTACGCTCCCCTGAGGCTTCCAAGAGAGGCTCAAGCTCCATCATTTTCTCGTGCATCGTGTCATTGTCTTCCAGGTTTGGAGTACTTCCCACAGGTTTCCCGATCACGTTTTGTCTCTCGTGATCGCTTGTGTTTTCTCTTTCCAACTTCAGAAGATCTTCTCCCCAGATTTCGCTCAAGTCATCTCTCAATTCTTTTGGTACTGTCCCTTTGATTTTTCTCAACAACTTGTGCGAGTGATGCGATATCCGAGCCAACCTCACGCACTTGGGCACTGAGAAGGCCTTGTCCACCAGTATTCTCTGGCTGGACACTTCCACCATCGCCATGTGTAGCGGGTAGTGACTTCCGCACAAGTTGGCCATCATTGACCCTATCAGCGACTTCGCGTTCAATGGCAAGCCATAAGCTTCGCTCAAGGGAAATCCCATTTCCGCCTCAAGACCAACCTTCCAGCTCCGGATGTGTTTTTGAGTCACCTGCAACACCCCGGGCCATGATTCTACGCTCAACGCCGTCACTAAATGATGCTCAGACTCCAGTCTCTCCAGTGCCTGCAGATCACACATTCTCGAGAAGAATCCGAGAGCTGTCGCTATATTCACCGTGGTTCTCGCGTAACATTCCGCTATTATTTGCACTTCACTTTTCTCCCTTTCTGTGATGTCTTCGAACCAAGTGACCAGATCTTCTTTTTGAAACGACAGTATTCTGACGCATGACCGTCCATCGCAGATGTGCTCTCCGTTCCCACACGTCGAATCCAGACAGCTACCCGGCTCCAATTTCTTTGTTGACCCGGGGTCGCTCGTCCTTTCGCTTGGTTCTTGCATCTGGGGTGTGATTAGCTTATGTAGCACACTCAACTTCGCCAGATCTTCATCTTCCGTTGGGGCTAACCTCACTCGCTCGGTGGTTTCCTCGATTAGACTCGCATGGGGATGTGGACACCAGGAGGGTCTTAGTAGCTTCCATATCACTCCCAAGTTCGTGGTTAACAAGCCATTTCCACCGCCCATGTTCACTTCAACTCTCTTGTTTGAGCGCGGTATGCTTATCACCTCTGGTGTTTTCTCAAGAATCAGGCCCAGGCTCGGCCCCTCTTTCTCCACTGCGTCTATCTCCATTATCCTTTCTGTCCAAAACTTCAGTAGCTCCGCTACCTCATGGTTTCTGTGGGCTCCTCCAGCTTCCGAGTCTAAGAAGGGATTGTAGGCTATTCCCATCACTCCAGACACATATTGGTATTCCCCCTTCTCACTGAGTCTCGAGTATTGTTCTGACGAGGCCAGGTTACGGTGAACATCATGTTCTTCCTCGAACTTCTTATTAGAGAACCTCCGTACCTCGTCCAGCTTTCGATGGTTCTCCAAGGATACTCTGGAGCTATCTTCTTTCTCTATTCCTGTACTCTGATATACGTTCAAGATGATCGTTGAGACTCTTCTCTCCATGGTTTTACTTCCACTTGCTCTCTGGTGGCATGCCAGGATGGTGCTATCCGACATCATAGACATTGTCCATCTCAAGAAACATGTGGCATCTTTTCTTCTAGCCAGGCTCAAGCCTGAATTGTCCCTGGCCACGTGTTGCATCAGTGCCTGATACACCTCTAGCTTCTTGCTTCCCAACTTCAGCCTGTCATACGAGGTCAATGTCTCCAACTCTATTCCCACCAGACTCCAGGTGAACATTAATTGTCCCGCAGTTCTAACGAAGGGATTCGCCATTAGTGGCGGTGCTGATGAGGATGTTCTCATCGCCTCTTCAAAATGATCCTTCAACAAACTCTGCCAGGACCTCTTCAGATGACTCGCCATCTCTATCTTATTAACCTCGGCTTTCTGCTGGGTGGCCCAATTGCGTCGCCTGCGAGCTATTCCACTATCCAACTTCTTCAAGCAGTCCTCCATTTCCTTCAATGTTTCGAGGGCCACCCACCACGTCCGGGAAGTGTTCCTCGTCTTGTTCCTCTCCAATGGATCACTCGTCACTTGTTTGCTCATGTCCTGATGTGCCTTCGAGATCCATTCTTTGCCGATCTCCACTTCCCCTACCTGTCCGTTCGTTGAACCTCTCTTCACGTTTACCTTCTGAGGCTTGAAGTCTTCTTCTGACGTAGAACTGGTGGAAACCTCTATTTCCTTTTCTACTTCAAGTGGTTTCCTGAGTTCCGAGCTGTTCTTGTATGCCGCCGTCTTGCATCGGGCCAAAACGATGGGCGCCGTCTCCCTCAAGTTTCCCTCCGAAACAGCATCCACTGAAGGACTACCCCATCCTTCCACTTCTCTCTTCCTCTTGCGAGTCTTCACGTCTCTGCTCGAGGGTGTGGTGGCTATCATCATTGATTCTACCTCTCCATCCACTCCTTCCAACTCTTGCCTCCCCCCTGCTCGAGCCTTAAGGATATTAGTACTTTTAATCATATTACTAGTCCCAACCTTATCCCTTTTTATATCATCAACCATTTTATCCACAGTTTTTCGTTTCAGAGTAGAGCTGTCCTCACATTTCTCTTTTCTAGTCTTCGATCGTGCGTTCCTCAGCTCCACTAGCTTGTTCAGCAGCTCTTTTCTTGCTTTCTCGTCCAGGCCCGTTCCTATCAGGAGCGGTTCCCCGAATCTTACTACTGCGTCCCACAGTTCCTTCTTGAACTTGTCCAGCGTCGTCTCGCTGCCCACTTCTCGATTGAATTCCTCCAGGAACTCCTGCCAAGCGTCATCCTCGAGAGATCCCAAGAATATGTCCCTGTTCCCTTCGAACGTGTTCTTCCCCCTTTCCTCCGAGCTCAAGAGTAACATCCCCATATTGAAGGTCTCACCTGCCAATGGCAATTCTAGGTTCTTCCGCGGGGACGGATTCAGAGGTGGTGTGGCAGTATCTGCCCAATTCTCTTCGCTCAAGTCTTTCAACAGCTCTTGAGTGGTGAGTTCCTCCCCTGATGGCCCTGGTTCAGGTGTATTCCCCACCTCCATGTCCTCTCCAGCTTCACTGAGAGTTTCATCCATACTTTCTTCCTCCGATTCATTTCTTCTTCTCTCAAGAATTCTTTTGAATCGATCCTCAACGGGTCCGCTCCTCTTGTCTCCAGGCGTGTCCACGGACAGTGGTGATGGTGTCGCAGGATCCAGCTTCTTGTATTCCGTCAGTGCTACGTGCAGTTGACCTGCTGCATCTAGCTCTGTTCCTTCCTGTCTTATTTCCACCTGTTCCAAGCCATAGGGCGCCTTATATTTTCTCGTGGCAAATTTCATGTCGTCCACCAGTGCGACGTGCCCCTCCATCACGATCATCCTGCCATCATCCCATATGGGCAACATGTTATCAAGTCCCTCCTTCTCAAGAGTTCTCAAGACTTTCCTCACCTCATACCCTGGGGGCTGCGAACCTCTACTCTTTTTCGCTTGCGTCGTCCACGAATTTACCTTCATCTCGCTGGTATGGAAATAGACCGCCGCCGTGTAGCCAATGAACAGGGGGTCCCAGCCATCAGTGAAATCCTTCTGCATTTCCTCCGCCCTCATCCTCGCCATTATGGAGGGAACTACCAAGGGACTATTCATACCTAAGGTCATCCTCCTGACTATTGGGAACTCAGGCATGGTTGCCGGGAGGATTTCTTTCTCCATTATGGTCTCTAGCTCCCTCTTCACCAGTGCGAAGCACTCCTTCCAGGCAGGAATTCTCAAGATTTCTCGTCCGTCCGCCGTCAATGGGTTCAAGTTCCAGAATTTGGGATACATTTCAATAGGGCCCTCTCGCTTGCCTCCCATTCTGCATTGCATTTGTCCCCTGAAATTGCACACCATCATCTCAGCATCTTTCACTTTTCCGAAGAGTACCGTGTTGCTCATACGCGCCCTGAGCACTTCCTGCTGACACCAATTCAGTGCTGCACCATCCAGTACGCTGATGAGACTCAAGTGCGTCACCGAGTGACGATACGTTATCACCAGGGGATCTGGAAACGCGTACGTTACTGCTGGACCATAGATGCAGGTCACCACCTCCTCCAGACCTCGGATTATCCCCATTGGGTCCGACCTCATTGCCAGACACAGGTCCGTTAACAGAGGCATCCCTCTGTTCGCCTTCTCCCATTCTTCTCTCGAGGTTGGGTTTTCATCTTCACCCGTCATGTATCGATTCTGCATCATGAGGTATTGCACCAGCAGTGTCTTCAACCCTGCGGCGCACTTGTAGGAGCTGGTTTCAATGCTCGTGTGGACTTTCCCCATAGACAGAGGTTCTCCATATTCCATTAACCGATGAAACGACACCAATTCCCCATGGGTCAAGAGCACTAGTGCCAGATACCCATCAACTCGAAGTGTCTCCACTCCCCGACTAAACATATATGCTGGACCCATATTGAACAAGTATCTGGGGTAGACCAAATACAGGGCCAAGAGCAGGCTGATGGGCATGCCCAGTATCTCCTGCACGAAGGCTCCGAAGATAGTCGCCGTGGTGCCGAACACTCCTGCCAAGAATTCTCTCTCCCAGCAAGGACTCAAGAACTTGAGAATCTCGTAATCTCTCCTAGTTTTCAATTCGCCGTTGGCGTGCTCTCTCCAAAATCCTCCAATCGTCACTTCATTGGCGGCCGAGACAAATCTAACCACCGTCATGTCTCTCCTTTCAGCTAGCTCCAGTTGCTTCTCTAGAAAACTCCAGATTTGTTTCACGAGGAGTGGTGCTTCCTCCCTCGTTTTATTCGTGGCGTTCTCCAGCCTTGGTGTCAGGAATGGCCACCAGCCATTCTCTTGGGTCAAGCGATATTTCATCGATTCTAACTGTTTCTCCGTCTCGACCACATTTCTTCTCTCGTTGCTGGGTCCTCTAGTCCTGCTGGTGGAATTTGCGACTTTCACATCCATACTCCGGAACCACAGGCTGGCCGTCAACTGGTTTATCGCCGGGTGATCGTCCCCGATGACTGGGCTGAACTTGAGTTGTCTAGCAAAGTTCGATATCTCTAGCAAGAGTACCTCATCCAATACAATCAAGACATCGGCTAGTCCGTAAAAGCCCCTCAGCGCATGAGATATGTCAGCCCATGCCGCTGGTAATTCTGATCTGTAAAGTCTCAAGTTTACTGGCTCCAGCTCTCGATTGGGGGCTGCCATCAGAATCCGCCATTCACTCCCTTCCGCTATCAAGATTAAGACCGCATACACGAATTGTAGGGCGGGTGGCATGCTGGCGTATCCTGGGGATGTGGTAAACACCACCTTTGTCTTGGACCCAAATCTCGAGGCTACGTTCTCTTGTACCTCATTCATCGCCGCAAATAAAGCCTGAATAGCCTCCCATATCTTCTTTGATGTCGGAACCTCTTTGCCCTTCAGTTGCTCAAGAAGTCCCATCGCGTGCAGGTGGTCATTCATTCCTGCAAACAATAACAGCTCAGGTTCACAGGGCATCTCCGACTTTATTGCCACCACTAGGGTCAACATCTGGTTCAATTCGGCTCCTGGCAAAGAGTATACCAGAGTCTCCGGCCAGAACAACTTGGGAGACGTTCCTTCGAAGTCTGATCCCGCCACAATGATCACTCTTGCAGCAGCTGGATCTGCTCTATCATAAACTGCCAGAGTCTTGGCCAATTGGGTGCCACCACAGGGCTTCCCGTACCTGGGATCCTCTGCCAGCCTTGGACCTTCGTAAGCAGCGTCAGGCAACTCCATCCCCACCGGGTTGAGCAGCTTGTCTACTACCTTCAATTGCGCCGGGGTTGCCAACTTGATCCTGGCGATGCCAGTTCGGTGCTTGGGAGGTTCTGCTATAAGTCCAGGACTCCCTAGCTGCTTAAGAGGCCTGTAGTTAATGGGTCCCATGATCGTTTTTGTGGGAATTCCAGTCAGGTCTGTAGTCTCCATTAACTTCGTTCTCGAGAAATGCGCCTCGTGTGCTTTCAACCAGTCTACGCAATGATGTCTATTCAAGTCCTCATGCGACACTCGTTCAATCCCCAGGGTTTCCGCCAACTCTCGTCTGCATTCCAAAGTCTCTAGATCCAGTTCCTTCACCTTCTCAGGATATCTCAAGCGGGTAGTCTCCCTAGACTTCTTTTCTCTCCTGCCATCTGCCACCACCACGGAGGACATCGCCGAGGTCGGAGGTGTTGATGACTCTACCTCCTCCGACTCCATTGGTGTGGCACTCTGCAATCGGGTCTGATTGCTCCTCGAGCTATCTCTAGTATCAACTCTCGCTCCCAATCGACCAGCCAAGGCCCTCGAGGCAAGGAATGGTGGGTTGGGAGGTGGCCCTAAAGTGAATTGGGCTGTCTCCAGCAGGTCCGCTTCTAGCGTGTTTATGTGAACCTGGAAGACATCGTTCAGCCACTCAGCTCCCCTTGGCCTATCGAAATGGATTCCATCTTTCGAGGTGTCTTCAGGGAATCCCTTGTTCTCCATGCGTTCTGCAACGTCTAACAGCCTGAGAGGAAGCACACTGTTTCGGTGTATTTCTCTGATCGCCTTGTTCAGGCTCCGCACCCTCTGGTTCATCTCTAGGGAGTGTTGATCAAACATCATGTTATAGGGGACCGTGCATATCGTCAACAGGATGGGATCCATTTGGATCCTCAGCTCCTCCAGAAGGCAATTTATCTTGTCGCCTAGCCTCGTCACTTTCCTTGCTTCTCCTCTCGACACGTCGTTGGTCCCAACCATCAAGGTGACTGTGTAAACTTTGGTCATTCCTAGCATGTCCAGAGTTGCCAACATCTGTGGCGTAGCAGCTCCAGCGAAACTCAAGACCCCCGTCTGCCAATGCGACCGGATCTGGGTCAACACCCGCACCAGGCTGTCCCCTATAATCAGGTGAACCGCACCCTCTGGCACACGAGGTGGCGCTAGATACTGCACCCAGGCTGCGTCGTGGAAGCATTCCCTCCTGGCTTGCTGTTCCGCATTCCAGTCCAGCCGACTATGCTTGTGGTAGTTCCCCTCTGTGTCCTTCTTGTAGCTCGCAATCACGACGTTTCTGACCGGCTGTTCCCTCCAAGTCGGTGGAAGCTCTGGCCTTGTCGCTCTTTCACGACTCTGCTGCTGCAATTTCTCGCCCAGCTCCTTCAGGCGCGATGAGGCGCCACTCACCTGACTACCGCTCGAGGTCGAGGTTGGTGTGTATCCTGGTAACACCACATCCATCAGAGGACGTACAGGTTGGGTCTCTAGATTGCGCAAGGAGGGCGTCGCGTCATTCGGTATCCAGACCTCCAACCCTTCACTCATGTGTTCCCTGGCCTCGCGGTCAAGGTTGAACCGTCCTCTAGCCCTGGGAGCTTCATCCACCTCCATGCGCGACTCTGGCCTTGAGCTTGTCACCACTCGTTCGTTTGACCTGGCTCCCTTTTGTGCGTCCAGCTCGCGTTGTCGTTGTTCTATCCTTTCCAACTCCGACTTTAGTTGATCGCGATTCGCGGCGTTCTCCCGCACCTTCAGCTCCTGCTGATGTTCCGCCCTTAGCATCTCAAGTAATTTCAACGTCTGATCCCGCTCGTCGACTGCCTGGTCTCTCTCCAGCTGAAGCCTCTCCCTATCCAACTTCGCCTGATCCCGATCGAGGTTCGCTTTATTCCTTTCCTTCAGCGCCTTCTCAAGATCTTTCCTTAGGACTCCCAGCTCCGGATATGCCTCGGTCGTCTGTTGCGCTCGCGACATCGACGGCACCTTACTCGAGCTCTGGCCCGTGGATCTCGCTGTTGGCCTCGTCGGTAGCGGGAACTCTCCTGCGCCGTGTTCGGTGTTGTTACTCAGGCCAGGATTTCTTGCCAAGTCAAAGCCCCTTACTCCTCCATCCGCATTCCAAGACAACCATCTGGTCTGTGCTCGATTTGATATGCCCTCAGTGGTGTAGCCGACTATCAAGACAGCCTCCGTCGCAGACTCCCTGCACTCGCCCTGATCCTCCAACTGGAGGATCGCATTCAGCATCACCGCCATTCTCTCGTCGATCTGGGTGTGGTCCAGGTCCCTCAAGCGTCTGTACAGCTCGTCAAGAGTGGGCCTCTGCAGAGCCGTGGGCATAGAGTTCCAGAATCGGTCTGCCATTCTTTATAACTTCGGGATGTGTGTAGATAGACGTCAACCAGCTCAAGAATTACCTTACCAACTCAAGAATTACCTTACCAACTCAAGTATTACCCAATTCAAGAAATCTCTAGAAATCTTCTCTTGCAAGCACTTGCTGTAGATCCGGATTGTCGCGTGTTCAATCAAGATTCTCTTTTTCTGTTTCTCGTTTGAGTGTAGTTGGATATTCAACTTTGTTTTCAAACTTGATCTGAAAACATAGAGCTCATTAAAACTTAGTATGTCACGTTCCTATCCTAGAGACCCCCCTTCTACCCATATGATTAAAATCTTATCATTCACATATCACTTAAAACAATTTGATTGGATCTCCCTTAAGAACATGCAGATTCATTTTATGTTTTAGCACCATCAATTCTTTCTTTTAAAATTCAATTGTCATGCCAATCACATCTTAAGATCCCTTTACCTGCGCCGCACCCCAGTACCTGACTCAAGACTCCTCCCTCACACCCGACCTGATACCTCCATGTACCCGACTCAGGCGATGCTCAAGTAGTACTTCTTGTGAAGATGCACCATTATCTCGGTTTCTGCAAAGACCACATGTAGGATAGCGTACAATTCCCTCGAGCTCAGTTTGCCCCTATTTGGGTCGTACACCGGCATCGAGACCTCCACTATTCCTCTTTCAATCATGAAGTCACGTAGTCTTGTCAGTGCCAATATCACGTGTTCGGGATCAATTGTGTTTCTGTCGTTGACTCTCGTTACTAGGAAGCAGAGGTATTTGCCCGGGACTTGTGCCACTGACGGTGGAAGCGCTGCTATGCCTCCCAGTCCTGGCCTCTGTCTGAACAGAAACTCTACGTTCTGGTACTCTCTTTTGAAGTCAGCCTCCAATCTTGATTTGAAACTCATATCCGCCGTGATGCAGATCGCGCTGGTCCTGTTTGACAGGATGAAGTCGCTATCTGTTATCATGATGTTCTCTGAGTATTCATTGGGTATTTCGAATTTCGTTTTGAAATTCCTTCCTATGGTAGGCTCTGGTTCTTCTTCCTCCAGTTCCAATCCGCTTGTTTCCCTCACTTCCTTGAGCTTCTTTATCATCAAATTTTCGGTGTGGGTAAGTCCTACCCCCACTCCCCGGACAAAAATATTTATCGACGTCCCCGTCGATGTAGTCGGGTCTGAATTGTCCTTAGGGATGTCCAGTGGCCTGTCTGTTGCTGTCCATCCGAAAAGAGGGTCCTCTGTCTTCATGTAATTTGCTGCGGATATATCGACTTGCTGAATGCTTTGTCCTTCGTGGCTCTCGTCCTTGACATCACGCATCCACTCTAGAATCCTCAAGTTCGTGTTCTCCCTCCTTTCTATTTCACTCTGCTCGAGATCCGTCTCCAATTCTGGCGTCGAGTAATCATCCTGCGGATAATGTCCACCATCGTCAATGACCTGCCATTCCTCTCCGGCTTCCAGTTCGCCTGCGCTTAGTAGTTCATCGCCCAACTTGTCTGGCTGTATCTTATCGATCAAGAAGTCATCCCCGTACCTATTGTACCTCATGCCTGTGCGTTTACGATTGCCAGTCCTGGTTTCCGGTGGTGTTGGTCGATCCGGCTCCATCCACTTCGGTACCTCGTTTTGCTCTGGGTCGTTCCAGTCTTCTTCTACAAATGAACCTGCATCCGACTCCACTTCTATCTTTTCGTTGTCGTCCAAACTCAAGTTCTCATTACCATCATTTTTCTCTCTGGTGCCTTTCTCATTCACTTCGCACGCTGGTTCCACCACCAGGTACTCAAGACCTTCCATGTCTCTTGGTAGGCACCAGTCCTCCGGGGACGGGACATGAGGCTTCAGATTTTCGTAATGTGCTGCTCGCCCTGTACTCAAGCGATAGAACCGTCCTTGTTGATGTACTTCCGTAATCATGAACGGTCCTCTCCATTTCTTGAGTAGTTTCTTTGTTCCCTTGGGCGGTATGACATTTTGGAAGACCCACACGTATTGGCCCACTTCGTATGGCTTTGCTCTTAGTATCTTTTCGTCATATTTCTTGCGTTGCCTCATTTGCGCTTGCGCCGTGTTTCTCCGACATAGCTCGTTTAGCTCTTGTTGTCTTTTGATCGCTTCCTTCACGTATGCTTGAGGTGACGTCCTCTTCCCCTCGTACTCCGGGTAAAAGAATGTTATAGGCATTGCCCTTTCCCTGCCTGTCAACATCATGAAAGGACTGATACCCGTCGTTGAGTGCTGAGTACTATTATAGGCTCCTACTACCTGTGGCAGGTATTTGTCCCAGTCCGTCATGTATCTCGAGCAGTACACCCTGAGCATGTTGACCAGTGTCCTGTTCTGTCTCTCTACCAACCCATTGGTCTGTGGATGATAGGTCGTCGAGTGTGCTTGAGCAATGTGTGATCTCTTCATCAATTCTTTTGTCAAGTCCCCCACAAAAGCCTTGCCGTTGTCTGACTGGAAAGTCATTGGACAACCATATCGCGATATCCAATGCGTTATCAGGTGATCACATGTCTCCTCTGCTGAGGCTGTCTGGCACGGAACCGCTTCCGCCAACTTGGTGAAGTGATCTATTATAACTAGTATTTGGTTATAACCCGACTCCGTCATGCAGATTTTCTGATGGTCTATCTGCACCACTTCATTGAATTCCGAACTCTCGACAGACTTGAGGGGAAACTTCATCTTCCTTGGGTCTTTTACTTGAAGGCATGCTAGGCAGGCATTCACCCACCTCTCGCAAGCTTTTCTCATTCCCGGCCAGTCAAACCTGTGAAGTATCCTTTGTTGTACTTTATCTATCCCCTGATGGCCCATCTGGTCGTGTGATCTGAAAAGCACTTCCGTTTGGTACAGTTGTGGTAGTATGATGAGGTTGTGTTTGTGTAATATTTTTTCCTCATCTCTTCTCTTGCACGCTACCACCCCTTCAGCTGTGTGATACAGTAAATCTCTCTTTTCTTTGTAGAACTGGCTCAAGATCTTGTAGCTGTCTTCCTCAAGTTCCCCCTTCTCCTTGACTCCCGAATGGATCCATTTGGAGAGGTTACTTGTCATTTTGTCATTCCTCTGGGCCCTTATTAGGTCAGACAGCCTGTATCTCGCCTTAACGTGCTCCTTTAGCGCCATGATCTGTCCATTCATCTCCCCAGGGTTGTGGATGTCATCGCTCAGTTTCACACATATCATCCTTTTCACGATTTTCATGTCGTCTTCTGGTACCAGATTCGTTCTGACGTTTGAGTTGCACGATAGTTCCCTTAGTGGTTTTCTTGAAACTGCTATTTTCTCGAGCTCTTCACCACCTCGTACCTCTTGTGTTTCCAGATTGTACGTCCCTGAAGATGGATCCGTCTGTAATTCCCTGTCGTGCTGTCTTATCTTCTCTTCCGCCAGTATCATGCATAGACTGTCTTGGTCTTCGCTGCTCTCATCCGAGTCTTCATCCCATTCTTCACGCTCCCCGGACAATTTCCCTTCTCCGGTTTCGTCTTCTTCCATGAATCTGGACCACTCCCCGGACTCTTGATCTAGTCCCAGGTGTTCAACTTCTTCTCTGAATGTTACTTTCTTATCCCTGACTTTTGTCTGCTCCAGAATTTTGTCGGGGATTTTTTCAACTAGTGATCGCACAACTTCCTTGCTATCAGTGATGCTTCCTTTTGAGACGTCAGTATTGTTCACTGTTTCTTCTCTCCGAAGTATGGTTAGTTCCGGTGCCTCCTGACCTTTCCCTTGGATCACGGGCTTGTCATCTGATAGTTTCTCAAGCAACCTCATTAAGTCTTCATCTATTCGGACCGTTCCCTCCTCTACCTGGATGAGATCATAACCTTTTGCCTTGAGTGTTTCCCTCACGATCTTGGACTTGAGCATTATTCCTACCGGAATCCCTCTGCTTCTCTGCAAGATGGTCTTTTCAAGAGGCTCTTTCGGCAATTCGGGATGATCTTCAATCGGTTTGCCTGATTTGTCCAGCCATCTCGTGAGTGGAAGACTGTCGTACGTTTCTTTGTCCATAAAGGAGAAGCCGTCTTTGATCTCAGGTCTGTCCGCCTCTCTTTGTTCTTGCCTCTCGTAGAACTCCGTCTTCTTACTCAAGCTGTCAGCATTTTGATGTTTATCTCGTGTTCTGTGCTCAATTATCATGTTGTATCCATCCAAGCGAACTATCCACCTCCCAATATAGCTCTGGTCCATTGAGTACGTTTTCAGCCAGCTTAGTGCTCGGTTGTCGACTCGCAGCTTGAAGGGCTCACTGCCTAAGTATGCTCTGTATTTTTCGACAAAGGTGACCACCGCGAACATCTCTGCTTTCGGTGCTCCGTACTTCATTTCTGTGTCACTTAGGACCTTGCTCCCGTATGCTATTGGTCTCAAGACTGTCTTCCCATTCCATTCTTGTTCTTGATGGAGAATCCCAGAAATAGCGACTACTGATGTGTCCGTGTCTAGCACGTACATCCCTTTCTCAGTCGGCATACCCAGTACTGGTGCCTCACACAGCTCTTTCTTTATTCTCTGGAATGACTCTTCTGCCGCGTTGTTCCACGTGAACTTCTTGCCCTTATGTCTCATTAGTTGTTGCATCGGGTATACCTTGTCCGCATAGCCCTTGATGAATTCTCTATAATAGTTGGCGAAACCCAGGAAGCTCATCAGCTGGTGCTCCGTCTTCGGTGATTTCCAGGCTAGGACTGCTTCCACGGCGTCTGGATCAGGTCTAATGCCGTGCTTATCTACCATCCTTCCCAAGTATTTAATCGAGTCCTTGAGTATCTCGCACTTTGATGGTTTACACTTCAGCCCCGATCTCTTCATGCACGCGAACACCTCGTCAAGCCTCTCGATGTGGTCTTCTAGTGTCGGCGTCGCTATTACCACGTCGTCCACGTAGCACATTACCAGGTTGCCGTACTTCTTCGTCACGCCTATCAACGCGTGTGCCATCAGCCGCTGAAACGTGGCTGTTGCATTGCAGAGTCCAAACGGCATCCGTTTCCATTGAAACAGACCCAACTCGCAGGCGAACCCTGTCTTGTCCCTGTCTTGCTTCCTTAATGGTACCTGCCAAAAAGCCGAGCCTAAATCAAGAGTCGTAAAAAATTTTGCATCACCTAATTTCGAGAGGCTCTCATCAATTCTAGGTATGGGATAGGCATCCTTCACCGTGACGGAGTTCAGGTATCGAAAGTCACAACAAAACCTTAACTGGTCGCCTTTCTTTTTGGCCATCACTACTCCACACGCCCACGGTGACTTGGATGGTTCTATCATGTCATACTCTAGTAACGTTTCGATTTCTTTTCTACACGCGTCCGATTTGTGTGGGGTCATGCGCCTCGCCCCCTCCCTGTGTGGTACCGCGTTTTCCTCAAGTTCAATTTCATGTTCAACAAAATTACAACACCCGATATCCGCCTTATGCCTTGAAAAGACCTCCTCGTTTCGCTCTAGTACGTCCTTGATAGCTTCGAGCTGTTCATCTTTCAGTTTGCCCCTTAAATGTTCAATCTCCGGCAGAACCGGTTTATCAATTTGCATTTCATCTAGTGTGGGTCTCTCTGGAAAGTTCGAACAGCTCGAAAGCCCATCGTCCGTTTCTGACTTAAGTGATTTGATAAGACCTGAAGAATCTTTTATTCTCTGCAATCGTCTCAAGATACAAATTTTGTCCCTGTGGTTGGGACAATCAACAACTTCATTTTGTTTTGAGTTTTCAATTGTTTCATATCGAGTTTTAACCGGTAAAGCATATCCCAGCTTCCTGCCTCTCTGTATCGTGATCGGTATATCAAGGGTATTTAACAAGACACTGACGCAGAGGCCGCTCTTCGTTATCGAAAATGATCTTCCTAAAACAGCAGCGCTTTGACTATTAGGATTTGGAACTATACACACTTGCTTGTTGTCACTTAGTTCATTATAATTTTTCATCCTCAAGCTTACGATTGCCGCTTCATTAGCTTTTAACCTCACTCTCTTACTCAAGAATACCGGTGCTTTGTTTTCATTCGCCATTATTAAATTTACCGGTTTGATTGCGTACCTCCTATCCGGATTCCGTATCCTGAACATTGCATTATTTAGATCAATCGTTACGTCGAAATTCCTGATGAAGTCTCTGCCCAAAATGAATTGGTCAGATTCATCTAGGTTTTCTACCACGATGAAGCTCATCCACAGGTTACGTTCCCCCAAATTGAGGGCTATTATCGGCGTCCTGCCCAGCACCCGTAGGGCCCCTTTGTTTGCAGCTGACAGCCGTATTCTCGAGTCTATCAAGTCACCTTTGTCAAAGCCCATCTTTTCCCATGTTTCGATTGGTATGACGCTCAAGACTGCTCCCGTGTCAAGTAATCCACGCAACTGAGTCTTTTTGCCATTTATGTCTAGCACGTGCCCTGTCACGTCTGCTTCCGTCCCGATGTGCATTGCATCTTCTTCAAGCATGGCACAGTGTCCGATCGATCTTACTTTCAATTCTTCTTTCCCTACATAGATTTGTCCAATTAGGTCTTCGTCGCATGTTATCATCGTCTTTGTATAGATGTTGATTCCATCTATATTCAGCATGACCTCGTGTGGACCATAAGCTTCAGTGTACCTATTATCAACACGTACCGATTTGCTGCCCCCTCTCGTGAGTAGTGCCCTAAGCGCTCTAGAAGTCGTTTGTGGACTTATTCCACTCAAGTAGTCTGCATACACGTCGATGTGCATTATCGTCTGGTCGCTCGGCTCGCTCAAGTTTCTGGTTACCTCGTGTCCGCCCACTGTGATTATCGACATTATTCTTGCTCCGATTTTCGATATCCCAAAAGGTTTACCTGTCACCATTTTCACGGTGTTACAATTCCCAGTCTTCGTTGAGCCCGTTCTAGCCTCTGGTATTGAGTTCGATCCAGTTAATGCTTCGTTAAAATTTTGTCTTTCGATCTCCAACTTTAGTCGTTGCTCTATTTCTTTCGCAGCCAGATCTTGTTTCACTTTGGCAATTGCTTCCGTCGCCGCTTTCTCATAATTTATCTCTAGAGAGCTTCCGGCCGCGGACTCTAACGCACCACTAACATGTGTAACAGCTTTCACTGTCTTCGTCGGCAATTCGGTGTTTGGTGCCCCCAAGTTCCTAGATTCAAACTCGTTTTGCCTGTTCCGCTGATTCTGCACCGCCGCTAATGCCAACTTATGTTTTGGGTGATTCTGGTCCTTGACCGCTTCCCAGAACAAGGGACAATCCATTCTGAAGTGCCCCTCCTGATTACAGAAGAAGCATCTGGCGCCTATCTTGATGATCAAGCCATTATAGTACTCGTGTTCCTCCATCTGGCTCATATCCTCCTCATCCGGTGCATAACCTAGGCTCTTCATGCCTTGTTTGTACGTTGTGCAGTCAGCCACATGATGATCCGCTGACCCGCAGTTCGCGCATGATCTACGCTTGTCCATATCATCTCTAGGTTTGTACCATGATGACCTCTGGGGTTGGCTTCCCCCTTGCGTGTTCCTGTTTTCGGAATATGAGTACTTCTTAGGTTTCATCAGCATGTATTCTCTTGATTTCTGTCTCATTTCTTCTGGGGTGGGTGCGCTGTCCTTCGACAATGTGTAGTATGTTGCTAACATTGTCCTTAAGTCATCACTTTTCACCCCATCGATGAACTTCGAGGCAATGCTAAAGTTCCGTCTATTTGTCGACTCCTCTGGGTCACTCCTCCTTCTCAAGCTCTCGAGGTCATCTAGGAACCGATCTATTGACTCGTCGTCCCTCTGCCTTCTCTTTTCAAATCGCATCATCGCTTGGTGACCCTTCATGCCTGACCCGAACCGATTCAGCAATATCTCGAAGATCTTGTCCGCGGTGTCGCGTTCTTCCTCCTTCTTTGCGACCACGCATTTTAATGCCGTTCCTTCCAAGTTGCTCAGTATGGCTGTACATGCTTGTCTTTCGTCACTCAAGTTGTCTTGTTCTAGATGTAATCTCATCACTTCCACCCAAGTGTCAATGCATCCATCGGAGTCGTCCTTGAATTCTTTTGGCTTCTTGAATGTCTTTCTTGATTTTCCCTCTCTCCTGTCGCTCGAGTCAGTGTTCCTCGTGGCGAAGGCCTCTAGAGTCCTGTTCATCATCTCCCAAGTGCTGGCCCATGTCATAGCATCCGGTCCTGTGTTGCTGTTAGCTGTCGAATCTCCCGGAGCAGTCGTTGTATTCGACGTTCCATTCTTCATTATTGTTTTCGCAGCTGTTGGTGCTATGCTTATCGCATCCCTGGTTAAGGGCAACGGTGTCGATTGCCGTTTGCTCCTTTGTGGTTCTGCAAAGTCAACTCTGGTGCCTTGCGTACGATCCGTTGTCGGTCTTTCTTGTGGAGTAGAACCTCTCAAGATTGCATCCAACTTCGCCTGTATTGCACACGAACTCTCGGCTTGACTCTTGCTCATTGTGTCCATTCTCCTTTCCAGGCTCCCTAATTGGCTGTTAACATCATCATATCGGTTCTTCAACTGTTGCATGTCTGTTTTGATGTTCTTTTCTCGTTCTTCATTGGTGGCTTCTACTTTGTCTGACATTTCCTTGAGTCTCTCCTCTGTTGCCTTAGCTAGGTTAAAATAACTGTCTAGATACTCGTGTTTGTTGTATCTTATCTCCTTTTTTATCACCTCTCTGTCTTCTTCACTGTTCTTAAGCCTTTTGTCGATTTGATTTAATTTCGCCAACAAGTCGCCCAGCTCTATGGTAGTCTCTTCGTGGTCAGCCGTCGGTTTCTCTTCGGCCGTAGCCTCTGCTTTAGCTTGTTCCTCATTCTGGCCGGCTTCTGTCGCTTTCGTGCTCACTGTACCAAATGTTCGTGCTCTTTCTGTTTTTGGTTCTTCAGTCACGTTTTCTTTCGCTTTGAATCCGACCATCATTGCCAACTTGTCTGTGAAGGATGTCTTTTTCACTTGAGAGTCGTTTTTCACAGTCTCTCGGGTATTGCCTGTTGTGTCTTCCAATGCATCTATTCGTGAAAACTCCACGGTTTTTGGACTTTGGTCTTCCACGTGGGGCATCGGTGTGGATTCCGTTGTCCTCTTCTCCACCTCATCTACGCTCTGGTCTGGTGTCTCTAGGTCGATTTCGATTGTGGGCTCCACCTGTTTTTCCCCCACATCTTCTCGTGTCTTACTCTCGGTGCCACTTCTCGTACTGACCATGTTAACTGAAAAGTTCTTCTTTGTTATCTTTGGGCCTGTTGATGTCGTTCCGCGCAGCGATGAATTATATTTCATGTTTGATCCACCTGACCTTTTTTCGAGCACCGGTACCCTACTCCGCCTCATCATTTCTATTTACAACTGCTTCTATTTACAATTTTATTATATACACGATTCTATTCTAAGGGTAAAAAAAATATTTTTTGTGGTAACAAATTCTGTACAACGTGTTAAAAACCTTCTCCAATTCCCTTTCTAAAACCTCCGAAAAATTTTCCTTAATTTGGTCTTAACCCTACCTATTTCAATTTGTCTTGTTCTGTCTTAAAACGCACTTGTTGTAATTTGACTTCAATTTCTATACCGTCCCAAGACTATTCGTCACTATCACAGTACTCTCCGTTAGTGTCCTAAGACCCTTGTACCAAGACCAGTGTCCCAAGGCTAGTGTCCCAAGACTACTGTCCCAAGACCAGTGTCCCAAGGCTAGTGTCCCAAGACTACTGTCCCAAGGGTAGTGTCCCAAGACCAGTGTCCCAAGACTACTGTCCCAAGACTAGTGTCCCAAGGCTAGTGTCCCAAGACTACTGTCCCAAGACTAGTGTCCCAAGGGTAGTGTCCCAAGACCAGTGTCTCAAGGCTGGTATCCCAAGACTAGTGTCCCAAGGGTAGTGTCCCAAGACCAGTGTCCCAAGGCTGATGTCCCAAGACTAGTGTCCCAAGACTAGTGTCCCAAGACCACTGTCCCAAGACTGTCCCAGGACCACTGTCCCAAGACCACTGTCCCAAGACCCTGTCCCAAGACCCTGTCCCAAGACCCTGTCCCAAGACCCTGTCCCAAGACCACTGTCCCAAGACCACTGTCCCAAGACCCTGTCCCAAGACCACTGTCCCAAGACCCTGTCCCAAGACCCTGTCCCAAGACCACTGTCCCAAGACCCTGTCCCAAGACCACTGTCCCAAGACCCTGTCCCAAGACCCTGTCCCAAGACCACTGTCCCAAGACCCTGTCCCAAGACCACTGTCCCAAGACCCTGTCCCGAGACCACTATCCCAAGACTGCTCTGTTTTAAGACTTCTTCGGTCTTGTCCCAATACTCGTCACGGAGTGTCTTCCTCGTTGTAGGGTCTTCTTGAACCACCGTACCTTGTACCACCACTCAAGCTCTAGTAAAATTTTCCCAAAAACCCTCTCTTAAAAGCCAAATGCTGACCCCCCTCTTCTTTTTGGTTGTTTCTCTTTCAATGTAGGTGCGCAGGTATCTTGTGATCACCTGTTCGTATATAACCAAACACAAATCCTCAATAAAATGCAACAAAAAATTTTAAGTAAGAAAAATAATAAAAACAGAAAAATGAGCCCACCTAAAATTTAAAGGTGACCAATGTCTACCTTTCGTCTAAAAAAATTGTCTGGTACCTAATTGCCACGCGTTTTCCTCCCCCCACTAGTGATCTTATGGGGTATCACAAAAGCTGTCTATATCCGGTCCCCCCTACCAAACCAACCAGCGTACCAGTCTTAACTCGAGTTGAATTCTGGATCTCCACCTAATATTACCAACGCGTGTTAATTTCTAATGTAACTAAGTCAACGATGTCGACTAATTAGTTACTCTAATTTCCCCCTTTTTACAATTTACAACCGCCAACCTCTAACTTAACCAGCCCCCCTTCTAACCTCCCCCCTTTCTAGCCCCCCTTCTTAAGCCTAAAAATTACTTTAAGCGCCGGGTGCTAAACCTCTCAAGAGAAAACCGTAGACCTGTTTCCAGGCCTGCTCAAGTAAAAACGTTCCTCAAAACTGGGGGATTTCGCTTATCCAATTTTACACTTATCTCCTATAATGTAATGTGGATTCTAACGATACCCGTTTTGCCCAACTTGAGAACTCGAGAATTGCCAAATCCTTCTTGGCTGCTTTCCCACTCGACTGGTCACCTGTTCCAGTCCAGTCTCCTATTGGTTCAGCCAAGTGTCCCTGAACCACTCTCCCACTCGGCTGGTCACCTCTTCCAGTCAAGTCTCCTATTGGTTCAGCTCAGTGTCCCTGAACCACTTTCCCACTCGGCTGGTCACCTCTTCCAGTCAAGTCTCCTATTGGTCCAGCTAAGTTCCAAGCTATCTGAAAACCCTTGACAACGCCCCACTTTGGGCACTTTATTCAGTTTACTGGTTTAAATTGCTAGGTTGATCGAAACGATCGAACTTGTAAAACAGTATGGGTATACTATTTAATTAATATAAAGGTTTGATCCAACTAATCTGGTGTCAAAGTCACTGTCTTTTTTCGTTTTATGGTTTTTGTTCCTTTTTCTATTCTTTTTTGGTTTTTGTTTTGCTTTTTGTCTTTTTGCTCGTGTTTTTGTCCCCCTAGTTGCCCCCCTTTACTCGGTTAGCTAAGCCTCGTTCGGAGAGCGTACCAGGAAATTTTCTCGAGTTTTCTTAAAAAGCTATCACGGTACAACCGGAAGGTTTGCACGTTCCTGTCGAACCGTACCGCCGGTACTCTAGAATGGGCATTCAGCCCGAAGCTGTCTCAAGTGGGTTCGACTCCGTAGTCTTGATGTCGTAAACACCCAGGAGCGCCATAAAAACACTATGTAACATTCGTCTACTGCAGTCACACATGAGGCTTAAGAAAAATAGGCCCTATAACCACTGGCTCAAGGGTCAGGGACACTATCTCTTGTGTTTTCCCACCTCAAGAACGGTCGGAGCCAGTTCGGTTCGCTTATGACATGAGACTACGACCCGTTACAGCTTAAAGGCTACTACTAAAATATCCCCCCACTCTAGAATTAGAAACGTCCCCATACTTAGGTCTCTAGATACCCAAAATACATGAACGCCGTTAAAAACCGGGTTGGAACAATCCGTTAGGTTACTTTTTATTAGACAGTGTGACTTTGATCCATTTCAGATGGATCAACCTAAAACTCGCCTTATCTCAACATAACAATCATAAAACACACTCTAGAAATTAAATTTGTACTCACATAGCAGCACGCTCAAGAATTGGGAAAATAATCCAGTCAGTAACTAACTCAAGAAATAAATAACTAAGAGAAGTTTAATGTTTTATAGTTTGGACAGCAAGGATAAGTTCATGCTCTAGAATTTGAGTTCTCTTGGACCGTTGGGACACTCTAGTTGTCCGCCTTTCCGCTGAAGGTTCACTCTGGTCCAACTTTAGTAATCGCTCTCTCGGGGATACTCTGTCTTCTATTTCAAGTAGGACAGCTCTACTCTCGATTATATATAGACGGAAATTGCGAATAGCAATTTCCCACTCGTTTTTACTTTCTAACTTTCCCGCAATTGCTCTAAAATTGTTCTGATTTCTTTTTCTGATTTTCAGTTGTCGCGAGAAAATCGTGCATGACATGTTCCATTCGAATTTTTGAAAAATAAAATTTCTCTCCAAAATCAAGTATTTTCTGCTCTTCTCAAGGTCAAACTTCCAAATATGACCGACTGGCACACGTAAATTGGCGAAATTTAATTTGCTCTATTCGACATTGTTGTCTGATCTTCAAAGAGATTTGAATAACTCGATTGAGCTAGACAACATTACATTACTGTCTTCTTTTCATTCACTTGATACTAACGACTGTTTCAAAATTCTCCACAAACTTTCTGGCAGCACACCAATTCCTTCTGTTGTTAAATTGGGAGCATCATGTGCTTCTACTGATAACACCAAAGCCGATTTGTTTAATAACTTTTTCTGTTCTGTGTACAAAAGCGAAACGTTTACGTATAACGGTTGTTCTGATAAAACTTCCATTAACTTGCGCGAATTATCGTTTGGTGAAAGTGATGTAAATAGTTTACTTAAAAAGGTACCAGATACCACAGCAGTTGCAGCTGATGGCATTCCACCATTTGTTCTCAAATATAATGCTGATGCACTCACGCCTATGGTATATATTCTATTCAGTCAAATTGTTACCTGCTGTATTTGGCCCGATTTTTGGAAAGAGGCGTTTATCATGCCTTTTCATAAGTCCGGGTCAAAATCTGACATTACAAATTATCGTGGAATTAGTATTTTACCGCGCTTATCGCTTTGCTTGGAAAAACTGCTTTTTAATTTCATTTATTCTAATGTTCGACACAGACTTTCTCGTAGACAGCATGGCTTTGTTAAAAAGCGCAGCACGTTTACACAATTGTTGGAATATGTTGAAAATATTTACAAATGTATTGACGCCAATCAAAATTTCTGTTCTGTATATTTTGACATTCAAAAGGCTTTTGACTCTGTGTCACACAAACAGTTGCTGAACAAGCTGTCTTCTTTTGGTTTTGACGAAAATTTTATCATGTTAATTTCATCTTATCTTTCCAATCGCTCACAAAGAGTACGTATTAACAATATTCTATCTTACAAAGGTTACATCTCTAGCGGTGTACCACAAGGAAGCATTCTAGGACCACTTTTATTCCTTATTTATATCAATGACCTCCCGGATGTTGTAAAGTATTCCTCACCGTCTTTATTTGCTAATGACCTGAAACTGCTTTATCGAGACAACTATCATGACAATTTTCAGTCTGATTTAGATTCGGTAGAGACCTGGGCAACCCAAAAAGGTTTTGATTTTCATCCAGACAAAACTAAATTCATTTCAAACAATAGCTTTATTTTCAACCTTTATCTTAACGGGTCAGAAATATGCTCTGTTGATCATATCAAAGACTTGGATATTTATATCTCGCCTACTTTGTCTTGGAATCACCATGTTTCTGCAAAACTTGGTAAAGCCACGAAGTGTTTTCATTATTTAAAGCGTAATGTTCCTTTCAACTCACCTGTTAAAACTAAGCTTCAAATGTACATTTCTTGTGTGAGGTCCATTTTACTTTATAACTCTTGTATTTGGTACCCAAATTTATCAAAGCTACGTGATTTGGAAAAATTCCAGAAAAAGGCAGTAAAGTGGATAATTGGTTCCACTAATTATACTGACAGTCTTGTGATGTTAAACATACTGCCTATTTGCTATCAAATTATTTTTACTGATTGTCTTCTCTTCTTCAAACTGTTACATAACTGTTATGACCTCGATATTAATGACTATGTTGCTGTTAGTGAATCGAGACCGGGTAACAGATCCAGTCAGAGAATGGTATTCTCTGTACCGCTTACCCGCAAATTCTGTTCCCTTGGGAGCTTTTCCCAAAGAACAATTCATAGCGTCAATAGTGTTTTAGCAAACGTCGACATCAACTCTACAACTACAGTCTCACAAACCAAGACTCTACTCTTCAATTTCCTTAAACAGCAACTTCAATCAACCTTCAATCTCAACAATCCATGCACTTTCTTCATCAAATGCCGTTGCAACACATGTCGTTCCTGAACATTAACAATTTAACTCAAAGCTTGAATTACACAAACTCAAAATTTCACTTTTATATGTAGTATCATTCACTAATAAAGTCTCTTCTTCTTCTCCTTCTTCTTCTTCTATTAGTCTTTATTAGTATATTAAGTGTGACGTTAATAGATACTCATATGTGTGAATCAAATGAGATGAAATTACTTCATCGATAAAATCATCAAATTAGGAATGGACAGAGAGATATTAAAAAAACGTTTGCAAACCCCTTAAAAAATGTTAGCAACATAAAATCTTTAAACATTCTTAAACTGAACATATAATTGCAAATACACTGATGAAAACGAAATTCACGCCATGTACATTTAGAAATAGATTGCATTTCAGTAGTGTAGAACTGTTTCAACTCCTTCGTGATAGTTGATGTGGTAATATCAATTTTTCGTAGGACAGCAATTTGCTCTAACAATATTGCTGTATAAGCTAAATAACCTAAAGTTAAACAATAAAGTAAAGCAACCGGGGGCAATGCTGGAAGTTGTTGTACAGTAGTATCTATCGTTTTAATTGTACAATAGTATCTATCGTTTTAATTCGAATTCAGACCTAAATACTTGCAATCAGAATTCTTCGCTATTGTAACAATTAGCCTAATTGTTTTGATAAACTTATGAAATAGTCCTTTGTTCAAATTTCCCGCTTGTGTGTTTTCATATCATATGCGCGCAGGGCTTTCCTCTTCTGGTTATCTTACCAAATCACGCCGTCCCAGCCGTAGGCGAGTGAAGTTTCCCTGGCGTAACTAGACGCAAGAAGGAGTGAGCTGGTGAATCGACCTACAAATCGACGTCAGGTTGTACAACTCCTTTTTTTTCATCGCATTGGCCTCAGCAATTTTAAACCCTAAGTGAAAGTATTCATAAATCACCCCAAAGAGCTTCCTTTCTCGCCCCAGTTGTCTGTGTTTCAGGTTGATGCCGCGATTCCAGGCAAGACGCATCCCTGAGTTTTCACAGAAACTTGTTATCGGGACTTCAAGGACCAAATATATCAAACCAGCTCTAGAAAATCAACAATTCACTCCTACCGCGGCGCAACGCTTCATGATCTGTTTGAAACAGTTTTACAATACAGACCAAAGCGCCTAAATACAGTAACAATAGCTGCTGGATACAATGACAATAGGCTGCATCCACAAGAATTAGAACAGCAGTAGAAAAACCTGATTAACCTCGTCACTAACAAGTTTCAGCCCAAGACACTGATCATCCCCAAAACAATTCAGAACTGTAATAATTCCGACGAAAAACGCAAAATTTAAATTCATAATCATGTGCTGTTTAATTTGATAAATGGATTTGTACACCCCCATTCACTTTTTGTTTCGCCTAACCTCAACCTAAATCTAACCCCTCAAATGTTCTGCCGTGATGGCATCCATTTCTCGTTCTACGGTAATGATTTCTTTACAAATTTTCTTGCAAATTTAATCTATAAATTCTCTCGCTAACTTGACACCGCCGTCCTTCCTAAAATGGCTACTCAAACACACTGCCTTATTTTCAAAAGCAGCCTGCGAGGCGGAGGTGTTTGGTGCTTCACATGCAGTGAGTGATCACTATGACAATTTTTCAGTGCCATCGCTGAACCTCCCAATTTTTTTCAGCTAACGACAAGCATGAATGCAATCCCCCAACCCTAGCTACAACCACGCTCCCAAATGCACCCGCAACCTTCCGCTGCCCCACACTCACAAAACTCAGGAGAGTCTTCCACTATAGAACCTAGAACAATACAAGACCCATGGTCAAACCCCTGTCCAGAACTCATACAAACCACCAGGAAAATATACACCGAAGTGGTCCACTGGAAACCGGTCTTTATGATCTTGTCAAACAATAAAGTTTTTATAACTTCATTGAAACCCTCAATAGAACTTTGAACATCCTAATAGAAAACAACAAAAATAATTTCGCAATGCACGCAGCAAAGATTTTTCCACACTTATTACTGTGCAAAACAAAGTCCGAAATTGATGGATCTTTATCCAAAACAATAGCAAGGCGACTTAAGCAATGGCAAGACGGAGACCTGGATGGACTATATAACGAAGGAAAGGCGCTGCAAATGCGCTTGTTGAAAGGAAGTAGAAGAAAAACTGAAACTGAAGCACAACAGTATAACAAACTAATGAATACTGGAAAAAAATCAAGCGCAATCGCAAAACTAACAGACACATCTAAAGGCGTTCTTTCGCTCGACGAGATTGTCAAAGGTAAGACAGTAGAACAGACTCTCATACACACCCACCATCTAAACCAATTGATGAGAACTATATTACACCAGTCTCAAACGAAACAATTCCTTTCTATCTATTGATATTTGATCAGATAAACGGTCAACATATCAAGAAGGCAGCCATGAGAACGCACGGATCGCATGGACCATCTGGTCTCGATGCAAACGAATGGAGACGTATTTTAACACACTTCGGGCAACAATCAGTTGAAATTTCAAAAACAATTGCTAAAATTGCCAAAAAATTGGCCACAGAAGAACTAAATCCAGAACTAATGGAACCATATAACGCATGCAGATTAATACCCTTAGATAAGAATCCAGGGGTAAAACCCATAGGCATAGGAGAAGTTATGCGTAGGATAATAGGGCGAACAATAACTAAATGCCTTAAAAACGAACTCATGTCGCTCGGTTCAAACTACCAACTCTGCCTACGACAAAAATGTGGCATTGAATATGCGATCCACACGCTAAGAGATCAATACAGCAAAACTTCCGCCGATGTTCTTTTACTGATAGATGCCGAAAACGCTTTCAACTCGCTGAACCGAAAGCTGGCATTAAAAAACATCGAAAATACCTGCCCTTTTCTTTTAACAGCGATTAAGAACTCCTACTCCAATCCATCTAAGCTAATCGATAACAAAAAAAAACAATCTACTCTCAAGAAAGTACAACCCAGGGGGATCCACTAGCAATGGCCATGTACGGTCTAGCCATAATACCCCTCATAAAACTTTTATCAGTAGACGATGTAACCCAGAAATGGTACGCAGACGACGGAAACGCAGTCGGTAAATTAAGCAATCCACGAACCGTCCTCGATAAAATTGTATCACTGGGTAAATTTTTCGGCTACCACGTGAAAGCATCCAAATGCCAACTCATTGTCAAGGATGAAAAACTCAGTGAAGCTCAGAAAATCTTCGCAAATACAGGAATCACTACAAAAGCAGGAGCCCGAGTGCTTGGTTCAGTTATAGAAACAGAATCTGAATGTGAAATGTTCCTCAAATTTCAACAGAATGAGCAAATCAAAATTTTGAAAAAACTAACGAAAATCGCTAAAACCTCCCCTCAAAACGTTTATGCCTGCTATACTAAAGGAATTCAAGAAAAGCTTTCATTTCTTGCCAGGACAACGCCTAACACTAAGGAAAACTTAGAAAAATGTGAAAATATTATCAAAGAACAATTATTACCTAACCTAGTCGGTAAAGACACTTTAAACCCCCAGTTCCGTGAGATATCTTCCTTACCGCTTAAAATGGGCGGACTTAACATCAAGCTGCCATCCGATCATGAAAGCTACCTAGAATGGTCTAAGGAAACATCACTAGTACTGGAATCTCAAGATCCTATTACAGCAGTAACACAGCAAGAAAAAATAGGTACGAAAATCAAAAAATTAAAAACTGATAGAACAAATTGAAAAAAAAAACAAACCTCATTAACTCCTTAATTGAAACAGATAAATACGCAATCGGCCTGGCCTCTGAAAAGGGAGGCTCTAACTGGCTCAATGCTCTACCACTGAGCAGATACAACTTCAACCTGAATAAATCAGAGTTCAGAGATGGTATTTACTTAAGATACGGAAGGGAACCAACCAAAACCCCACCCACATGTGCATGTGGTGCTGAATTTAAATTAACACATGCGCTTCACTGTGCAAAGCGTGGTTACACACACATAAGACATAATGAAATTAAAGACACATTCGCCAACCTCATGAACGAGGTTTGCCATGACGTCGAGATTGAGCCGAAACTTCAGCCGTTGCAAGCAAAAGCTTTGTCAACAATTCAACTACAACTGAAGATGAGGCACGACTTGACATTAAGGCAAACGGACTCTGGGGTTTACGATTCAGCCGTGCTTTCTTTGATGTGAAAAATTTCAACCCCTATGTCAAAACATCGCGAAAACTGCTTAAGGATGCATACAAATACCACGAAATGCTAAAGAACTCCAAATATCAGCAAAGAATTTTAAACGTAGAGCAGAGTAGCTTCTGCCCGCTAATTTTTGGATGCACCGGTGGCGCTGCTCCAATAGCCACGCGGACGATGCAGCGATTGGCCGAAAAACTAAGTGAAAAAAGACAAGAGAGCTATCCAGAATCTATAAACTACATAAGAACTAAAATCAGCTTCGCGCTCCTGAGGAGCTCTATACTTTGTATAAGGGGGTGCAGATCGCTACGCAAAGTTCAATTTATCGACAACTCCATAAGCGCTATTGTAGAGGAAGGACGGCTAAGATAAATTTACGACGATGCATTTAATGCTAATTTATGACTTCATTGCTGATATATATGCATTTTTATATCGCTGGTATGGCCCCATCCAGCTTGTGCACTTACCGTAACTAAACAGAAGGGCCCCTTTTGTAACTTAGTTTTTTTTAGAAAAAAAATCTATCGTTTTAATTCGAACTCAGACCTAAATATTTGCAATCAGATTTCTTCGCTATTGTAACCTTCGCCCAAATACTACACAGTGACGGAGCGTAGAAAAAGTACCTATAGACGACTGGCCAGCGTCAGTTACCTAATTTCTACTCGTTTTTGGGAGTGGCACATATTTTTTGATCATTTAGAATTAGTCGATCAAGTTTCGACGTTTTATTTACCAGTTTTTTTGGCAAGTAAAAATTTTTGTTTTTGATGCATTTAAAATTAACTGAATTTCGGCAAACAAAAACAGTAAACTCGATCAAAAACTTTGTAACTGATTCAAAGCGTCATTTAAGGCTAGGAATGTTGCTGTTGCAACCAACTGAACCTTCTGAGCTGCAGCTACAGCCAACTTACGTTTTGAGCGATTCTGTGGTGGGTTTTCTGAGTCTCAAAAAACTTTGTTTAACTCTCAGGCTGTCTTTAAACTCTGTAAGATTCCCTGAAGTGATTATTCTGTTTTTGCAAATTCTTGTTTTTGTTTGAGGTTCCCCGATAATGTTCCATTTTTGTCTGCCATCCATTCTGGTTTCTGCTACTCGTTGCTAGCTCGAGTTTTGATAAAAAGAAAGTTTCAATCGTTTTCGCAGCTATATGCCTCGTCAGGATTCTTGCAATCAACTTATCTAATTCGCAAAAAAACATCAAGTTACAAATGTTATCTGAAATCTTTCGCCCAATTTTTTTTCGAAAACATCATTCTGAACAATTATTCTGAATTTAATCAGGTAGAAAAAAAATTTAATTTCTTCCAGTATTAAAAACATTTTAAACTAATTTGTGGCAAAGTATGCTCAAAATTTCAATTTAGACAAGTAGGTTTTCGAATAAAAGAACCAAAAGATTATTGGAACTTAATCTTCACTGTCAACTCCGAACTTCAAAACACATCTCACCTTCAAGATCTTGCCCTTACCCTCAATGGATTAGCACTTGGTGACTGCTGCCACGTTTGAGGACTAATTTTTAGGGTACTGATTTATCAGCCATCGATTAGTTTCCATGGCTTTATCAAATTGGTCCCAACTAGATACACTCATTAACAACTTATGTACAATGCGTTTGATAACACTACGCTTGTACTGACACAAGCGCAGCTCCTATAATTCAATATAGTCCAAGCATCGGAAAACATTCCTTTTTACAAAATGCACAGCCAGCAAACTTGTACTTTGCGATATTTCCTCTTTTTTCAACTGCAACTGCTTCATCTCCTATGGTTTGACTCCCTTGTTTTGTATATGGTGTTGCCGCGGCCTCTATTACACAAAGTTTCACCCGATGTTTCTTTTTGTTTTTTCAATTGTGAGAGAAAAATATCGTTATTGGCCAACACAGGTTTATTTAATATTGTCTCTAATATGATGCTTCGGACCCGTTGACAGCGTTTGCTGTACCCATCCCGGCAGTTCATTGTTTTCAAGCACATAAACTGATCGCTCATTTCTCCCTTTCAGAGATTTGTCTTTTCTCTCGGACAATTCTTCTAATTTTTAAAATCGTTTTCTGATGTTGTCTTTAAGCTTGTTTCACCTTGACCCTTCCAGATGGGGAAAACTGATGCTCCCAACGGTTCGTCGATTTCTTTCTGCATCAGCAATTGGGCTCTCACCACAATCTCTTTATATCTTTTTTTGTCCTCAATAGAACTACGCGTCTCAGTCCATATCAGTTTTAGTTGGAAAAGATGTAACGCTTGGTCTGAAAATTTCCAGTTTCAGGAACCCAAAAACTCAAAAAGCCCTGTATTAGGTCGCTACTCAGAAATATTTCCAAAAACTTCAGTCTATGTACAGGTATTTGAATTTTTTAAATGAAATTTCAAAGTGTCAAGATTCCAAGATTGTTTTCTCTTTAAAAGTTTTCTGAGCCTAATAGAAGGCAGAAATACTGAGGTCAATGTGTTGCAGGCAAAAACCAATAAAACTCACAAGGCACAACGCAAAATAGTTCTCACTTATCTCACCCATGTCTTTGAAGCCCAGACTATTCCTCTGGCCACAGCTTCTGCTCGCGTCTTACTTTCTCGTTCTTTTTTGTTTGCGATGGTCTCTGTTAGTTGCCTCTGATGATGTCAATCAGACGTGCCAGTCTTCCCATGTGCTTCAATTACACCTGCAGAAACTTCATTTCCAATTTTGCCTGATGATGAAGCCTAAAATGTTTCATGAGCATCTCTGGATCATTCTGAAAGCTCTCGAGAGTAGCCGCTTTGTTGCAGGAATAATGAGCACCAGTGTCGAGGTGCCCACTATGTTAATCGGGCGTTCCTTCTTGTCTGCATTATCTGCAATAGACGATCGCCAATATCCGCAGTTCCATCAACTTCAAAATGTCTGTCGGCTCCTCGATACAGGCAGGTCAAAAACTTTAAGTTCCCGGCCTGTTTACGGTGTTGTTCACCACATCAAGCCACACCACCATTTTGTTCTACTCCTACTGACTCCTTTCCAATAGTCGATAAAAGTTTTTTTCTCGTTTAAGCGAGTTGTTGTTGAGAGATAAGCCTGAAACAGTTGTAGCAATGCTCTCATAGTGCGTTTTTGTCGCTTCTGTTGAGGGTGTTTTTGCTGTAGAACAGCAAGTTAACAGCTACATAACGAAAAAAATTGCTAACTCCGTGTTACAACTGGCTAATTCAAGGCTACTCAAAGCTACGTTGCTTAAAAACTAAGCGAATTCGAGACGTTTTTTACACATCTTTTTTGCATGCCGTGTTTACCTTAGTTGATCTTCTGCTGTTTTTCGTTTCAGATTATTCCGCAGTGTTAAAAAATAAGCTCAATTCAGTTCAATTCTGATCAGTAGGCGATGGTACCTTTTTTTTGAACAGCTCATTGTATATTCTTTTCCACTTAGCTTGTTTCCGAAAAAAAATTTTCTCGTGGTCTTCGTTATTTTTTTACTTTGATATTTTTTTATCACTACGTCCATGTAATTCTTACTTGTATCTCTGTTGTTTACTGGGAAGAGATTTTTTGTCGCTTTTGGGTCATAATGATTAAAATCAGTTAAACAATTCAATTAAAGTAGTTCGCTTTTACGGTGTTCAGAGGACGGTAGGTCTACCCTCCACAGTCTTTCTCCGTAATTTAATTCCTCAGTCCACTAACCATTTCATTTGCTTCATGTTGAAAAATATCCAGAAGTCTTAAATGTTTCATGAGTCGCGGATACCAAGCTTGGTTACAAATTTTGTTCAAATCAAAATCAATTTCATCGTAAATATCGTTCAATACTTTCTGAGTCTCAATCATCTGGCAATGGGTAATTCGAATTAATATTTCGAATTAATTTTTGAATCACTATTCTTAACCTAAGTTTTTTCAATGCGGTGATTAAGATAGGAAGAAATCGGCTAAAGCTGCTGCAATCTCAAATCACTATCAAAGAGTCTTTAAATGACTCGGTCGATACTATGCAACACAACACTTGTGAATTGTCGTTCAAATCAGAATCAAAGAGATGATATTAGTAGCTGATTGCTCTCTAATGACATTTATATGCTGGACTTTGTAGGATTATGGATTTACTCCAATCCCTCAAAAAAATACATCTTGCATCAATGTTTTGAAAAATCAGAACTGCTCCAGTTTTTCCCCCAAGAACCCATGGACATAGAAGTGGTGCTGCACTATTCCATTTCAAGCTTAGAGTCTCAAGAAAGAGACTTAGGAATAAAGACTCTTTCACAAGAGTCTCGAGTAGTTTTTGGTTGAAAAAATTTGCACGCCAGACTGTGAATCCATCTCCACAAGGCTCAACTTTAGAAGTTTTCTTCGCAAAAATATAATTTTAATGCCCACTCATAGTCATTTATTACCCTTCTGCTGCATCTTTCACGTTTTTTTTGTGACTAAAGCAATTTTTTTAGCATTAAAACATGACAAAGTTCTCGTTATGGGTGATCTAAACATTCTTTGTAATAGAAAAGATCATAATCAAACAATTGAAGCTGATGCAGTTTTTGAAACTTGTGACCTATGTGTCACGTGAGTGCGCCAATCACAATAATGGAAACCTGAAAAAGCTTTCACTCTTGGACAGATCGTAAACTGGCGTGAGAAGTACTGGCAGGAAATGATCACAAGCTTATATATTTTACACTAAAAACTACATTTTCTAGTCTTAAAAGAGTGTTGATCACCGTGATGTTAACTGCTGTTTTCGCATTCAATCTTGAAGATTCAAAGTTTGCTCTCAATTTAATGACGTTCTTCAATGACAAATTGATGATGCTTGCAATTGCTTCCTAAAAATTTTTGCATGACATAGCTTCAAATTAGCATGGGTAATAATCCACGCTACAAATGCAAATGGTGCAAAAGATCACTGATGTTAACTGCTGACATGTAGCACTGTAGGGTGTGAGACGCGAGGATACTTTTGGATGCTACATGTACTGGTTTGACTCCTGTGGTACTAAAGGGCAACAATGAACTGGGAAGGAGGGTGATGCTTCTTTGAATTGTATCTGACGCAGCCAAAAAGAGGGTTGAGATTATGCAAGATGCTATGAATCAGCAACTAAAAGATAAGTTGACATCGGAAATAATCGAAAATAAAATTGAACCGGCCGTCAGTAATACAAAAACTGTAATTGACGCTATAATAGAGTTAGAACTCATATTGATTTAATGACCAAAAACTTGTTTATAGAAAGCAGAAGCTTCAATCAAAAAAAGTTTAGAGAAGCGAAAAGATAGAGCAAATCAAAAATACATAAATAATTTTCGGAGAGTATCAAAATGAATAAGAACTCACAAAAAAAGAAAAAATTTCGGACGCAAATGAGAAAATAAGAGAAATTTTTAAAAGTTTAAATTGAATACATATGTGGAAATTGTTAATGATCTAAGAAAGTTTGCGTTTAATCGCGCCAAAACCAGGATTACTATAATGGAATTTTCAAGTGAAGTGCATACAAAATTGATTCTTGAGCAAATGTGAAATGACCTGAAAACGTTAGAGATTTTTAAATGTCCACCTTAAGCTATGAGGACTCAAAAAAATTGTCTTCAGAAAAGAAGAGGTATGATATACGTAGTTGTGCCAGTAGCTAGCAGCTTGAATTTTTATAACTTCCAAAAAACTGAAGTAGAGGTTCCAGCAAGGGTTGATGACAGAACACCCCATCAAATGACTAATATATATCAACTGTGTAATTCTGAATGGCAAGATTTTAATAAAACCAAGGCATGCAAGTAATTTTTTTCAGCAATTTCTCATTGTGCGGCTTCCGTAATTTTAGATAGCAAAACTTAGCTAAATGATCAAGTGGATGATACAGAATTCCTGTTAAATTATTCGACTAGTTATAGAGCGAATCGCAAGTCAACAGGTAAAACGTCTAATCTTGGCGGTGTTTTTATCGTTGTGAGAGACTGCGTTAGCATATAACTGAACAACCTAGATCTCCTCAGCGGTGCAAATGAAAGTAATTGGTTTCAGTTTTGTGATTTTCTGCTCGTATAATCCCTCAACAGAAAGCAGAAGAGTTCAAATAATTTTGATCAAAATTTTTTTTTGACGCAATAAACTACAAAAATAACCAGTTAGTTAGTTTATGTGGTAATATAAACTTTCCAAACACAGATTGGAGAATTAATCAAAGCTGGAATATCTCCAAAAATGTTTTTCTTTTTGGAGTTATACGACTTGAAAGTCTTTGAATGATTTTGAATTCTCTCTGTTTTTCAAATATCAAAAAATCTGAAAAGGCAGAAATCAAATCTACCGCGTGCAATGGAATTAAACAATGTGAGATACAACGGGCCGACTTAAGCAATCCAAATGTTGGATAACTTTTTCCTCTCTGTATCCGAAGTTGAAACTTAATATCGTTAAATTTGACTGCAAAAATGCTTCCCCCCTTAATTTTTGACGTATAGCAGAACAGAATCAGCAATTTTGGATGGAACTAAATGTGACTAAAACTAAGGGCGCTGACGGTTTGCCTTTTGTTTTTTTTTTAAAAATAGCAAATTTATTGAGAACTGTTTTAAGTAATTTTTTTTCAAAAATATGAAGAAAATACGATGAGTACGCAAATCTACGAAAACAGTGTTGAAATACACGTCTTTGATTGGTCAATTTTCGGACATAGTTGTTGAGAACCAAAAGACTCTAAACCAAACTGTAATTGCTATATTTGAGAAAGGAGTGAAACAACTTTGACTTATGACTTTTATTTTTTTAAATTGATATCAAAAACAGTCCGGTGAAACAAAGATTGTTGATTTTAACTTAAGCCAAATTAATGGAAAATAAATGATAAGAAATTCTTTTTTTAAACATCCAGACGTACTATTATAAGAGGTTTTGGGCAATTGAAGCTTCCAAGCACCAAAATCTTGATGGATTCCGGACAAAGGAAACTGCTCATTTTCAAAATTTTCCTCCATGGTGTGAACGATTCCTAGCTTGTATTGAAGATAAAAACCTAAATGTAGAATCTGAAAATGTTAGCGAAGCCAACAGAGATGCTAGTCAGAGGAGGTTGTATCAGGAAACCATTATGCACCTCAATGATGCTACTTTGCAGATGATCATTGCTCAGAATAACAGGAATGGATTCGAAATATGGAAATACTTACGAAAAAAACATTTGGGCAGATTCGAAAAAGCCAAATAATTGTGCTTTGGAAAGAGTTTCTGGAACTCAAAAAGAACGGTGAATGATAGAATTTCTAAACAAAGTGGACAACATTGGGTTCAAGCAACAATCTGCAGATGAAAAGATCAGCAACAACCTGAAAATAGCCATAGTTCTTGAAACATTACCACAAGAATACGACTCATTCATAGCTGCAATACAGTTCCAGCAGATATCGTATCTACAATCAAAAGAGCGACTAATTGAACGATAACTTGGGGGAGCTCAAACAAACAAGATACGAGTTCTACATCCATTGCGGCTCCAGCGATTCATAGAACTGGCCGAGGACGATACAATGGAGGAACTGGACAAAGAAACAGGAAAAACCTTGTATTGTACGAAGTGTGGACGTAACAATCTTACTGATTACAGGTGCTATGCCAAGCAGCATGTAAACAAGCAAAATTCGAGCAACCGTCAAGACGATTTCTCTGGGTTTGCACTAACTGCAACTTCATTTTGGTCGATGGATATTGTTATAGACTGTGGATGCACGAACCATATCTTTTTAGACAAATCAGTGTTCAAGACGCTTTCTATGCTGGAAGGGGACGGAAGTGCGTGCGATATTTATTACTAATGGGCATGGGACGCAACAGCGAGTACATGGTGTTGGAGAAGTTTGCCTCCCATTCTACGATCGTAATAAAGCTAAGAACACGTTTAATCTCCAGCGCGCAATGTATGTTCCGAGCTTCATATTTTATTTGATATTAGTTTCACTGCTAGTTAGGCTAGGAAACACAGTCATTGGCAACCGATAAGTTTACTACGTGTTCAGATTGTAAGATATCTAAGTCTGAAATATCTGAAAATCCCCAAAATAGGGCAACACGAAAATTTGAACTTGTTCACAGTGACGTTTTTGGACCTTTTCCGGAATCATCGCATGGAAACAAATATGCAATATCTTTAATTGATGATTTTTCAAGATATGCAACGTTATATTTTATGGCCTCTAAAGTCGATTCGTTAGCAAAACTCCAATTTTTTGGAATACGGTAGTCCAACCATGTAATGTAAGTGGATTTACACTCAAGTCAGATAATGCTGGAGAATATATTTCACGCAAGTTTTGCAAGAGTAACAACACTCCACAGCAATTTACCAGTCCTTATTCTCCTCATCAAAATGGTATAGCCGAGTGCTATTGGCAAACGGTTTTTGACAGTCCACGGGCTCTTTTTTTATCGTCAAAATTATCAGAAATCGTGTTCTAACATCTGCTATTAATGATGATAAAGCAACCTACGAAATGCTTTTTTTGGAAAGCAACCAAGTGTTCATAATTTGAAAGTTTTCGGTTGCTTTTGTATATCAAAAATTGAAACCCACAGGCAAAAGTTATTACCCAAAGGCAAGAAAGCAGTTTTTACCGGTTATGACGGTTCAAGTCCTGCATAATTTTATATGTTTTTCGGGAAAAAAATATTATCGCTCTCGGAATGTGGCATTTCACAAAGAAAAATTCCAAGATCTCGATAACGGATCAAGGCCTGCTATTGTTTTGCCTTTTCTGGGCAATGATGCAGTGGGGGCTGTAACAGATTCAGGGATGGTCAATATCGCACAAACAAGTGCTACTGATGCAAATAAAAAATTGCCTACTCTTGAACAGCGTTCATCATCGACAGGCGGAGCTACTTCTACAACTATTGATATTTCTCAAAGAGTATCTTCAGCATCTGGTCCTCATAAATTGCAAATGAAGGTTGAAAGTTACTCCAATCTACTTATACGATACACGTGAAAGTTACACAACTCACGATGAGTTTGATATATATCTGAAGACATTGAATCTTCTCCTCACACTCCAACTGCAGACAATCTGCAAAATACAACTTCCCCCACTCCTGACCGTTCGATACCTTTTTACAACAATATCCTACATCATCTAAATCAAGAGAACAATCTGCGAGTGATGAAGAACATTTTACTGCTTTTGGACTTGACATTCCTACAACTAATAGGACTGGTCGGATCATTCCAAGACCAGCACGACAGTACGATCATGATTTTTCTGCTTATGAAAATTGTGACTTTTTTAATGGCTGCTAGCGTCATTGGCAAAGTTCCACTCTAGAATGAAAAATGCTGAAAAAATGCTGATACTGAAAAATGGCAAGCTTTAATGCAACAAGAATTCAATAGTCTTGTTTAAAATAAAACATGGGATCTTGTAGCCTTACCTTCTGGAAAACCATTAACAAAGGCAAATGAGTTTTTGATATAAAGCGTAAACTGGTTCATTGAACGATATAAGGGAATTTAAGCAAAGTTATGGACAAAATTATACTGATACTTTTTCACATACTATTAGTATGGCAGTTATTCGCTCATTATGTGCCATTGCAAGACTACAGCGAGTACAAGGTGTTTAAACTTCTAGGTACATGGCTTACAAATGCAACAAATTGATGTCAGAACAGCTTTTTTGAGTTCTACTTTGGAGGATGAAGTTTTTCATTGAGCAAGCTCGAGGTTTTGAGTCTGGTGAACGTGATGTATGCAAGCTCAATAAATAAATTTACTGTTTAAGAAAAACGTGTCGAGCTTGGAATCAGTTTCTAACAAAAATTTTATTGGAAATTGGATACCTGAGAAGCTCTGTAGACACCTGTTTATTTTATCATCGTAAGAAAATGAGTTTCCTAGCTGTGTATGTTGATAACTTGATAAATTTTGTCGTTGACGAAATTTCAGCACAAGAGCTGATTGCCAACCTTGGTAAGCGGATTTGTATTGAAGATAAGGGCGTTCCCAAATGGTTCTTGGGAATAAAAAATAACGTTGATGAAAAACGTATTTTACTTTCTCAAGAAAGATACGTCAAAAATTTATTCGAAAAACGGAATACGCAAAAAAATCAAACCGGTTGATGAACCTGTGGTTACATCTAAAAATGCAACTGATGATAAAATTCCAAAATATCGTTCCCTTTTTCAGCAGTTAGAGGGGGCGTTATTGTATTTAGCTGTAACAACTAGACCGGCTATTGCTTTTTCAGTAAACTTACTCTCTCAAGCGTGCGAAAGTTCAACAGTGCAAAATTATATTGCAGCAAAAAGAGTACTACGCTATTTATAGGGCACGAATTATTTCCTTAATTATTCACCACATGATAATGCTCTAGGTATTTTTGCGTATTGTGATGCCGATTGGGCAAGCGACGTAAAGACCAAAAAATCTGTATCTGGCATAGTTATTAAATTAAATAAGTCAGTCTCACCGTTATTTTGGCTAACTGCTAAACAACGTTCTGTATCACTATCTACACGTGAATTGGAATATATGGCTCTATCGGCCTTGACTCAGGAAGTTTTGTTCCTGAAACATGTATTTGAGAGTGTTAACTAAAAAAATACTCTCCCTATTTTATTATGTGACAACCAAGGAGCAATCTGTGTAGCTCATGAAACAGCTTCAAGGTCGAGAACCAAACAGATTGACATTAAAGTACCCTTACAAACTCGCTCAGGTAAGATAACTTTTAATTATCTACCTACTACAATTATGGTTGCGGAAGTTCTGACAAAATGATTTCCTATGACTCGTTAGCAGATATGCAAGCTGCTCTTTGGAAGTGCCTTTTGAGGGGGAGTGTTAAAATACTCGTCTGTGATTGGTCAATTTTCAGACATGGTTGCTTAGAACCAAAAGGCTATAAAGGAAACTGTGATTGCTATATTTGAGAAAAGAGTGAAACAATATTGACTCATGACTTTATACTTTTTAAATTAACATCAAAAATATCGCGGTTAAGCAAATGTTTGTTGACTTAAACCACTTTAATGGAAAATAAATGATCAGATCTTCTTTTTTATTTTCAAACATTCAGACGTACTATTATAAGAAACAGTAGCAATATACCCCATACACGAAATTACGACAAAGGAAAAATCAAATTTTTTAGACACTTTTCTTTGTTTACAATTATTCCAAAAACTTCCGATCAGTGTCTGTACGAGCTGCTCTTTGATCTTTTGCGAAAAACATGGAATCGATTCAATATAGTTTGCTGAAAGAAAAGTCCTCAGTCACCAATCTTTTACCATTTTTACAAAGCTTTTATGAAACACTTGATAAAAATCCAGATGATGAAGTGAGCTTTGATTGGGTACACACATTTTACGAAAGCTTTCGGTAAAGTTCCTCGTCATAAATTATTTTTAAAAAATGGCAAATATCGATGCTTGCGTTTTGACAGTTTCAGCCAGCTGCTTCAAAAATAGAACTCAATTTTAAAATGCGGCAAAATTGCATCAAATTCAAAAGAAGTAACAAGTGGTATTCCTCGGAGTTCTTTGCTGGGACGACCGTTGTTTTGTATTTTATTAAGGAAATGCCAAATATACTTCAGTTCACCACACCTTTCATATACGCAGATGATTTCAAAGCCATTTTCAGCAGACTTACCCAAACAAAATACAAACAGACATATCAAAAGCACAAACAATTGAATTTTTCAGAACCTGCTTTAGACTTGATAAATTCTTTCATAAGCGACCGATGCCACAGAATAGTATAGAACACTGAATCGGACTGGATTTTACTTCGTCAAGGTGTCGCACAAGGCACTGTTTTAGAACCTCTAATTTTCAACCTGTTCACTAACGATCTTAACAAGCAACTGAATAACTCATGCAAAGTAGTTCAATATGCAGATGACACAATTCTTTTCTGTGAGGATAAAAAAAATTAAAGCTGCTTTGAAAGAATTCAAAAAAATGTGCACTCTTTTATCACACTATTTTCGGAGATACTTACTCCCATTTGATGCTAAAAAAACGATTTATCATCTTCAGTAGAAAACATTGAAGAAAAAACGATCAAAAATACACAATTGCCCTGGACGAAAATATTTTTGAAGAAAAGTCAATGTGAAATATCTCGGAGTTTTATTAGATTATTTTTGGACTTTTCAAGACGAAGTGAAATTGATCTTAAGAAAAAGTCCTGTGGGATTAAAAGATTTCAGTTGATCAAAAAACCCCTTCCTATCAAAACAAGATTTCTACTAATGAACGCGCTCGTTATCAGTCACCTACACTATCCTGCTACCCTTTTAAATGGAGTTTTATCAATTTTGACACTCTGATTCGAAAAGCATCTTAACTGGGCAATTAAAATTTGTTGTTATCGTGTAAAGTTTGATTCATCATCTGATCTCAAATTAATGTATTACCAGTAACAATGTTTCTTAACTGGAAAAAATCTTGCCATTTCTGGAAAGTAAAACAACATTTATTACCAGTTTTTGACAAATTTCAAAACAAAAACAATCTTATAAGCATAAACACAAGAAATAAAAATAGGTTGGAATAGGTTACATGATGACCAAAGTAATTTTAAGTATATCCTTACGCACAGAATAGCAAGAACAACTTTTAATAATTATTATTTATTTTAGTTTAAAGAAGATCAAACAGTGGCAACCTATGGAAAAATTTGATGAAGATATGTCAAATTTCTTAAGTAGAAAACTTGTAAGATAATGATATTATCAAAAGAAATTTAAAATGATAAATCAAACGTTTTCGCACATCTTAGGCATCATCAGGATTAAAGTTTTTTTAAAACCATATTTACATAACGATCGAAGATCTGAAAAATGAGAAACATGTCTAAAAATGTTTTAAAACTTATTGACCAATAAATTGCGTAATCAATCATAACATTTTTTTGTAAATTTCTGATATTTTTTTTTAGCTTTTTGTTCTTTCATGGTTATGAAATTTCGATTTGGGAATTTTTTTGATTCTGACATGTTAGTTTTTTTAAACTTTTAGCCATGTTATACATAGACTATGATTATAGTGTTAATTCCCGGCTCCTGAATTCATCGCGTGTGTTGATCCTCGGCCTCTCCTTCCAAATATGCAAAGCCTCTAGTGTGAGTAGCTTATGATTGTTGGCTGTTTGGTCTATAATCTCTGACTTCAGCTCAGCAGTACCGCCTACCTCCTTATTACACTCTAACAAGTGTTACCCCACTGAGGAGTCCCCTTTGCGGTGTTCATTGACCCTCGTGGGTAAATGTCGGACCGTTTGACCGACATAGGTGGAGTTACATCCACTACATGTAAGCTTATACACCACTTCGGATCTCAGTTCACGAGCAAAGCAAAGGAAGTTTTGAGAGATGGGAAGCATGTTTTCAATTTTCTCGTTATAAAAATTATTTGTGCCCTGGATATTTGCCAAACCTTTGCAGCTTACAGTTGATATGCATTGCCTCGATATTGCATTGTAAAAAAGGGGGTGAGTCTTTTAAACATTTATCATTTTTCGGTTCTGATGTCTTCACGTCTAAATTTTTCTTTCCCTCAATGATCTTGTTAAGAGTTTGAAACACTACCCTGTCCGACCAATTTTTCAGATATTGATTTTCAATCCATTGTTTCCGAAATTTCCCGATGCTTGGTAAAAATCTTCCAATGTTGAGGTACTTCTGAAAACCCTATGAATCGTCCCTTCAATAACGTTTCTTTTGTACTGCAAAGGTGCGCAAACTCTGAAATTTAGAATGGTGCCGGTATCAGCGGGTTTTTGTTACCACCACAAGTGACCTTTTTTCCAGAGTTCACGTTGACATTTAATTACAAAAAGGCGAAATCACCCTTACCATTAAGTCCTTCTATTGTGCCAGTCGGTCATATTTGGAAGTTTGAAAATGTTTAGTCTTGATTTTGGGTTGAAATGCAATTTTTCAAAAATTCGAATTGAGCATGTCATGCTCAAGTTTCTCGCGACAACTGAAAATATCAGAAAAATAAGATCAGAAGATTCGAACTAAAAGCACGGGAAAGTAGTCAAAATAGCAGCGGAAAATTGCTATTCGCAATTTTCGATACATAATTCGAACGAGAGTAGAGCTGTCTTTTTCGTGACATGAGACAGAAAATAATCGCGAGTTAAGGGAGAGTGAAATTCAAGTGAACCAGAGTGAACCTCCGGTGGAAAGGTGGACAACCAAAGTCTCCCAATGGTCCAGACCCAAAACTCATTTCTTGAGCTAAAACGAATTCATGACAAGCATCTCGAGTTAAATTTAATTACCCATCAGTTCTAGAGTTGCTTTATAGCTTAGTTACTCAATTCTAGAGGTCATGTTGGTATGTGAGTACCTAATTCAATTTTCTTGAGTGTGTTTTATTTTGTTATAATGAGATAGGGAGAGTTTTTAGGTTGATCCATCTGAAATGGATCAAAGGTTCACTGTCTAATAAAAAGTAACTATACAAAAGGTTCCGACCCTTTTTTTAACGGCGTTCGTGTGTTTTGGGTATTTCGAGACCTAAGTATGGGGGCGTTCTTATTTTCTAGAGTGGGGGGTATTTTGGTTGTGGCCTTAGAGCTGTAACACGGGTTTTAGTCTCATGTCGCAAGTGAACCGAATTGGCTCCGATCGCTTGAGGTAGAAAAACACAAGAGATAGTGTCCCTGACTCTTGAGCTAATGGTTATAGGGCCTATTTTTCTTTAACCTCATATGTGATTTAAGTAGGCGACTGTTACATAGTGTTTTTATGGCGCTCCTGGGTGTTTTTACGACATCAAGACTACGGGATCGAACCGACTTGACACAGCTCTGGGCTACATGCCCATTCTAGAATACCGGTGGTACGGTTCAACGGGACCGTATTCACCTTCTGGTTGTACCGTGATAGGTTTTTAAGAAAACTTGAGGAAATTACCCAGTGCGCTTTCCGAAACGAGGCCTAGCTAACCGAGTAAGGGGGCTCACTAGGGGGAAAAAAAGGAGTAAAAGAGAAAAAGCGAATAAGATTAGAAACAAAAACCAAATAACAGAAACAGGAACAAAAAACCATAAAACACAAAAAGGACACTGGCTTTGACCTCTTAATTAGATGGATCAAATCTTCATATTAATTAAAATAGTATACCAATGATGTTTTCTAATAAGACCGATCGTCCCGATCGAACCAGCAACATTTTACAGGTGCCCAAATGTGGGGCGTTGTAAGGTTTTCAGATAGCTATTGATAGCAGCGGACCACTAGGAGACTTGGCTGGAAGAGGTACCCAGCGAAGTGGGAAAGTGGACAACAAGGAGGCTCCACCACTGGGAGACTTAAGTGGAACAGGTGACCAGCCCAGGGGGAAAGTTTGACCAATCGGCAGGTGACCAGTCAGCAGTGTGATCAAAGCAGAATAGGCAAACGGAAGAACGTTGACAGAGGTTATGTTTGGTCAAACGCATATCGCTAAAATCCATTTTTCATTTTAGGAAATAAGTGTAAAATTGGATAAGCGAATACCCACCGTTTTGGGGAAACGTTTTTACTTGAGCAGAGCTTGGAAACAGGTTCTACGGTTTTCTCTCGAGAGGTTTAGCACCCATCGCGCTTAGGGTAATTTTCGGCTTAAGTGGGGGCTAGATAGGGGGGAGGTTGGAAGGGGGGCTGGTTAAGATAGAGGTTGGTGGTTGAAAATTGTAAAAAGGGGGGATTAACTATAAAAAGTTCCATTCTCCTATTAAAAAGGGGGTTGACTAACTATACAATCGATATAAACGATTTAGTTACATTATTAGACCCAGAGGCTGAAACGATCTCCAGAGACACACTCTCCTTTAGACTCGTTGTAACGCTAGGATATCCAAATTTAAGATCGAATTAAGGTAGGTAACCTGGTCGGATCGGGTGGGGGGATCGGAAATAGACAGTTTTTGGAAGCAAAAGGAGAATACCCCATAAGACGGTTAGCAGCGGGGAGGAAAAACGCGTGAAAATCAGGTACCAGAAAATTTTTATACGAAAAGACTACATTGGTCTCCTTTGAATTTTGGGTGTACTCACCACATTTTTTATAATTTTTCATTTTTATCAAGTTGAATTTTTACGTTTTCGGATCAAATTTAATTGGCTTTTGATTAATTGAAAATCGTAAGGCACTTGCTAACAAGTCGTATTTCGACTTGCGTCGGATTAATAAAGGGAAAGTAATTTCAGGGTGGTAAGCAGGTAAAATTTTGATTAACAAGATTGGGTTTTGGGGATTTTTTAACATTAGAGCTCTAGAGGTGGTACTGGGATAGTGGATCGGAAATTCCAATTCTCGGAAAAAAATATAGGGAAAATCATCAATCAGACGAAGAAACACTTGAGCTACGAGGTTGGAAGAAGTGCAAGGAGTCTAGCCTACGGTCTTGGGATAGTGATCTAAGTGTCCCAACACTCAGTCTGGGGATAGTGATCTGGGTGTCCCATCACTAAGGAACAGGAGATCCGACTGTCCAAACACTGAGGAACAAGAGATCCGACTGTCCCAACACTCGAGCAAAGTCTCCTGGGAGGGTTCAGAAAATCCTGGGACAGTACGAAGTGGACCAACACTTAAGCGAAGCCTCCTAGGAGGGTTCAGAAAAATTCCTGGGACAGTACGAAGTATCCCAACACTCGAGCGAAGTCTCCTAGGAGGGTTCAGAGAAGTCCGGGGACAGTTCGAAGTGTCCCAACACTTAAAGCGAAGTGTCCTAGGAGGATTCGGAAAAGTCCTGGGACAGTACGAAGTGACCCAACACTTGAGCGAAGGGTCCTAGGAGGGTTCAGAAAAATCCTGGGACAGTAACGAAGTGTCCCAACACTTGAGCGAAGGGTCCTAGGAGGATTCAGAAAAGTCCTGGGACAATAACGAAATGTCTCAACACTTGAGCGAAGGGACCTAGGAGGGTTCAGAAAAGTCCTGGGACAGTAACAAAGTCACCCAACACTTGAGCGAAGGGTCCTAGGAGGGTTCAGAAAAGTCCCTGGACAGTAACGAAGTGTCCCAACACTTGAGCGAAGGGTCCTAGGAGGGTTCAGAAAAGTGCTGGGAAAGTATTAAAGCATCCCAAATCTAGAACGAAGATTTAGAAGAAACCTTCGTTCTCAGCATCCCAAAACTAGAAATTGATTTAGATTCAAAACTGATTTAGACTAAATTCGACTGATTTTAGCTTTTAATACATCAAAAAACTTTTTTTAGATATATGATTGCAATCGGGTTTTACAATAGGGACTTTTAATTATTAAAATTGTGAATAAGGAAAATTGTATATAAAAATAATGAAGCGAAATAGGGTATCGATAACTGAAAAAAGAGTAACAGGAATAAAGCAAAAGCAAACCTCGTCGCAATGGAAAGTAACAGTACCAAATCCGAAAGTAATGAGAAAGAATATTTCAGTGAACATGGTCAATACAAGAAGCGTAAAGGAACATAAGACCAAGGAGAAAGCTATGGAAGAACCAACTGTTCTGGCTAGAGAAATCGATCTTGAGACACCAGATCAGAGTATTGACGGGGTGGAAAGTAAAAACCACGGAATTGACACCAATTCCAAATGCAGAAGAACAAGAGAAGAAAACAATTGATATTGTGGACGATCCAACAAGCAACACGCCAGAAACGATAAAAGACGAACCTCAAACAAAAAGAACGTCGCTAACAGAGAAGATTACAGCGATGGTCGGGATGAAACCAAACGAGAAAGAGGAGGTGTTGCCGTTGACAGACAAATGCAAAATGTTTGGAACAGTTTCCGCAATTACAACAGACGCCAAACAAGACGAAGAGCAGGCACACATAGAGCAATGGCTAACCAAGAAAAACAATTTCGCTTGAGCTGGGCAACTTGATGGCAAAGTTGGAGCAAATCGACAAGAAATTGAAATACAGCGAGGATGACCGCCAAGATATAAAAAGGGAGATACGACACAACAAGATTGAGAACCTAGACAACTGCTCTAACCTGGCAAGGGCGACTGAAGAGAAGCTACAGCAGATGTCAGACAAAGTAGAGGCTACCGACACTGAGCGAGAGAAACATATCAAGAAGGATATGGAAGAAATGAAGAAACGGTATGACACCGTGAACGAAAAATTATGGAAGCTAGATACCAGAATGGATACAATGGGCAGGGAACAAGCTGAAAGTTCTTGTGCCATACAATCCAAACTGGATGCTCTCTTGAGAAACTCTTTAGCACAAGATAAATTAGTGGTGGAAAAGCCATCGGGAACTAGAGTAGATTTCGTGGAACAACAGCGAAAGAAACGAGAATCAACACCGTTAGCACGAACTGATAGTAATATAAGGACGGCCATGAAAGTGGGAGTCTCAAACACAACAAGGGCAACAGAGGACTCAGGATCAAATACGGGTGTATAACCGGATGCCATGACATGGGCAAAAACCTGGGAAATGATGAACAGGACGCTTGAAGCATTCGCAACAAGGAACACAGACTCAGGTGACAGAGGCAGTGGCAAATCCAGGAAAAACTTCAAAAAACCGAAGGAATTCAAGGACGATTCAGATGGTTGCATTGATACATGGGTTGAGGTAATCAGAGTACATCTAGAACAAGATAACTTGAACGACAAAAGGCAAGCCTGCACGGCAATACTGAGCAATTTAGAAGGCCCCGCACTAAAGTGCGTGGTAGCAAAGAAGGAGGAGGAGCGTGATACAGCGGACAAGATCTCCGAGATACTGTTGAACCGATTCGGGTCAGGGATGAAGGGCCATCAAGAGATGATGAGATATGAAAAAAGAAGGCAAAGGAAGACGACTCAATCAACCGGTTCCTGGATGATCTTGAGAGCTTGAGAAGAAGAAGCGAACCGGAAGAATCGACGAACAGAAGAAACTTCAGCATCGCTTCAAAGTTCATTGATGGGGTGAGAAGTGACGACTTGAGAACGATGCTGGCAACGTAATATACACTATCGAAGGATAATGCACCAACCCCAGAGGAGATGAGACAAAAGTCAAGAGAGTTCATGTCAATGAAACCAAAAAAGTACTCATACTCAGAAGGCAGGAACATGCAAGGGGGAGCAAGCCACAAAGTTCATCATGGTACAAGCGTAGAGACGACATGGGCAAACATAGGTCTTGCGCAAATTGTGGATCAGCGGATCATCATGTGGCGGATTGCACGACATACAAGCAGGGCATGAAGAGCTTGGATTACGCACCGGAGGAAAAGGACATGCATCAAACGGAGGAACATGAGTTTTACAGTGGCCTGATCATCAAGATAGGCGCGAGGTGTTTTTTCTGCAATCAAGAAGGCCAATTCAGAATAGACTGTCCATTGTTTTTGGGAGGCAGTGAAGAATCAGAATTACCCGAAACACAAACTAGCACTGACCGCAGTGCAAAATACTAGGAACAGACAAGCTGAAAACGATTTGAACAATAAAGAAGCAGCGAGTGGTGAATTGTCAACAAAGACAGTAAAGGCCGTGACACGAAACAGTGATGCCACGGGGGCAGAGAAAAGAAACTCTCCAGAGATAAACTACGAGAGGGCAGCTGCAAAGGCGATCAACAAAAGGGAGCAAGACTTGGCGACGAAAGCAATCGTACAACGGCTTAAACAAGAGATCGAAAAACAGAGATTGAATGAGACGCTCGGTACGACAAGACCAGAACCAGAGACCGGAGAGAACTCGATGGGCAAGGGCAACTGCAACACCTTGAAAATGGTAACTGGAAAACCATTTGGCATCACAAAAAATGGGGCAAGAATCCTGTCAATAATCACAGTGAGCGGCCACGAAGTAACAAGAAACCTGAGTGAACCCAGTGATCAGACAGTGATGCACTTAGATGTATACGCGGACTACTTGATTGCAATAAGCCCGCAAACTCCTTCTAGAGCTTAAGGGCGTTACTCCCGAGAGGTGATAGTAAATCAGTTTGCATAGACAACAGATACACAGAAGCCTATGGACCACATGAGGTCATGTTGAATATAGATGGTTCAAAAATCTAAACAAAAACGATGATAACATGTGATGAGGATCTAGCCGGGCAAATCTATGTTGGTAGAGAGGAACTAAAGGTGAGATCCATTGGGCACTGTGCTATGCTGGAGGAGGATGCCATGCATCTGGGAACGGAAGCAGACGTGTCTGCACACGTATTAGACATATGTGGAAAGAAGACACAACTGCGTGGGTTGTTGGACACGGGAGCCGTCTTGAGTGTAAAACCAATTGAGACTTGGAGAAGCATGGGATTCGACAAAGATGACCTGATTGACTCAAGAATACGTCTGTCAGCGGCAAACAAGGGGGCGCCTCGGGTTATGGGTAGGACACCAATAATAGCCCTAAACCTAGGAGAGCGCAATTTGTGGATAAGCTTTCTGGTGTTGGAGAATCTAGATGAGTCTGACCAATTCATTTTATGCAGAGATTTCATCAGGAATTTCGATGTAAAAATTGATCATAACAATGCAATGTTCAGGATTCGGAACCCGGAAAGAAAGTACGTAGTTGAACCGGTAAATTTGATAATGGCGATTGAAAATAAGGCTCCAGTTTTGTTGAGTAGGAGGGTAAGGCTGAAAGCGAACGAAGCGGCAATAGTAAGCTTGCGGATGAAAAACTATAATGAACTAAGAGACAACAAGCCAGTATGCATAGTCCCAAATCCAAATAGTCAAAGTGCTGCTATTTTAGGAATATCCTTCTCGATAACCAAGAGTGGCCTCTGCGTCAGTGTCTTGTTAAATACGCTTGATATACCAATCATAATCCAGAGGGGGAGGAAGCTAGGATACGCACTGCCCGTGAAAAATAGATATGAAATGACTAAAAATGTGAAAGGGAACGAAGTTCTTGATTGCCCGAATCACAGGGATTAAATTTGTATCTTAAATGATAAAAAAAAATGTTCATCAGGTCTTGTGAAGTCACTTAAGTCAGACACAGACGATGGACTGTCGAGCTGTTCGAATTGTCCAGAAAGACCCACGCCAGAGGAATTGGAAATGGATAAACCAGTGTTACCAAGATTGAACATTTAAGGGTGAAGGTAACAAACGAACAGCTCGAAGCCATCAAGGACGTTCAAGATAGGAATCAGGATGTTTTTTCGAGACATAAGGCAGACATTGGATGCTGCAACTTTGTAGAAAATGAAATAGAGCTAGAAGAATCGGAGGTACCGCATAGGGAGGGGCGAGGCGTATGACCCCAAACAAATCGGATGCTTGTAAAAAAAGATAGAGAACCTACTAGAGTATGACATGATGCAACCATCCAAATCACCGTGGGCGTGTGGAGTAGTGATGGCTAAAAAGAAGGGAGTCCAACTAGGTTGTGTTGTGACTTTCTATATCTGAACTCCGTCACGGTGAAGGATGCCTATCCCATACCTAGGATGGATGAAAGTCTCTCAAAATTAGGTTACGCAAAATTTTTCACAACTCTTGATCTAGGGTCGGCCTTTTGGCAGGTACCACTGAGGAAGCAAGAGAGAGACAAGACGGGTTTTGCATGCGAACTGGGATTGTTTCAATGGAAGAGTATGCCTCTTGGCCTCTGCAATGCGACAGCCACGTTCCAACGACTAATGGCACAAGAGCTGACAAGCGTAACGAAGAAATATGGCAATTTAGTAATTTGCTACGTAGATGACGTGGTGATTGCAACACACCCACTGGAGGACCACATTGAACAACTGGACGAGGTGTTTGCGTGTATGAAGAGAACAGGTCTGAAGTCCAAGCCATCGAAGTGTGAAATTCTCAAGGACTCGATCAAATACCTGGGGAGAATGGTGTACAAACATGGTATTAGACCAGACCCAGATGCGGTGGAGGCAGTTTTGACTTGGAAATCGCCAAAAACAGAATACTACTTGATGAGCTTCTTAGCTTTCGCAAACTATGAGTTCATCAAGGATATGCAGACAAAGTAGATCCAATGCAAGAACTCATGAGGCACAAGGGTAAGAAGTCACGTGGAATAACGCAGCGGAGGAATCATTCCAAAGAATAAAAACGGAGTTGTGCGAAGCACCAGTGCTGAGGATGCCGACGGAAAAGGGAATGTAGGTGCTGGACACGGATGCATCAGTGGTAGTGATCTCAGAAATACTCTACCAAGAACAGGAGTGGAACGGGAAGACAGTCTTGAGACCGATAGCTGACGGGAGCAAAGTCGTGAGTGATACAGAGTTGAAGTACGGAGCACCCAAAGCGGAAATGTTCGCGGTAGTGACCTTTGTAGAAAAATATAGATCATACCTGGGCAGCGAGCCATTCAAGCTACGATTCGACAACAGAGCACTCAGTTGGTTAAAAACGCACTCAATGGACCAGAGCTACATCGGGAGATGGATAGTGCGCCTGGATGGTTACGACATGATTATCGAGCACAAAACAAGGGAAAAACATCAGAACGCCGTCAGTTTGAGCAAAAAGACGGAGTTGTGCGAGATCCAGGAGCGAAAGGAGGCCGACAGGCCGGATATCAAAGATGGATTCTCGTTTACGGACAAGGAGACGTACGACAGTCTTCCACTCACGAGGTGGCTTGATAAGTCAGGGAAACCAATAGAGGACCATCCCGAGCTACCAGCAGAACATGAGCCGAAAGAAATTCTCAAGAGAAAAACAGGAATGACAATGGAAATGATGCTCAAGTCGAAGATAGTAAGGGAAACACTGAAAGCGAAAAGCTATGACCCCGATGAAGTGGAAAAAGGAAGGGTGACGATAAGAGAAGATCTGAGGAGGCTACTCGAGAAACTAGCCGACGATAAACCGTTAGCTCGGAACAACGATAAAGACAAACCGGAAGTCACCATATTGAAAAGAGGGGAAGCGGCTCAAGGCGAGGACTCAGTTATTAGGCAACATGACGGCAAAGAAGTTGTGCGGACATTGATCGAGAAGATCCTAGAGGACATACTAAGACAGACTACGCTTCGTAAGAAGAAAATGACTTTAAAGAAGGAAGCCGAACACCTAGGACCAGAGGGTCCGGGGAGTGGTCGAAATCAGAAAGGTACAGTGAGGAAGAGAAATTGTCCGGGGAGTCGGATGAATGGGAAGATGACTCAGAGAAGAGTGGTGATGACCAAGACAGTCTTTGCACGATATTAGCAAAGGAGAAAATTAGGCACCACGACAGAGAACTACAAACTGACTCTTCCGCAGGAACACACAATCTAGAGCAACAGGATGAGTGCGTAGGAAAAGAACTTGAGAAAATAGCGGTGCCAAGAAAACTATTCAGGGAGCTATCGTGCAAGTCAAACTTCAGGACGAACCAAGAAACGGATGATGATAGGGAGGTCTTGAACGGGATAATTTGCGTTAAACTAAAAGATGACATCCACAGTCCCGGAGAACTGAATGGTCAAATGATGGTATTGAAGGAACATGTCAAAGCGAGATACAGACTATCGGATCTGATACGAGCCCAGAAGAATGAAAAGATGACGAGCAATCTCTCCAAATGGATCCGGGCTGGGGGCAAGGAAAAAGGAGACCTGGAGGAGGATAGTTACAAGACCTTGAGCCAGTTCTATAAGGTGAGAAGGGACTTACTTTATCACACAGCTGATGGTGTGGTAGCCTGCAAGAGGAAAAATGAGGAAACGATATTACACAAGCATAATCTCATCATATTACCACAACTATACCAGACGGAAGTGTTGTTCAGATCGCACGACCAAATGGGAATTCAGGGGGTAGACAAGGTACAGCAAAAAACACTACACAGGTTTGATTGGCCAGGGCTGAGAAAGGTTTGCGACAGGTGGGTGAACGCATGCTTGTCGTGTTTGCAAGTTTATGGAAAATTCGGAATTTAACGAGGTCGTGCAGATAGAGCATCAGAAGATCTGCATGACCGAAACGGGATACAATCAGATACTGGTAATTATAGACCACTTCACGAAACTGGCAGAAGCGGTACCGTGTCAGACGGCCTCAGAGTAAGAGACTTGTGATCATTTGGATATCACGATATGGTTGTCCGATGACATCCCAGTCGGACAATGGAAAAGCCTTCGTGGGGGACTTGACAAAAGAACTGATGAGGAGATTGACCAAGCACATTCAACAACCTACCATCCTCAAACGAACGGATTAATGAAGAGGCATAACAGAACTCTGGTGAACATGCTCAGGGTATATTGCTCGAGATACATGACAGATTGGGACAAATATCTACCACAGGTGGTAGGGGCGAACAACAGCACGCTGCATTCAACGACAGGAATCAGTCCTTTCATGATGTTGACTGGCAGGGAGAGAGCAATGCCCCTGACATTCTTCTATCCGGAATACGAAGGCAAGAAGACGTCGGCGCAGCCGTACGTGAAGGAAGCGGTCAAGAGACAACAAGAATTGAACGAGCTCTGTAGAAAGAACACGGCGCAGGCACAAATGAGACAGCGGAAGAAGTACGATGAAAAGATACTTCAGGCAAAACCGTATGCATGCTGTAGGACAATACGTCTGGGTGTTCCAGAATGTTATACCCCCAAAAGTGACTAAGAAGGTGCTGAAGAAATGGAGAGGACCGTTTATGATAACAGAGGTACACCAACAGGGCCGGTTCTATCGCTTGAGTACAGGGCGTGCGGCGCACTACGAAAATCTGAAACCTCACGTCCCATCTCCGGAAGATTGGTGTGTACCACAAAACATGGAAGGACTAGAGTACCAACTGGTAGAACCAGCATGTGAGGTGAACGAGAAAGGTACCAGAGAAAAAAATGACGGCAACGAGGACGTGAGCATGGATAATAACGAGAAAATAGAGTTGGATTCGGACGAAGGGTCATTCGCGGAGGAAGATTGGAATGATCCAGAGCAGAACGAAGTACCAAAGTGGACAAAACCAGACCAACCGATGACCACAGGGACAAGGAAAGGCGATCGCAAACGGACAGGCATGAGATACAACAGGTATGGTGACGACTTCTTGATTGACAAGATACAAGCCGATGAGATAGGAGAGGAGTTGGTGAACGTAGGCGACCTGATAGCTGATGAAGAATGGCAGATCATCAACGACAGCGAGAAATTCTTGCAAGAGGACTACTCCGTGCCGGAACGAGATATAGATCTGGAACAGAACGAGATAGAAAGAAGGGAAAGTACAAACCTGAGGGTACTGGAGTGGATGCATAATCTTGAGACTGACGAAAGGGAGGCGCAGAACATCCATCAAGTCGACGTGTCAGCAATGAAACACGTGAAGACAGGAAATCCACTATTTGGTTGGTGGAGTACCACCGGATAACTTGAGCCCAGCACCATCGACGAGGACGTCGATAAATATTTTTGTCCGGGGAGTGGGGGTAGGATTTACCCACACCGAAAATTTGATGATAAAGAGGCTCAGGGAAGAGAGAGAGACTAACGGCTTGGAACTGGATCCGGAGGAAACCGAGCCTACCATAGGAAGAAATTCTTAAAAATATTAATGGGGGGGGGGTTTAGGCTAGGCATGGGCAAAAGCATCTTAGTCTAAAAACAAATTCTATTTTCAGATTGATTTGCAAACTGAGTTGACAATCAAACTACACTCACTCGAGCAGAATAAGAGAAATCTCGAACGGTTCTTCACTAGCAGTACTAGAGGAGGATTTTTCTTGAGTTTAACTGGAAAGGTATTTCTTGAGTGGGCTTAGTAAAGGTATTTCTTGAGTTTATCTGGAAAGGTATTTCTCGAGTCGGTTGACACATGAGATCGCTAGAAAAGAATCAACGATGGCGGATCTTTTCTGGAAATCTATGCCAGCAGCATTCAAAAGACCTACCCTTGATGAGCTATACAAGCGCTTCAGGGACCTCGATTATACGCAAGTGGATGAAAGACTGGTGGTAATGTTGAATGCCATCCTGCAACTGGAAGCGCAAGGCGAGTGCAGGGAGTCAGTGATGGAAGCCGTGTTGATGGTGGAATACACTTCAGACGGAGTATCAAACCAGGAGCAGAAAAGATGGCTATCCTGGGATATGGATGGAGGCCTGAGAGGGCATGACCTTGCGAGGAACCCTGGCTTGAGTAGCGACACGGAATATGGTGCAGGAGAATTTCCACTTCCGACCAGACCTCCAGCAGGAGCGGCGACTCAGTCCACACGTAAGCCACCGTCAAAGTTCCGCTCGCAACAAACAGAGGAGTCGTATCCGGATCTCGGCAGCATGAAGAGAGAGTTGGAAAGGGCCCAAAGGGAACGGGAAAGCCATTCTGGATAGGCATCAGGCGACTCTTGAAGGGGATCAAGCCAAGCTTGATCGCGAGCAGGCAATACTTGAGCGGGACAAGGCGACTCTTGATTGGGACCTGCTGATGGCAGAACGAGTGCAAGAGCAGAGGCTACAAAAACGCGTAGCCAATTGTGACCAAGTAAAATCAGAACTAAAGCGACCACAAAGGAGGCAGCAAGCGGTCGCGAGTGGGAAAGAGAAAAAGAGGACTACGACTGAACCGACTGTCACAAGATCAAGATCGGAGTCGCGAATGGAGGTAGACGAAGCTCCTCGAGCAGGCGGTCGCTTCAACTTGGACCGTCCGGCCCAAGAAAACATGAATGAGGGCCTGGAAGCATGGACGACTCCCGAGCCCGTTCCTTCCCTGCGCAATCTAGAGGCAAACCCAGTTAGGCCTTTAATGGAAATCTCACTGCCGGGTTTGACGCCCAGTTCAACTAGTAGTAGCCAAACCGGGACGGGCACGTCGCGCCTCAGGGAGTTGCAAGAGAAGTTGCAGTCAAGGGCTCGAGAGATTTCAACGACCACCGACCCGGAGAGATCACCTAGTGAGGAGCGTAGTGATCTCGAGTTACAAGAAGAGCGTTAACGGCAGGTACCACCGACATAATCGAGAAGACTGGAGGCTCCGCAACGAGAGAGAAGAGATGCCTTCAATGACGCTACTTGGGCAGAGAACTTCGTACAACTGAGAATACCCGAAGACACGATACACTTGATAATAGGGGACAGTCTCGTCCGAGTTCTGACGAAGATCCAGGCCCATTGGCAAGTGGGAATCTTGAGTTTCTCAGGCGCAGCGATGCCCCAGATGTTGGCGTCCCTGCAGATGCTGGAGATGAGGAAGGTATACACAGTTACGTTGATGATGGGAACCAACGACGTGTCCAGGGGCGAGGCAAGAAAAATGATGAGGCTGCAAGACGAAGTGAGCTTCATTCTTGACGAGCTAAAAATTTACTTGGAGCCAACAATCCTCACCATCTGCACCGTTCCCTATAACATGATGGCGGACCAGAATGCGAGGGAGATCAATGAGAGGTTGCGATAATCAGACAAATCCAGCAGAGAAGTGTGCTGCCCATGAGAGTGCTTGATGTAGCGAGAATGATGGAAGATTCCCTGCCGGAGGATGCATCCTTGGTTGGTATCCACCTCGACAGGCCAAGGGGCACAGAGTGGCTGAATGGCGTCTTCCAGAGGCATTTTAAATTTCCTTGAGTCGGATCTACTGGAGAGGGGGCAGTTCACCTTTGGTCCACCCCCGATACCTCCCTTCTTCCTAGCCTTGGTCGGTAACTGATCGCTTCGGGGGAAGGATGGACTCGAGAGGAAGCTCAGCTAGTAGCAGAAGCAGTCAGTTGAGGTCGACACCCATGGAAGGAGACGAGGAGGAATCTTCTACGCCCCAGAACTCTGTTTTGTCGTCAGTGGTGGTGGTAGACAGCAAGAAGAAGGTGGAAGGTCCGGGGGAAGCAAGCAGAACCCGGTACCTGGAGCGAGTGAAGGATTTGGATCTTGAGGATTTAGCCTGCCGACAAGAGTTGACGGAGGCCTTGGGGATCAGTAGGTTGTCGAATGAGGACTTGAGCAATCACTATTCTGTGGACTGGCTAAATGCCCATGAGGCGCGTTTCTCCCAAGCCAAGACACTGGAGACGGCGGACTTGACGGGAGTTCCCCAGAGATCAATAATGGGGCCAGTCAATTACAGACCTCTCAAAGAGCTGGGAAGTTCAGGCCCCATAGTGGAGCCGTCCAAGCATCGGACTAGTGTGGCCAGGATCAGAGTGGCGATCCCCGCGCAGCTTAGGGCGGTGGACAAGCTTCTTGAGCCAAAGAGTATGGGATTTCCTGATACAGCCTACATGAGTGCGAAACTTGCGGAAGACCCAAGGTACGGGAGATCCTGTGGAGCTACACGGCTGGCCAAGACATTAGCAGTCTATGACAGGTCTGATCCTGGAGCAGCGAGAGCGATTATTGTAGCGGGGTTGGACTTTGATGGGACGTCACAGAAGTTGTTTTGGCCAGAAACCTTGGTGTACCTACTACCAGGGGCGGAGTTAAATCAAATGTTGACCCTGATCGTAGCGATAAAGTCAGAGACACCGTGTGAGCCGGAGCTTTTACTATTCGCGGGAATGAATGATCATCTGCAGGCGGCGGGACTGTTAGAGCCTCTGAGAAGCGGAGAGTCTACAACAAAGAAGATCTGGGAGGCGATTCAGACGCTGTTTGCAGCAATGAATGAAGTGCAGGAACTGGTGGCATCCCGGTGGGATCGAAGACGAGAGTGGTATTCGCGTCATCACCGGGTTACGCGAGTATGCCACCTGCTTTACAATTCGTTTACGCCATGTTAGTTCTGATTGCAGAGGGAAACGGATGGCGGATGCTGATGGCGGCCCCAAATCGTGAGCTAGAACCGGTGAACTTGAGACTCTTCGGCGGATGTGTCCCACGCTCTAACGGACTTTTACGAACTTGCGGACATCCTGATCGTCCTGGACGAGGTCCTTTGTCTTGAGGTGTCGAACCTCGCCCGACAACTGAAATTCAACCCGGAATTGGGGGATGACCATCCAGTGATAACTCATCTGACAGCCTGCCTGTGGTTCCGGAGTGGAGTCGACGATCACGAGTTCCACTAGCAAGGCGAGGGGACCAAACAACGAGAGAAAGAATATGGCGGCAGCTGAAAAACAAGTGGAATCGATGGTATACCGTCTAACACAAGAGCGAGGAAGATGGCCGTTCCTGACCCCGAGACTTGAGAATGTGACGGACAAGACGAGAGAAAGTGCTCCACCACTAGTGAAGCAGATATGGGAGTTTCTGGAGGAACAGCTGGAAGTGGCAGAAGAGAGAGAGAGATGACAGTGGGGAGATTCGTCACGGCTGCAAACGAAGTGACTATAGGAGGATTCTGGAGAGAACACGCGAAGGGCGAACTGAGGACCCGGAGGTCACACGAGATCTTGAGATTCTTGAGTCGTTGTTGGGAGAAGGAATAAATGGACAAGGTGATCTACGCGGGGAACGCGATCTACGAGCATGCCGACCAACCTCCTACTGGCCTTGTACTTGGTATACCCCAGGTACCTGTTCAATATGGGCCCAGCATATATGTTCAGCAGAGGTGTGGAAACGCTCCGAATTGATGGATACTTGACTTTAATATTCCTGACACATGGGGAGCTGACTATATTTCATCGATTGATGAAGTATGGGGAACCCCTGTCGATGAGCCAGGCCCACCCGAGTCCGGATACTTATTCCCACAATAGTGCTGCTGGGCTGAAGACGCTGCAAGTGGAGTATCTCCTGACGCATAACAGGCATTTGACAGGCGAAGAGAGAAGCGCAAAGACGAGAGAAGAAGTGAGGGAGGCGAATGGAGGAATACCTATCCTGACCGATTTTTGCTTGGCCATGAGATCTGATCCCGTGGGGATGATCAGGGGATTGGGAGAGGTGGTGACCTGTGTTTATGGGCCGGCCGTGACGTTCGCCTTCCCGGATCCGCTTATGGCAGCGTAACGACATTCGGTGGTGTATGTGAGCCTGATCATCATTCTGGATGGGACGGCACTGAACTGGTGTCGACAAGAAGAATTGAGAGCGCGAACGAGTGAGACAGTGCTCTTCGGGAAGATAAAGGACCCAGAACTAATAGTGCTCAACTTCAGGGGTCAACTGCAATGCAGGACGGGGGGAAAACGAGAAGGTCCCATCGAATTCTATCCAAATTTGAATCCAACAGCAAAAGACACGAGGGAAGTCTTGAGGATCGCAGCCTGGACGAAGTGCTTTGAGTATACGAAGAGGGAGCTGGAGAAAATTCTTGAGCGGGACGTGTTGCCCGCCGCGCTTCCTGAAGTCCCGACGGTGAGGGGGATGACGCTGGGGATAAATATCCCCATGGTAATCCCTTCCCTTCACGCAAGAGCGACAGTGGAACAGCAGCAAAAGAATTCACGAAAAGCTGGGACCCCTTGTTCATCGGGTATTCGGCAGCGGTGTATCTACACACCTGTGAAACCAGGATAAATTTGGTGACCACGCAAGCAAAGAAGATGCGGGGTTCGATGCCTCCAAAGTACGAAGTTCTGGAAGTGTTGAAAACTCTTGAGAAGGCGGTGCTCGAAAGCAAGCTGCCCATCTATGATGACGGGAGGATGATCGTAGAGGAACGTCACCTAGCCCTGAAGGACGAAATGAAATTTGGCACAAGAAAATATCGGGCAGCTTATGGATTACATAAGTAGAGCTGCAGTAGGAGAGACGGAAATTGGACGCGGCAGGAGTTCTATACGTGCCCCTCACTGAGTATGAGACGGCAGATCCGACGACACCTTCACCCCTGTCTGTGGGAGCCCCATGAGACAGAAGGAACCTTCCAGTGGAAAACAGGTTTACTGCCCCGCTGAGAGGGACCAGCCGGAGTCTGGAGAAGGGGAGAGCATGAACGAAACTCTCAGCGAAGCTGGAGAGGGAATGGAGGTGAGAAATGCGCCAGACGGAGGGGAACTAACAGGGAGTTTACCCCCGGCACCACACGTGAGCTATTACAAGAACTGAGTGGGGACGACTGGGCGAACACTGCCATCCCACCTTTGGGATCTCCCCGGAAGAATCTTGAGCTACCACTAACGAGTGAACCATCCAACATAGGCATGGTACTCCTAACCGACGAAGCAAGGAGGGGAACACCTTTCAAGGCAACAAGGACATGTTCTTGAGCACGTTGGACGAAGAGGCGTGGCGAAGCTTCCTGGATGAGTTCAACGAGGGGATGGAAAACAAAGTTGGAGTAGATGACTTCAAGGAAGAGCTGTGGAACACAGTAGTGAAGTTTGGAGAGCCAGTCCTGATTGCCACTGGACTGGACGAGAAAGGGAGGAAAGGACTGCTCGAGAAGATGATTGGCCTAAGGAAGCAGAAGCAGGATGCTGGGACCAACCTATATAAGGATAGCGCTACTCTAAACATAAAAACTGATGATAAAAGTAAGACTAGTAATATGATTAAAAATACTAATATTCTTAACGCTAGGGGGAGGCAAGAGTTGGAAAATAGGGACTGGGACAACGAAGTGGAGTCAGTGATGGTGGTGACAACGCCCCCGAGTAGGGGAATTAGGTCTAGGAAGAGGAAACGGGAGACAGAGGAAACGAGTCCTTCGGCGGCGAATGAGGTTTCAGAGAAGAATCTAAAAGAGACGGCTCCCATGATTCTAGCGCGAGGGAAAAGAGCGCCCTACAAGAGCAGCTCAGCACCCACGAGGCTAGCCGAGGTGCTGCGGGAAATGGAAGCCTCGACGACTCCGGGAACGGAGGATGACTTCAAACCCCAGAAGACAAATGTGAAGAGGGGTTCGACTAGCGGACAGACGTGGGAAGTAGACATCCGCAAGGAGTGGCTTTCGACGCAACACCAGGCCATTGGGAAGCAAGTGACGGGCGACCCTCTCGAGAGGAATGCGACGAGGAATACCGCTCGGCCTTGGTGGATAGCTCTGGAGACCACAAAGGAACTGGAGAATCGCCTGAAGGAGCTTGATCGCGGGGTATCCCGCAAGCGGCGGCATTGGGCTACCCAGCAGAAGGCCGAACTTAACAAACTAAAGTTGGGAAATCTTGGGAGAACCTGCTGCTTGAGTATTTTGAAGACGCGATGGGAGCACCGTCGTCAGCGTTGCCATTGATGGCGAATCATTTTGTCCGCACGGCAGGACAGTTGATGTTCACGTGGAGTTTTGCGGGAGTGGCATTGGAAGCGTTGACCTCGCACGACAAGCTTAAACTGGGCGGAAAGAATCTTCAGGTGTACCAAATGCTGGTGCAACATATACCTCGAGACAACTCGTGATTAAGCCTAGCGAGAAGAAAAGATGCCACTTGTTTCTTGAGGTGGATCATGTCAGTGATAACCGACACTACTGTGCAAATGTGCCATCAAAAAGCGAAGGGAAGTAAAACCATGGAAAGGAGAGTCTCCACTGTTATCCTGAACGTATACCAGAGTACCGGAATCGAAGAAAGAGAGCTCGAGGCAGTCTCAAGAGAGCCATGGGAAACTTGATGAAATACGGAGGTTCTACCACAAGAAATTCGAGGAGGGGCATGACGTACATTGTAACTTGGCCCGAGCAGAAGAATACGCGAAACCCACAAAACGTGGAGAGTATCAATATGTGTCTGGAGCAATGGGAATAGCTTACAACCCTTTCTTGGATTCGGAGGCCGGAAATGCTTACATGAATTTTGAGGTGGCAGAATTTTTGAAGTTCTGGACGGAGAAAATCATCGAGATTGATCCCACAGAAAGGGAAAGGCCAAGCCTAGGTCTGTTACTCGAGAAAATGCCAGAGGTGATCAGTGTGCCGCGCTCGAACAAGAGGGTGGAACTAAAGATGGGAAATGGAAACGACATGTTGGTCAATAATTTGGGGATTGTTTGGAAGTTGCTGAGACCCTCTTGGTGCCCTCACCCGCACGCGAGTTTGATTGAAGAAATCACGGAGAGAGTGAGATTGTCACCAGCGAAGGATGAAGATTTAGGGAATCTGAACGTGGTGCACAAACTAATCGTACCTCAGCGAAAGGAATCGGAGGAAATGACGAGCAAACAAGAAAAGATAGTGAAGAAGATGAAACCGGGTAGTTGTTTGGACCTGGTGTGTGGAGGTGGAGAAACGCACGTTTATGCATGTCTCAGGTCTTTCGCAGCATATTTTGATAATAAAACTATTTTATAAAGTTTTTGGTTTTATTATCATAAAATGGTGGGGGAAGACCTGAGACATGCATAAACGTGCGTTTCAGGTCCTGAAACGCACGTTTATGCATGTCTGAGGTCTTCCCGCAGCATATTGTGATGGAAGATCCTGCGTCAGAATACAATCGTTTCAGAAGGAAGACCTAGCCACGTGGTTTAGTGACATCACGGAGAAGGAGAAAAGTGGGGTGCAGATAGTGGCTGAATGCTATACGAGCACCACGGTGAACATAGCTACGGCGTTGGGATTCTTCTCGAGGATGTGCAGCTTGCAGTCACTGGAGATGCAAGAATCCGAAAACCAATTAGTGACGGCGTTGAGCGTGGAGTCATGGCCTGGAGTGTTGCAGATGGTGCAAAAGCACATCAGAGGATGGAAGATCGGTCTTGAGGCGGAGATGGGATTTCCCGTGAGTGAAGCCTACAGTTTGCCAACGAATGCAAAATCTCTAGTGGGATCGGTAATGGCCAATCTCTGTGGAAGCCCTTATCCATTACATATGGCGATGGTGGAAGCATCCAGTCAGAGGGTGTTAATTGACAAAGCCTTCTCGATACCCAAGTGTGTACGCCTGGCTCGTATGTCGCATCACTCACACCGACTATTGAGGAAAATCCTGGGAGCTGTGCCGGAGGACCAAAGAGAGAACTTGAGTGAGATCTGGGGGGAAGGAACTCATGAGCTTGGAAAACGAAAACAGGATTGATTTCGAGAGACAAAACACGATCGGGAAAGCGATGGATAGTGCCCCGGCTATGAAAGGGAATGACGTAACACATGAGAAGTTGATGGAATTTGAGCCTCTGTTTGAAGCTTCGGGAGAACGCAACCTCCGGAGTATCAACCTGACACATGGGGAATGCCCATGCCACTGCCTGGAGCAGACAGTGTGGTATCCGGAGCATTCGAACCTCTGCTTGATATGAAACGTGGAAGAAATTCGTTCAGTCGGGTTACCTGACCATCGGCAAAAGGTCACCCTTTTCGTGGTGAGATCGATGCTGGCGTTGCGATGGATCGAGGAAAATGTGAAAAAATATCGAGAGTCGAGAGCACCTACAACGGAATCAATACATGCCATTGACTACAACCGGAGGCTTGAGTTGTTTGAGACTGCGTGCAAAGTATTCTCTATACCTATGGAGGTGAGACACTTGTGGAGTCGCATAAAATTCTTCCCAAGGTTTCGAGCGATGTTGATGTCTTGGTTATACACGGTGACAAACGATCACATTAAGAAACATCAGAAGGAGTATCGACAGTTCCTGGCCGAAATTGGACTGGAAGCTTTCAAGAGAGGCACTTGTTAACCCATCGCCCATCGTAATGCGATAACCACGGGTTGGAAAAAAGAGTAGTTAGAGTGTCTCGAGACAATACCAAAGCGAGGGAGTCGATATTGGAGGAAGACTTGGCGAAGAACGTGAGCCTGAGTTTGCACAATTCCTTTTGCAGGAATAGGGAATTTAAATTGAAGGGTCTACCGAATCAGGCGAAAAAACTACAGGAGCAAAGGGAGTGGATGCGGTCCTACGAACAGCTGAAAGCATGAGAAGAGATCGTAATCAGTTCCGATGACGAAGGAGAACTGGCAAGACAGATAACGATATCGAATATGTAAGGACCCAGTACCTCGAAGACAAGGAGCACGAAATGAAGAGGATGTTCAGGGATTGGTTCTTGAGTTGTGAGTGGTACAAGGAAAAAGGGGCTTGAGTGTGAACTCAGATCAAATCTGAGGGCACGGAAAAGAAATTTAAAAAAAAATTATTGTGACTAGTATCTTATAACTACTATATAAATCAAAATGCGGCATGACAATTTTCTGAATGGGTAAAGCAAAAGAAATTTTAATCATCAGCTTACAAAGCGGAAAATCAGGGTGCAGATGTATGCAGATTTTGGTTGCTGTTTAGCGATAATGTGACAATATTGCATGGTTGGAATTTTTGGGGTGTAGATAAAGTTTAATCTGCTGCAAACTTCCGTAAATGACCACTGGCACTGTTTCTTGAGACACACTCATTATTTTGGGGGCTCACTGACAGACGACGACACGCGATGAGGACATCCATCTTGAGTCCGGGGAGTATGTGCCACTCAGTCATATTTGGAAGTTTGACCTTGAGAAAAATGTTTAGTCTTGATTTCGGGGTTAAATGCAATTTTTCAAAAATTCGAATTGAGCATGTCATGCTCAAGTGTCTCGCAACAACTGAAAATATAAGAAAAATAAGATCAGAAGATTCGAACTACAAGCGCGGGAAAGTAGTCAAAAATAGCAGCGGGAAATTGCAGGAGGCAGAAAATAATCGCGAGGGAAAGGAGAGTGAAATTCAAGTGGACCAGAGTGAACCTTCGGTGGAAAGGTGAACAACCGAAGTCTCTCAATGGTCTAGACCCAAAACCTATTTCTTGAGCTAAAACTAATTCATGACAAACATCTCGAGTTAAACTTAATTAACCTTCAATTCTAGAGTTACTTTATAGCTTAGTTACTCGATTCTAGAGGTCGTGTCGGTATGTGAGTACCCAATTTAATTTTCTTGAGTGTGTTTCATATTGTTAGGTTGAGTTAGGGAGAGTTTTTAGGTTGATCCGTCTGAAATAGATCAAAGTTCCACTGTCTAATAAAAAGTAACTGTACGGATTGTTCCGACCCTGTTATTAACGGCGTTCGTGTATTTTGGGTATTTTGAGACCTAAGTATGCGGACGTTCTTATTTTCTAGAGTGGGGAGGGGGGGGGGGGGGGTATTTTGGTAGTGGCCTTTAAGCTGTAACGGGTTTTTAGTCTCATGTCGCAAGTGAACCGAATTGGCTCCGACCGCTTGAGGTAGAAAAACACAAGAGATAGTGTCCCTGACAAGGGCCTACTTTTCTTTAACCTCATATGTGATTTAAGTAGGAGACTGTTACAAATGGTGAACTGCAAGTTTGGATGCAACTTATTGGCAGCCTCCAGAACTAACACAGGATCACCCTTGAAAGTTCTAACTACGTCGTCCACTTATCTTAGAAAAACTCTAACACCATTCTCAACCCGATCTGCTTACTGCTGTTTTTTGCTAGCATTGCAATACCATACTGTTTCATCGATGTCTGCGTATTCAGATTCCGATATGTTAACACACCTTAAATGGTACTATTTTAAACAAGCTTCGTATTCTACCCCTTTAGTCCGATATGTCACCTTTTTCTGATATCCAGGGCAGACCTCCTTGTTACCTTTATTTAGCACAGTCAAATTTGGTACTTCTTTCTTTAATGCAGGTTGGTTTTCTTTGAGCCACAAATTGGCCAGTATTACTGCAGGGGAGCCGCCCATTGCAAAACCGTCTTTTTGTACATACCACAAACCATTGCACTTAAAGTGTACCTTACTCACTGCCAAATTCAGTAGTTTTTTCATCGTCTTGCGAGATGTTTCTCATGTAATTTCCTCGGGGCTATTTCAACCACTTCCTTGAGCGAGACCTTAGTGAATAAACTCTTCACATCAAGGGAGATTTTACTCTGATTCATCAGAGTCCAGTTCAGTTTTCCAAGATCTCCCTGGCCATTTGAGTGTTCGTTTCTATGTTTGCCTCCTCTATTTCATCAAAGTACTTTGCCAATGTTTTATTTAGGTTGTCATATGAGCTACCAGGAGAAGAAAGGACGGGACGAAGTGTTGTGCCTTGTTTATGCACTTTTGCTAATCCATACAGCCTAGCCGGCTGTGCCCCCGTTGATCTCAACCTAGTATACAGCGCTTCGCTAATCTCGTCCTTCTTTTTCATGGCGAATAATTTCTTGTTTATGTCTTTTTCATATTTCATGATCACACTGTCTGTCAGATGCTCATCTCGCTAAATTGTTCTGCCTGTAATAAATCTTTTAGTTTCTTCTCATTACACAAAAACCCACGCCCTTATCAAACGGCACTGCCAGAAGACCGTTGTCCTCCAAATACTGTGCCAGTCGGTCATATTTGGAAGTTTGACCTTGAGAGGAGCAAAAAACACTTGATTTTGGAGTGAAATTTAATTTTCCAAAATTTCGAATGGAACCTGTCATGCACGATTTTCTCGCGAGAACTGAAAATCAGAAAAAGAAGTTAGAACAATTTCAGAACAATTTCAGAACAATTGAGTCGCATACGCGGGAAAGTCGCAAGAAAAAGCAGTAGGAAATTGCTATTCGCAATTTCCATCACTATAATAATCGAGAGTAGAGCTGTCCCATCTGTGACAGAGACGAGAGTATTCCCTCGAATTGGATTATAACGACTGGAGTATTATTCGGAACTGGACTAGAGTGAACCTTCGGTGGAAAGGTGGACAGCTTGAGTGTCCTAATGGTTCACAAGAAAACTATTGTCTAGAGTATAAACTCGTTCTCATTGTTCAAACTATAAAACATTAGACTCATTTAGTTACGTTATTTAATTCTTGAGTTAACTACCGACTGGATTATTTCCCACTTCTTGAGCGTGCTACTATGTGAGTACAAATTTAAATTCCTAGAGTGTGTTTTATGATTGTTATGTTGAGGTAAGGCGAGTTTTAGGTTGATCCATCTGAAATGGATCAAAGTTCCACTGTCTAATAAAAAGTAACTTAACGGATTGTTCCAACCCGGTTTTTAACGGCGTTCATGTATTTTGGGTATCTAGAGACCTAAGTATGGGGACGTTTCTAATTCTAGAGTGGGGGGATATTTTAGTAGTAGCCTTTAAGCTGTAACGGGTCGTAGTCTCATGTCACAAGCGAACCGAACTGGCTCCGACCGTTCTTGAGGTAGAAAAACACAAGAGATGGTGTCCCTGACCCTTGAGCCAGTGGTTATAGGGCCTATTTTTCTTAAGCCTCATGTGTGACTGCAGTAGACGAATGTTACATAGTGTTTTTATGGCGCTCCTGGGTGTTTACGACATCAAGACTACGGAGTCGAACCCACTTGAGACAGCTTCGGGCTGAATGCCCATTCTAGAGTACCGGCGGTACGGTTCGACAGGAACGTGCAAACCTTCCGGTTGTACCGTGATAGCTTTTTAAGAAAACTCGAGAAAATTTCCTGGTACGCTCTCCGAACGAGGCTTAGCTAACCGAGTACAGGGGGGCAACTAGGGAGACAAAAACACGAGCAAAAAGACAAAAAGCAAAACAAAAACCAAAAAAGAATAGAAAAAGGAACAAAAACCATAAAACGAAAAAAGACAGTGACTTTGACACCAGATTAGTTGGATCAAACCTTTATTTTAATTAAATAGTATACCCATACTGTTTTACAAGTTCGATCGTTTCGATCAACCTAGCAATTTAAACCAGTAAACTGAATAAAGTGCCCGAAGTGGGGCGTCGTCAAGGGTTTTCAGATAGCTTGGAACTTAGCTGGACCAATAGGAGACTTGACTGGAAGAGGTGACCAGCCGAGTGGGAAAGTGGTTCAGGGACACTTGAGCTGAACCAATAGGAGACTGGACTGGAACAGGTGACCAGTCGAGTGGGAAAGCAGCCAAGAAGGATTTGGCAATTCTCGAGTTCTCAAGTTGGGCAGAACGGGTATCGTTAGAATCCACATTACATTATAGGAGATAAGTGTAAAATTGGATAAGCGAAATCCCCCAGTTTTGAGGAACGTTTTTACTTGAGCAGGCCTGGAATTAGGTCTACGGTTTTCTCTTGAGAGGTTTAGCACCCGGCGCTTAAAGAAATTTTTAGGCTTAAGAAGGGGGGCTAGAAAGGGGGAGGTTAGAAGGGGGACTGGTTAAGTTAGAGGTTGGCGGTTGTAAATTGTAAAAAGGGGGAAATTAGAGTAACTAATTAGTCGACATCGTTGACTTAGTTACATTAGAAATTAACACGCGTTGGTAATAATAGGTGGAGATCCAAAATTCAACTCGAGTTAAGACTGGTACGCTGGTTGGTTTGGTAGGGGGGACCGGATATAGACAGCTTTTGTGATACCCCATAAGATCACTAGTGGGGGGAGGAAAACGCGTGGCAATTAGGTACCAGACATTTTTTTTAGACGAAAGGTAGACATTGGTCACCTTTGAATTTCAGGTGGGCTCATTTTTCTGTTTTTATTATTTTTCTTACTTAGATTTTTGTTGCATTTTAGTGAGGATTTGTGTTTGGTTTTATACGAACAGGTGATCACAAGATACCTGCGCACCTACATTGAAATAGAAACAACCAAAAAGAAGAGCGGGGTCAGCATTTGGCTTTTAAGAGAGGGTTTTTGGGAAAATTTTACTAGAGCTTGAGTGGTGGTACAAGGTACGGTGATTCAAGAAGACCCTACAACGAGGAAGACACTCCGTGACGAGTATTGGGACAAGACCGAAGAAGTCTTGGGACAGGGTCTTGGGACAGTGGTCTTGGGACAGGGTCTTGGGACAGTGGTCTTGGGACAGGGTCTTGGGACAGTGGTCTTGGGACAGTGGTCTTGGGACAGGGTCTTGGGACAGGGTCTTGGGACAGTGGTCTTGGGACAGGGTCTTGGGACAGTGGTCTTGGGACAGTGGTCTTGGGACAGTGGTCTTGGGACAGGGTCTTGGGACAGGGTCTTGGGACAGGGTCTTGGGACAGTGGTCTTGGGACAGGGTCTTGGGACAGGGGTCTTGGGACAGTGGTCTTGGGACAGGGTCTTGGGACAGTGGTCTTGGGACAGTGGTCTTGGGACACTAGTCTTGGGACACTAGTCTTGGGACACCAGCCTTGGGACACTGGTCTTGGGACACTACCCTTGGGACACTAGTCTTGGGACAGTAGTCTTGGGACACTAGCCTTGGGACACTAGTCTTGGGACAGTAGTCTTGGGACACTAGCCTTGGGACACTGGTCTTGGGACACTACCCTTGGGACAGTAGTCTTGGGACACTAGTCTTGGGACAGTAGTCTTGGGACACTAGCCTTGGGATACTGGTCTTGGGACACTACCCTTGGGACACTAGTCTTGGGACAGTAGTCTTGGGACACTAGCCTTGGGACACTAGTCTTGGGACAGTAGTCTTGGGACACTAGTCTTGGGACAGTAGTCTTGGAACAGTGGCCTTGGTACAAGGGTCTTAGGACACTAGCGGAGAGTACTGTGATAGTGACGAATAGTCTTGGGACGGTATAGAAATTGAAGTCAAATTACAACAAGGGTGTTTTAAGACAGAATAAGACAAATCGAAATAGGTACAGTTGAGACCACATTAAGGGAAATTTAGCAAAGGTTTTAGAAAGAGAGCTACAACAAGGTTTTTAACACGTTGTACTAAATTTGTTACCACAAAAAAAAATTTTTTTTTGTTGTTGTCTTGTTGCTTTATTATTTTTTTTATTCTTAGAATAGAATCGTGTATATAATAAAATTGTAAATAAAGGCAGTTGTAAATAGAAATAATGAGGCGGAGTAGGGTACCGGTGCTCGAAAAAAGGTCAAGTGGATCAAACACAAAATATAATTCATCGCTGCGCGGAACGACATCAACGGGCCCAAGGATAACGAAGAAGAACTTTTCAGTTAACATGGTCAGCACAAGGAGTACAGCGGAGAGCAGGGCGAAAGAGGGCACGGAAGGGGAGCGAGTAGAACCCACCATCGAGATTGATCTAGAGACACCCGATCAAAGTGTGGATGAAACAAGGAAGATGGCGACAGAGTCAACTCCAATGCCCAATGCAGAGGAACCGAACCAGAAACCCATAGAGTTCTCACCGATAGATGACGCGGAAGATGCAATAGGCAACACCGAAGAAACGGTGAAAGAAGACTCTCAAGTAAAGAGGACATCTTTTACGGAAAAATTGGGAATAATGTTCGGAATAAAAACGAAAGAAAACGTGACTGAAGAACCAAAAGCAGAAAGAGCACGAACATTTGGGACAGTGAGCACGAAGACCTCAGAAGCCAATCCAAGAGAGGAACAAGCTAAAGCAGAGGCAACGGCCGAAGAGAGACCGACGGCTGACCATGAAGAGACTACCATTGAGCTGGGTGACTTGTTGGCGAAATTAAATCAGATTGACAAAAGACTTAAGCACAGTGAAGAAGACAGAGAGGTGATAAAAAAGGAGATAAGATACAACAAGCACGAGTATCTAGACAGTTATTTTAACCTAGCTAAGGCAACAGATGAGAGACTCAAGGAAATGTCAGATAAGGTAGAAGCCACCAATGAAGAACGAGAAAAGAACATCAAAACAGACATGCAACAGTTGAAGAACCGATATGATGATGTCAACAGCCAATTAGGGAGCCTGGAAAGGAGAATGGACACAATGAGCAAGAGTCAAGCCGAGAGTTCGTGTGCAATACAGGCGAAGTTGGATGCAATCTTGAGAGGTTCCACTCCACAAGAAAGACCGGCAGCGGATCGTACGCAAAGCACCAGAGTTGACTTTGTAGAACCACAACGGAACAAACGGCAATCGACACCGTTGCCCTTAACCAGGGATGCGATAAGCATAGCACCAACAGCTGCGAAAACAATAATGAAGAATGGAACGTCGAATACAACGACTGCTCCGGGAGATTCAACAGCTAACAGCAACACAGGACCGGATGCTATGACATGGGCCAGCACTTGGGAGATGATGAACAGGACTCTAGAGGCCTTCGCCACGAGGAACACTGACTCGAGCGACAGGAGAGAGGGAAAATCAAGAAAGACACTCAAGAAGCCAAAAGAATTCAAGGACGACTCCGATGGATGCATTGACACTTGGGTGGAAGTGATGAGATTACATTTAGAACAAGATAACTTGAGTGACGAAAGACAAGCATGTACAGCCATACTGAGCAACTTGGAAGGAACGGCATTAAAATGCGTGGTCGCAAAGAAGGAGGAAGAACGCGACACCGCGGACAAGATCTTCGAGATATTGCTGAATCGATTCGGGTCAGGCATGAAGGGTCACCAAGCGATGATGCGATTTGAAAAGAGAAGGCAGAGGGACGACGAGTCAATAGATCGGTTCCTAGATGACCTCGAGAGCTTGAGAAGGAGGAGTGACCCAGAGGAGTCGACAAATAGACGGAACTTTAGCATTGCCTCGAAGTTCATCGATGGGGTGAAAAGTGATGACTTAAGGACAATGTTAGCAACATACTACACATTGTCGAAGGACAGCGCACCCACCCCAGAAGAAATGAGACAGAAATCAAGAGAATACATGCTGATGAAACCTAAGAAGTACTCATATTCCGAAAACAGGAACACGCAAGGGGGAAGCCAACCCCAGAGGTCATCATGGTACAAACCTAGAGATGATATGGACAAGCGCAGATCATGCGCGAACTGCGGGTCAGCGGATCATCATGTGGCTGACTGCACAACGTACAAACAAGGCATGAAGAGCCTAGATTATGCACCGGATGAAGAGGATATGAGCCAGATGGAGGAACGCGAGTACTATAATGGCTTAATCATCAAGATAGGCGCCAGATGCTTCTTCTGTAACCAGGAGGGGCACTTCAGAATGGATTGTCCCTTGTTCTGGGAAGCGGACAAGGACCAGAATCACCCCAAACATAAGTTGGCATTAGCGGCGGTGCAGAATCAGCGGAACAGGCAAAACGAGTTTGAATCTAGGAACTTGGGGGCACCAAACACCGAATTGCCGACGAAGACAGTGAAAGCTGTTACACATGTTAGCGGTGCGTTAGAATCCGCGGCCGGAAGCTCTCTAGAGATAAATTATGAGAAAGCGGCGACGGAAGCAATTGCCAAAGTGAAACAAGATCTGGCTGCGAAAGAAATAGAGCAACGACTAAAGTTGGAGATCGAAAGACAGAATTTTAACGAAGCATTAACCGGATCGAACTCAATACCAGAGGCTAGAACGGGCTCAATGAAGACCGGGAATTGTAACACCGTGAAAATGGTGACAGGTAAACCTTTTGGAATATCGAAAATCGGAGCAAGAATAATGTCGATAATCACAGTGGGCGGACACGAGGTAACCAGAAACTTGAGCGAGCCGAGCGACCAGACGATAATGCACATTGACGTGTATGCAGACTACCTGAGTGGAATAAGTCCACAAACGACTTCCAGAGCGCTCAGGGCACTACTCACGAGAGGGGGCAGCAAGTCGGTACGTGTTGATAATAGGTACACTGAAGCTTATGGTCCACACGAGGTCATGCTAAATATAGATGGAATCAACATCTATACCAAGACGATGATAACATGCGACGAAGACCTAATTGGACAAATCTATGTAGGGAAAAAGGAATTGAAAGTAAGATCGATTGGACACTGTGCTATGCTTGAAGAAGATGCAATGCACATCGGGACGGAAGCAGACGTGACAGGGCACGTGCTAGACATAAATGGCAAAAAGACTCAGTTACGTGGATTACTTGACACGGGAGCAGTCTTGAGCGTCATACCAATCGAAACATGGGAAAAGATGGGCTTTGACAAAGGTGACTTGATAGACTCGAGAATACGGCTGTCAGCTGCAAACAAAGGGGCCCTTCGGGTGTTGGGCAGGACGCCGATAATAGCCCTCAATTTGGGGGAACGTAACCTGTGGATGAGCTTCATCGTGGTAGAAAACCTAGATGAATCTGACCAATTCATTTTGGGCAGAGACTTCATCAGGAATTTCGACGTAACGATAGATCTAAATAATGCAATGTTCAGGATACGGAACCCGGATAGGAGGTACGCAATCAAACCGGTAAATTTAATAATGGCAAATGAGAACAAAGCACCGGTATTCTTGAGTAGGAGAGTGAGGTTAAAAGCTAATGAAGCGGCAATCGTAAGCTTGAGGATGAAAAATTATAATGAACTAAGTGACAACAAGCAAGTGTGTATAGTTCCAAATCCTAATAGTCAAAGCGCTGCTGTTTTAGGAAGATCATTTTCGATAACGAAGAGCGGCCTCTGCGTCAGTGTCTTGTTGAATACCCTTGATATACCGATCACGATACAGAGGGGGAGGAAGCTGGGATATGCTTTACCGGTTAAAACTCGATATGAAACAATTGAAAACTCAAAACAAAATGAAGTTGTTGATTGTCCCAACCACAGGGACAAAATTTGTATCTTGAGACGATTGCAGAGAATAAAAGATTCTTCAGGTCTTATCAAATCACTTAAGTCAGAAACGGACGATGGGCTTTCGAGCTGTTCGAACTTTCCAGAGCGACCCACACCAGATGAAATGCAAACTGATAAACCGGTTCTGCCGGAGATTGAACATTTAAGGGGCAAACTGAAAGATGAACAGCTCGAAGCTATCAAGGACGTACTAGAGCGGAACGAGGAGGTTTTTTCAAGGCATAAGGCGGATATCGGGTGTTGTAATTTTGTTGAACATGAAATAGAACTTGAGGAAAACGCGGTACCATACAGGGAGGGGGCGAGGCGCATGACCCCACACAAATCGGACGCGTGTAGAAAAGAAATCGAAACGTTACTAGAGTATGACATGATAGAACCATCCAAGTCACCGTGGGCGTGTGGAGTAGTGATGGCCAAAAAGAAAGGCGACCAGTTAAGGTTTTGTTGTGACTTTCGATACCTGAACTCCGTCACGGTGAAGGATGCCTATCCCATACCTAGAATTGATGAGAGCCTCTCGAAGTTAGGTGATGCGAAATTTTTTACGACTCTTGATTTAGGCTCGGCCTTTTGGCAGGTACCATTAAGGAAGCAAGACAGGGGCAAGACAGGGTTCGCCTGCGAGTTGGGTCTGTTTCAATGGAAACGGATGCCGTTTGGACTCTGCAATGCAACAGCCACGTTTCAGCGGCTGATGGCACACGCGTTGATAGGCGTGACGAAGAAGTACGGCAACCTGGTAATGTGCTACGTGGACGACGTGGTAATAGCAACGCCAACACTAGAAGACCACATCGAGAGGCTTGACGAGGTGTTCGCGTGCATGAAAAGATCGGGGCTGAAGTGTAAACCATCAAAGTGCGAGATACTCAAGGACTCGATTAAATACTTGGGCAGGATGGTAGATAAACACGGTATCAGACCTGACCCAGACGCCGTGGAAGCAGTCCTAACCTGGAAATCACCGAAGACGGAACACCAGCTGATGAGCTTCCTGGGTTTCGCCAACTATTATAGAGAATTCATCAAGGGCTATGCGGACAAGGTATACCCGATGCAACAATTAATGAGACATAAGGGCAAGAAGTTCACGTGGAACAACGCGGCAGAAGAGTCATTCCAGAGAATAAAGAAAGAGCTGTGTGAGGCACCAGTACTGGGTATGCCGACTGAGAAGGGGATGTACGTGCTAGACACGGATGCGTCAGTAGTCGCTATTTCTGGGATTCTCCATCAAGAACAAGAATGGAATGGGAAGACAGTCTTGAGACCAATAGCATACGGGAGCAAGGTCCTAAGTGAAGTACGGAGCACCGAAAGCAGAGATGTTCGCGGTGGTCACCTTTGTCGAAAAATACAGAGCATACTTAGGCAGTGAGCCCTTCAAGCTGCGAGTCGACAACCGAGCACTAAGCTGGCTGAAAACGTACTCAATGGACCAGAGCTATATTGGGAGGTGGATAGTTCGCTTGGATGGATACAACATGATAATTGAGCACAGAACACGAGATAAACATCAAAATGCTGACAGCTTGAGTAAGAAGACGGAGTTCTACGAGAGGCAAGAACAAAGAGAGGCGGACAGACCTGAGATCAAAGACGGCTTCTCCTTTATGGACAAAGAAACGTACGACAGTCTTCCACTCACGAGATGGCTGGACAAATCAGGCAAACCGATTGAAGATCATCCCGAATTGCCGAAAGAGCCTCTTGAAAAGACCATCTTGAAGAAAAGCAGAGGGATTCCAATAGGAATAATGCTCAAGTCTAAGATCGTGAGGGAAACACTCAAGGCAAAAGGTTATGATCTCATCCAGGTAGAGGAGGGAACGGTCCGAATAGATGAAGACTTAATGAGGTTGCTTGAGAAACTATCAGATGACAAGCCCGTGATCCAAGGGAAAGGTCAGGAGGCACCGGAACTAACCATACTTCGGAGAGAAGAAACAGTGAACAATACTGATGTCTCAAAAGGAAGCATCACTGACAGCAAGGAAGTTGTGCGATCACTAGTTGAAAAAATCCCCGAAAAAATTCTGGAGCAGACAAAAGTCAGGGATAAGAAAGTAACATTCAGAGAAGAAGTTGAACACCTGGGACTAGATCAAGAGTCCGGGGAGTGGTCCAGATTCATGGAAGAAGACGAAACCGGAGAAGGGAAATTGTCCGGGGAGCGTAAAGAGTGGGATGAAGACTCGGATGAGAGCAGCGAAGACCAAGACAGTCTATGCATGATACTGGCGGAAGAGAAGATAAGACAGCACGACAGGGAATTACAGACGGATCCATCTTCAGGGACGTATAATCTGGAAATACAAGAGTTACGAGGTGGTGAAGAGCTCGAGAAAATAGCAGTTTCAAGAAAACCACTAAGGGAACTATCGTGCAACTCAAACGTCAGAACGAATCTGGTACCAGAAGACGACATGAAAATCGTGAAAAGGATGATATGTGTGAAACTGAGCGATGACATCCACAACCCTGGTGAGATGAATGGACAGATCATGGCGCTAAAGGAGCACGTTAAGGCGAGATACAGGCTGTCTGACCTAATAAGGGCCCAGAAGAATGACAAAATGACAAGTAACCTCTCCAAATGGATCCATTCGGGAGTCAAGGAGAAGGGGGAACTTGAGGAAGACAGCTACAAGATCTTGAGCCAGTTCTACAAAGAAAAGAGAGACTTACTTTATCACACAGCTGAAGGGGTGGTAGCGTGCAAGAGAAGAGATGAGGAAAAAATATTACACAAACACAACCTCATCATACTACCACAATTGTACCAAACGGAGGTGCTTTTCAGATCACACGACCAGATGGGCCACCAGGGGATAGATAAAGTACAACAAAGGATACTTCACAGGTTCGACTGGCCGGGAATGAGAAAAGCTTGCGAGAGATGGGTGAATGCCTGCCTAGCATGCCTTCAAGTAAAAGACCCAAGGAAGATGAAGTTTCCCCTCAAGTCTGTCGAAAGTTCGGAATTCAATGAAGTGGTGCAGATAGACCATCAGAAAATCTGCATGACGGAGTCGGGTTATAACCAAATACTAGTTATAATAGATCACTTCACCAAGTTGGCGGAAGCTGTTCCGTGCCAGACAGCCTCAGCAGAGGAGACATGTGATCACCTGATAACGCATTGGATATCGCGGTATGGTTGTCCAATGACTTTCCAGTCGGACAACGGCAAGGCTTTTGTGGGGGACTTGACAAGAGAATTGATGAAGAGATCACACATTGCTCAAGCACACTCGACGACCTATCATCCACAGACCAATGGGTTGGTAGAGAGACAGAACAGGACACTGGTCAACATGCTCAGGGTGTACTGCTCGAGATACATGACGGACTGGGACAAATACCTGCCACAGGTAGTAGGAGCCTATAATAGTACTCAGCACTCGACGACGGGTATCAGTCCTTTCATGATGTTGACAGGCAGGGAAAGGGCAATGCCTATAACATTCTTCTACCCGGAGTACGAGGGGAAGAGGACGTCACCTCAAGCATACGTGAAGGAAGCGATCAAAAGACAACAAGAGCTAAACGAGCTATGTCGGAGAAACACGGCGCAAGCGCAAATGAGGCAACGCAAGAAATATGACGAAAAGATACTAAGAGCAAAGCCATACGAAGTGGGCCAATACGTGTGGGTCTTCCAAAATGTCATACCGCCCAAGGGAACAAAGAAACTACTCAAGAAATGGAGAGGACCGTTCATGATTACGGAAGTACATCAACAAGGACGGTTCTATCGCTTGAGTACAGGGCGAGCAGCACATTACGAAAATCTGAAGCCTCACGTCCCGTCCCCGGAGGACTGGTGCCTACCAAAAGACATGGAAGGTCTTGAGTACCTGGTGGTGGAACCAGCGTGCGAAGTGAATGAGAAAGGCACTAGAGAGAAAAATGATGGTAATGAGAACTTGAGTTTGGACGACAACGAAAAGATAGAAGTGGAGTCGGATGCAGGTTCATTTGTAGAAGAAGACTGGAACGACCCAGAGCAAAACGAGGTACCGAAGTGGATGGAGCCGGATCGACCAACACCACCGGAAACCAGGACTGGCAATCGTAAACGAACAGGTATGAGGTACAATAGGTACGGGGATGACTTCTTGATCGATAAGATACAGCCAGACAAGTTGGGCGATGAACTACTAAGCGCAGGCGAACTGGAAGCCGAAGAGGAATGGCAGGTCATTGACGATGGTGGACATTATCCGCAGGATGATTACTCGACGCCAGAATTGGAGACGGATCTCGAGCAGAGTGAAATAGAAAGGAGGGAGAACACGAACTTGAGGATTCTAGAGTGGATGCGTGATGTCAAAGACGAGAGCCGCGAAGGACAAAGCATTCAGCAAATCGATGTATCAGCAGCAAATTACATGAAGACAGAGGACCCTCTTTTCGGATGGACAGCAACAGACAGGCCACTGGACATCCCCAAGGACAATTCAGACCCGACTACATCGACGGGGACGTCGATAAATATTTTTGTCCGGGGAGTGGGGGTAGGACTTACCCACACCGAAAATTTGATGATAAAGAAGCTCAAGGAAGTGAGGGAAACAAGCGGATTGGAACTGGAGGAAGAAGAACCAGAGCCTACCATAGGAAGGAATTTCAAAACGAAATTCGAAATACCCAATGAATACTCAGAGAACATCATGATAACGGATAGCGACTTCATCCTGTCAAACAGGACCAGCGCGATCTGCATCACGGCGGACATGAGTTTCAAATCAAGATTGGAGGCTGACTTCAAAAGAGAGTACCAGAACGTAGAGTTTCTGTTCAGACAGAGGCCAGGACTGGGAGGCATAGCAGCGCTTCCACCGTCAGTGGCACAAGTCCCGGGCAAATACCTCTGCTTCCTAGTAACGAGAGTCAACGACAGAAACACAATTGATCCCGAACACGTGATATTGGCACTGACAAGACTACGTGAATTCATGATTGAAAGAGGAATAGTGGAGGTCTCGATGCCGGTGTACGACCCAAACAGGGGCAAACTGAGCTCGAGGGAATTGTACGCTATCCTACATGTGGTCTTTGCAGAAACAGAGATAATGGTGCATCTTCACAAGAAGTACTACTTGAGCATCGCCTGAGTCGGGTACATGGAGGTATCAGGTCGGGTGTGAGGGAGGAGTCTTGAGTTAGGTACTGGGGTGCGGCGCAGGTAAAGGGATCTTAAGATGTGATTGGCATGACAATTGAATTTTAAAAGAAAGAATTGATGGCGCTAAAACATAAAATGAATCTGCATGTTCTTAAGGGAAAATCCAATCGAATTGCTTTAAGTGATATGAGAATGATAAGATTTTAACCATATGGGTAGAAGGGGGGTCTCTAGGTTAGGAACGTGACATGCTAAGTTTTAATGAGCTTTCTGTTTTCAGATCAAGTTTGAAAAACAAAGTTGAAAATCCAACTACACTCAAGCGAGTAACAGAAAGAGAGAATCTTGACTGAACACGCGATAATCCGAATCTACAGCAAGTACTTGCAAGAGAACAGTTCTAGGTAATTCTTGAGTTGGTAAGGTAATTCTTGAGTTGGTAAGGTAATTCTTGAGCTGGTTAACATCTACCTACATACATCCCGAAGTTACAAAGATTGGCAGACCGATTCTGGAACTCCGTGCCCGCGGCCCTGAGGAAGCCCACTCTTGATGAGCTATACAGGCGCCTGAGGGACTTGGACTATACCCAAATAGACGAGAGAATGGCGGTGATGCTGAATGCCATCCTCCAGTTGGAGGACCAGGGTGAGTGCAGGGAGTCTGCAACGGAGGCTGTCTTGATGATCGGCTACACCACCGAGGGAATATCGAACCAAGAACAGACCAGATGGTTGTCTTGGAATGTGGATGGAGGAGTAAGGGGTTTTGACTTGGCAAGGAATCCTGGCCTGAATAACAATACCGAATATGGCGCAGGGGAATTCCCACTACCGACTAGGCCAACAGTAAGGTCCACCAGCCAGAGCTCGAGTAGGGTGCCATCGATGTCACGAATGCAACAGACGACCGAGGCATATCCGGATCTAGGTGTTCTAAAGAAAGAGCTCGAGAAGACGCAGAAGGAAAGGAATAAGGCGAACCTCGATCGGGATCAGGCAAATCTGGATCGGGAGAAGGTTCAGCTGGAAAGGGACCAGGCGGTCAATGAGCGAGACCAGGCTCTGAGGTTGCTTGAGATACAAAAAGCTGAGCATCAACAGGAGTTAAGGGTGCGGGAGAACGTCGCGAATCGTGATCAATTGAAGTCGGAGTTGGAAAGGATAGAACAGCGACAACGCGAGCTTGACGCACAGAAGGGAGCCAGGTCAAACGAACGAGTGGTGACCAGCTCGAGGCCAGAGTCGCGCATGGAGGTGGATGAAGCTCCCAGGGCTAGAGGACGGTTCAACCTTGACCGCGAGGCCAGAGAACACATGAGTGAAGGGTTGGAGGTCTGGATACCGAATGACGTGACGCCTTCCCTGCGCAACCTAGAGACACAACCTGTACGTCCCCTGATGGATGTGGTGTTACCAGGATATACCCCAACCTCGACCTCGAGTGGCAGTCAGGTGAGCGGCGCCTCATCACGCCTGAAGGAGCTAGGCGAGAAATTGCAGCAGCAGAGTCGTGAAAGATCGACAAGGCCAGAGCTTCCCCCAACTTGGAGGGAACAGCCGGTCAGGAATGTCGTGATCGCAAGCTATAAGAAGAATACAGAAGGGAATTACCACATGCACAATCGGCTGGACTGGAGTGCGGAACAGGGAGCCAGGAGGGACTGCTTCCATGACGCAGCCTGGATGGAGTATCTAGCGCCACCTCGTGTGCCAGAGGGTGCAGTTCACCTAATTATAGGGGATAGCCTGGTGCGGGTGTTGACCCAGATACGGTCACATTGGCAGACAGGAGTCTTGAGTTTCGCTGGAGCTGCCACGCCACAGATGTTGGCAACCCTGGACATGCTAGGGATGACCAAAGTTTACACAGTGACCCTGATGGTTGGGACCAACGACGTGTCAAGGGGAGAAGCGAGGAAAGTAACGAGGTTGTGCGACAAGATGAGCTGCCTTCTTGAGGAATTGAGGATCCAGATGGACCCCATCCTGCTGACGGTATGCACGGTCCCCTACAACATGATGTTTGATCAGCACGCCCTAGAGATGAACCAGAAGGTGCGGAGCCTGAACAAGGTGATCCGAGACATACACCGAAAGAGTGTGCTTCCTCTCAGGCTGTTGGACATAGCAGAACGTATGGAGAAAAAGGGATTCCCTGAAGACACCTCAAAAGATGGAATCCATTTCGATAGGCCAAGGGGAGCGGAGTGGCTGAACGACGTCTTCCAGGAACACATAAACACGCTAGAGGCGGACCTGCTGGAGACAGCCCAATTCACTTTAGGACCACCTCCCAACCCACCATTCCTTGCCTCGAGGGCCTTGGCTGGTCGCTTGGGAGCGAGAGTTGATACTAGAGACAGTTCAAGGAGCAATCAGACCCGATTGCAGAGTGCCACGCCAATGGAGTCGGAGGAGGTAGAGTCATCAACACCTCCGGGCTCGGCGATGTCCTCTGTGGTGGTGGCAGATGGCAGGAGAGAAAAGAAGTCTATGGAGACTGCCCGCTTGAGATATCCTGAGAAGGTGAAGGAACTGGATTTAGAGAGTTTGGAATGCAGACGAGAGTTGGCGGAAACCCTGGGGATCGAACGAGTGTCGCACGAGGATTTGAATAGACATCATTGCGTAGACTGGTTGAAAGCTCACGAGGCGCACTTCTCGAGAGCGAAGCTAATGGAGACCACAGACCTGACTGGAATTCCCACAAAAACGATCATGGGACCCATTAACTACAGGCCTCTCAAGCTGTTGGGGAGTCCTGGACTTATAATAGAACCTCCCAAGCACCGAACTGGCATCGCCAGGATCAGGTTGGCAACCCCGGCGCAGTTAAAGGTGGTAGACAAGCTACTCAATCCGGGGGGAATGGAATTGCCTGATGCCGCTTACGAAGGTCCGAAGTTGGCAGAAGATCCCAGGTACGGGAAGCCCTGTGGTGGCACTCAACTGGCCAAAACTCTGGCAGTTTATGATAGAGCAGATCCAGCTGCTGCAAGAGTAGTCATTGTGGCGGGATCGGACTTCGAAGGAACGTCTCCCAAGTTGTTCTGGCCGGAGACTCTGGTATACTCCTTGCCAGGAGCCGAATTGAACCAGATGTTGACTCTAGTGGCGGCAATAAAGTCGGAGATGCCCTGTGAACCTGAGCTGCTATTGTTTGCAGGAATGAATGATCACCTGCACGCGATGGGACTTCTTGAGCGACTGAAGGGCAAGGAGATTCCGACATCAAGGAAGATATGGGAGGCTATTCAGGCGTTATTTGCGGCGATGAATGAGGTACAAGAGAACGTAGCCTCGAGATTTGGGTCTAAGACGAAGGTGGTGTTTACTACATCCCCAGGATACGCAAATATGCCACCCGCCCTACAATTCGTGTACGCGGTCTTGATCCTGATAGCAGAAGGGAGTGAATGGCGGATTCTGATGGCAGCCCCCAATCGAGAGCTGGAGCCATCGAACTTGAGGCTTTACAAATCAGAATTGCCGGCGGCATGGGCTGACATATCTCATGCACTGAGGGGTTTTTACGGACTGGCCGACGTCCTGATTGTATTGGATGAGGTACTCTTGCTAGAGATATCGAACTTTGCTAGACAACTCAAGTTCAGCCCAGTCATCGGGGACGACCACCCGGCGATAAACCAGTTGACGGCCAGCCTGTGGTTCCGGAGTATGGATGTGAAAGTCGCAAATTCCACCAGCAGGTCTAGAGGTCCCAGCAACGAGAGAAGAAATGTGGTCGAGACGGAGAAACAGTTAGAATCGATGAAATATCGCTTGACTCAAGAGAATGGCTGGTGGCCATTCCTGACACCAAGGCTGGAGAACGTCACGAATAAAACGAGGGAGGAAGCACCACTCCTCGTGAAACAAATCTGGAGTTTTCTAGAGAAGCAACTGGAGCTAGCTGAAACGAGAGACATGACGGTGGCTAGATTTGTCTCGGCCGCCAATGAAGTGACGATTGGAGGATTTTGGAGAGAGCACGCCAACGGCGAATTGAAGACTAGGAGAGATTACGAGATTCTCAAGTTCTTGAGTCCTTGCTGGGAGAAAGAATTCTTGGCAGGAGTGTTCGGCACCACGGCGACTATCTTCGGAGCCTTCGTACAGGAGATACTGGGCATGTCCATCAGCCTGCTCTTGGCCCTGTATTTGGTTTACCCCAGATACTTGTTCAACATGGGCCCAGCATACATGTTTAGTCGAGGAGTGGAGACACTTCGAGTTGATGGGTATCTGGCACTAGTACTCTTGACCCATGGGGAATTGGTGTCGTTTCATCGGTTAATGGAATATGGAGAACCTCTGTCTATGGGGAGAGTCCACACGAGCATTGAAACCAGCTCCTACAAGTGTGCCGCAGGGTTGAAGACACTGCTGGTGCAATACCTCATGATGCAGAATCGATACATGACGGGTGAAGATGAGAACCCAACCTCGAGAGAAGAATGGGAGAAGGCGAACAGAGGGATGCCTCTGTTGACGGACCTGTGCCTGGCAATGAGGTCGGACCCAATGGGGATAATCCGAGGTCTAGAGGAGGTGGTGACCTGCATCTATGGTCCAGCAGTGACGTACGCGTTTCCAGATCCCCTGGTGATAACGTATCGTCACTCGGTGACGCACTTGAGTCTCATCAGCGTACTGGATGGTACAGCGCTGAATTGGTGTCAGCAGGAGGTGCTCAGGGCGCGTATGAGCAACACGGTACTCTTCGGAAAAGTGAAAGATGCCGAGATGATGGTGTGCAACTTCAGGGGACAAATGCAATGTAGGATGGGAGGCAAGCGAGAGGGCCCCATTGAAATGTATCCAAAGTTTTGGAACCTAAACCCATTGACGGCCGACGGACGAGAAGTCTTGAGAATCCCCGCCTGGAAGGAGTGCTTTGCACTATTCAAGAGGGAGCTGGAGGCCATAATGGAGAAAGAAATCCTACCAGCCACCATGCCTGAGTTCCCGACAGTCAGGAGGATGACCTTGGGAATGAATAGTCCCTTGGTGGTTCCCTCCATAATGGCGAAGATGATGACGGAGGAAACGCAGAGGCATTTCACGGATGGCTGGGATCCCCTGTTCATCGGCTACACGGCGGCGGTCTACTTCCACACCAGCGAGATGAAGGTAAATTCGTGGACGACGCAAGCGAAAAAGAGTAGAGGTTCGCAGCCCCCTGGATATGAAGTGCGGAAAGTCTTGAGGACTCTTGAGAAGGAAGGACTTGAGAATATGCTACCCATATGGGATGATGGCAGGATGATCGTGATGGAGGGGCACGTCGCATTGGTGGACGAAATGAAATTTGCCACGAGAAAATACAAGGCACCCTATGGCTTGGAACAAGTAGAAGTGACACAGGAGGGAACAGAACTAGATGCAGCAGGTCAACTGCATGTAGCCCTGACGGAATATAAAAAGCTGGATCCTACGACACCGTCACCACTGTCTGTAGACACGCCTGGAGACAAGAGGAGTGGACCCGTTGAGGATCGATTCAAAAGAATTCTCGAGAGAAGAAGAAATGAATCAGAGGAAGAGAGTATGGATGAAACTCTCAGTGAAGCTGGAGAAGACATGGAGGTGGGGAATACGCCTGAACCAGGGCCATCAGGGGAGGAACTCACCACTCAAGAGCTGTTGAAAGACTTGAGCGAAGAGAATTGGGCAGATACTGCCACCCCACCTCTGAACCCGTCCCCGCGGAAGAACCTAGAGTTGCCATTGGCAGGTGAGACCTTCAATATGGGGATGTTACTCTTGAGCTCGGAGGAAAGGGAGAAGAACACGTTCGAAGGGAACAGGGACATATTCTTGGGATCTCTCGAGGATGACGCTTGGCAGGAGTTCCTGGAGGAATTCAATCGAGAAGTGGGCAGCGAGACGACGCTGGACAAGTTCAAGAAGGAACTGTGGGACGCAGTAGTGAGATTCGGGGAACCGCTCCTGATAGGAACGGGCCTGGATGAGAAAGCAAGAAAAGAGCTGCTGAACAAGCTAGTGGAGCTGAGGAACGCACGATCGAAGACTAAAAAAGAGAAATGTGAGGACAGCTCTACTCTGAAACAAAAAACTGTGGATAAAATGGTTGATGATATAAGAAGGGATAAGGTTGGGACTATTAATATGATTAAAAGTACTAATATCCTTAAGGCTCGAGCAGGGGGGAGGCAAGAGTTGGAAGGAGTGGATGGAGAGGTCGAATCAATGATGATAGCCACAACACCCTCGAGCAGAGATGTGAAGACTCGCAAGAGGAAGAGAGAAGTGGAAGGATGGGGTAGTCCTTCAGTGGATGCTGTTTCGGAAGGAAACTTGAGAGAGACGGCGCCCATCGTTTTGGCTCGATGCAAGACGGCGGCATACAAGAACAGCTCGGAGCTCAGGAAACCACTTGAAGTAGAAAAGGAAATAGAGGTTTCCGCCAGTTCGACGTCAGAAGAAGACTTCAGGCCTCAGAAGGTAAACGTGAAGAGAGGTTCAACGAACGGACAGGTAGGGGAAGTGGAGATCGGCAAAGAATGGATCTCGAAGGCACATCAGGACATGGGCAAGCAAGTGACGAGTGATCCATTGGAGAGGAACAAGACGAGGAACACTTCCCGGACGTGGTGGGTGGCCCTCGAAACATTGAAGGAAATGGAGGACTGCTTGAAGAAGTTGGACAGTGGAATAGCTCGCAAGCGACGCAATTGGGCCACCCAGCAAAAAGCCGAGGTTAATAAGATAGAGATGGCAAGTCATCTGAAGAGGTCCTGGCAGAGTTTGTTGAAGGATCATTTTGAAGAGGCGATGAGGACATCCTCATCAGCACCGCCACTGATGGCGAACCCCTTCGTTAGAACTGCGGGACAATTAATGTTCACCTGGAGTCTGGTGGGAATAGAGTTGGAGACATTGACCTCGTATGACAGGCTGAAGTTGGGAAGCAAGAAGCTAGAGGTGTATCAGGCACTGATGCAACACGTGGCCAGGGACAATTCAGGCTTGAGCCTGGCTAGAAGAAAAGATGCCACATGTTTCTTGAGATGGATAATGTCAATGATGTCCGATAGCACCATCCTGGCATGCCACCAGAGAGCAAGTGGAAGTAAAACCATGGAGAGAAGAGTCTCAACGATCATCTTGAACGTATATCAGAGTACAGGAATAGAGAAAGAAGATGGTTCCAGACTATCCTTGGAGAACCATCGAAAGCTGGACGAGGTACGGAGGTTCTCTAATAAGAAGTTCGAGGAAGAACATGATGTTCACCGTAACCTGGCCTCGTCAGAACAGTACTCGAGACTCAGTGAGAAGGGGGAATACCAATATGTGTCTGGAGTGATGGGAATAGCCTACAATCCCTTCTTAGACTCGGAAGCTGGAGGAGCCCACAGAAACCATGAGGTAGCGGAGCTACTGAAGTTTTGGACAGAAAGAATAATGGAAGTAGACGCGGTGGAAAAAGAGGGGCCGAGCCTGGGCCTGATTCTTGAGAAAACACCAGAGGTGATAAGCATACCGCGCTCAAACAAGAGAGTTGAAGTGAACATGGGCGGTGGAAATGGCTTGTTAACCACGAACTTGGGAGTGATATGGAAGCTACTAAGACCCTCCTGGTGTCCACATCCCCATGCGAGTCTAATCGAGGAAACCACCGAGCGAGTGAGGTTAGCACCAACGGAAGATGAAGATCTGGCGAAGTTGAGTGTGCTACATAAGCTAATCACGCCCCAGATGCAAGAGCCAAGCGAAAGGACGAGCGACCCCGGGTCAGCAAAGAAATTGGAGCCGGGTAGCTGTCTGGATTCGACGTGTGGGAACGGAGAGCACATCTGCGATGGACGGTCATGCGTCAGAATACTGTCGTTTCAAAAAGAAGACCTGGTCACTTGGTTCGAAGACATCACAGAAAGGGAGAAAAGTGAAGTGCAAATAATAGCGGAATGTTACGCGAGAACCACGGTGAATATAGCGACAGCTCTCGGATTCTTCTCGAGAATGTGTGGTCTGCAGGCACTGGAGAGACTGGAATCTGAACATCATTTAGTGACGGCGTTGAGCGTAGAATCATGGCCCGGGGTGTTGCAGGTGACTCAAAAACACATCCGGAGCTGGAAAGTTGGTCTTGAGGCGGAAATGGGATTTCCCATGAGCGAAGCTTATGGCTTGCCATTGAACGCGAAATCGCTGATAGGGTCAATGATGGCCAACTTGTGCGGAAGTCACTACCCGCTACACATGGCGATGGTGGAGGTGTCCAGCCAGAGAATACTGGTGGACAAGGCCTTCTCAGTGCCCAAGTGCGTGAGGTTGGCTCGGATGTCGCATCACTCGCACAAGTTGTTGAGAAAAATCAAAGGGACAGTACCAAAAGAATTGAGAGATGACTTAAGCGAAATCTGGGGAGAAGATCTTCTGAAGTTGGAAAGAGAAAACACAAGCGATCACGAGAGACAAAACGTGATCGGGAAACCTGTGGGAAGTACTCCGAACCTGGAAGACAACGACACGATGCACGAGAAAATGATGGAGCTTGAGCCTCTCTTGGAAGCCTCAGGGGAGCGTAATCTCAGGAGCATTGAGATCTCTCATGGGGAATGCCCATGCCACTGTTTGGCACAAACGGTGTGGTATCCAGATCACAAGAACCTTTGCCTGGTGTGGGATGTGGAAGAGATTCGGTCGATCGGACTACCGGATCACCGGCAGAAGGTGACGCTCTTAGTAGTGAGTACGATGTTAGCTCTGAGATGGATAGAAGAGAATATAACGAAATATCGGGAGGCGACGACGCCAACGGCTGAGTCAATATACGCGATAGACTATAGCAGGAGACTCGAGTTGTTTGAGACTGCGTGCAAAGTATTCGCCATACCGACGGAAGTCAGGCACGTATGGAGTCGCTTGAGGTACTTTCCATGGTTTCGGGCGACACTGACGTCTTGGTTGTACATGACAATGAAAGATCACATGAGAAAACATCAAAAAGAGTATCGACAGTTCCAGGCCGAGATTGGGCCGGAAGCTTTCAAGAGACCCCTGCTAACCCATCGTAATGCGATCACGACAGGATGGAAAAGAGTGGGTAAGATGTCTAGAGACAATACCAAAGCGAGGGAGTCGATACTAGAGGAAGACCTGGCGAAGAACGTGAGCTTGAGCCTGCACAACTCCTTTTGCTTGAACCGAGAAGCTAGGGTGAAGGCACTACCCAACCAAGCAAAGAGGTTGCAGGAGCAGAGAAAATGGATGCGATCCTATGAACAGCTGAAGGCTTGGGAGGAGATTGTGATTAGTTCCGATGATGAAGAGGAACTGTTGAGACAGTTTGCCGCATCTAGCACTTCAGGATGCAGTACCTCCAAGGCGAAGAGTACGAGATGAATGGGCAAATCGGATGGATCTTGAGTCTTGAGAGGGAAGGGTGGCTTGAGCGTGGATCCGAGTGAAACTTGGATTCACGAAAAAGAAATTTTAACAAAGCAAATATTGTTACTAATATACTATATTTATTATATAAATCGAAATGCTGCATGACAATTTCCTGATTGAATAGGACAAAAGAGATTTTAAAATGATTGGCTTGAAAAGCGAAAATTCAAGGGTGCAGGTGTATGCAGATTTTGGTTGCTGTTTAGCAATAGTGTGGAAATTTTAAATGGCTGTGAATTTTGGGGTGTAGATAAGCTTAAATCTGCTGCAAACTTCTGTAAATGACCACTGGCACTGTATCTTGAGCAACACTGGGTTTTTCTGGGACTCACTGGCAGAAGACAGCGCGCGATGGGGACATCGATCTCGAGTCCGGGGAGTATTTGCCAGTCGGTCATATTTGGAAGTTTGACCTTGAGAGGAGCAAAAAACACTTGATTTTGGAGTGAAATTTAATTTTCCAAAATTTCGAATGGAACCTGTCATGCACGATTTTCTCGCGAGAACTGAAAATCAGAAAAAGAAGTTAGAACAATTTCAGAACAATTTCAGAACAATTGAGTCGCATACGCGGGAAAGTCGCAAGAAAAAGCAGTAGGAAATTGCTATTCGCAATTTCCATCACTATAATAATCGAGAGTAGAGCTGTCCCATCTGTGACAGAGACGAGAGTATTCCCTCGAATTGGATTATAACGACTGGAGTATTATTCGGAACTGGACTAGAGTGAACCTTCGGTGGAAAGGTGGACAGCTTGAGTGTCCTAATGGTTCACAAGAAAACTATTGTCTAGAGTATAAACTCGTTCTCATTGTTCAAACTATAAAACATTAGACTCATTTAGTTACGTTATTTAATTCTTGAGTTAACTACCGACTGGATTATTTCCCACTTCTTGAGCGTGCTACTATGTGAGTACAAATTTAAATTCCTAGAGTGTGTTTTATGATTGTTATGTTGAGGTAAGGCGAGTTTTAGGTTGATCCATCTGAAATGGATCAAAGTTCCACTGTCTAATAAAAAGTAACTTAACGGATTGTTCCAACCCGGTTTTTAACGGCGTTCATGTATTTTGGGTATCTAGAGACCTAAGTATGGGGACGTTTCTAATTCTAGAGTGGGGGGATATTTTAGTAGTAGCCTTTAAGCTGTAACGGGTCGTAGTCTCATGTCACAAGCGAACCGAACTGGCTCCGACCGTTCTTGAGGTAGAAAAACACAAGAGATGGTGTCCCTGACCCTTGAGCCAGTGGTTATAGGGCCTATTTTTCTTAAGCCTCATGTGTGACTGCAGTAGACGAATGTTACATACTTTCTGGCTTTTAATGATATTATCATGAATGATATTATCATTAAATGAGAAAATTTGTAATGCTAATCATGGATATATTTGATATATTTGATATATTACAATTTGACTTACACTGGTACATTTGAAAATATTTTCAACTGTCAAATAAAGTTTTTTTTTTGTTTTTTTTTGTAGTATCGCAAGTGATACGAAACTACGCTTCGCCTGTGTTAAAAAGTTTCTTTTTATCTCTCTAATGTGGTTTCAAAGAATATGTTTGTAACATTCGCCCAAATATCACACAGCGACGGAGCGTAGAAAAAGTACCTATTGACGACTGGCAGGCGTCAGTTACCTTAATTCCACTCGTTTTTCACCGTCTCGACCTTGCCAGTTGATTTTCTGGTCTGTCTAGGGCAAAGTAAAAAGTTACTATTTTTAGGCCATCAGTCAAACGACTTTTGATCAGCTTTCGTTTGCATGCGAACACAACCACATAGCTGAGTCTCGGATCCTCAGACTACGTGATTGTCATTAAAAACACGGCTCGAACAACCTATTTTTATATGTTTTTGTGTGACAGTTTTATATTAAATCCATTGGAGATGGATTGACCCTTTCCTTTCTCTATCTACTCATACTCTGAAATATCAAATAATATCGGTGTTTAATTAATATCTAGGACATTCCAGCAACTGTTATAGCTAGTTTACACAGTCCCTTCACATATAACAGTCTCTGGGGGACCAAGCCTCCGCTCCCGTGATTTTCTTGAGATAACACTCTTATCTCCTATATTTCGTGTCCCGGGAGGGTTCCGTGGTATTTCTCTTCCCCCCACCGAAGCCTCCGTCTCCACAAATATCTCTCACTAAGGTCCTTATCGTGTGTTATTGCCACGATAAGAGGCTCCGTAATTTTCTCGTCTCGGATACAACCGTTTGTCACAAAATATGGCGTCGTTCTGATTTTTCTCTATTTTATTCAAAATGGCCGTCTTTTTTCTATTTCTCAGAAATGTTCTCCTTCAAATCGAAATTTTAAAATTAAAAATTCCAGAACATTCTGACCCTCCGTCGCAACACTTTTTTGTTCGTAAGGCCTTTAGTCACTTTTATTTCCGTCGCGGGAAGGTTATGCTGTGTCATCCGGCGGAATGGCACATACTCCCCGGACAAATCTCCATCAATGTCCCTATTGATCGCACAACACCGGGTTATCGTCAAGTAGGTATCCAGTTTTCTGTAACCAATCTTACAAATCGCATAAGAGAATGAAATTTATCTACTCCACCTCAACTCACTACGTGTTCACAAATGGCATCGTACTACACCTCACTGCCTTTCAACATTTTCACAAAATTTGCACCATGAGGAGTGTCCTAGATAAAATTTCTTTTCTGACTACTTACGTCATCTTGCCATAAAACTTCTTTTCGCTTCTGATTAAAAAGTGGGACGTGGCACGGCCACGCACCCGTTAAAATTAACTTAACTTCACTCACCAAGTATAATTAGTCATTTATGCGGTCCTTTCAATATTAAAACTAAGAAACTCTGTGGCTAGGAAAGTTCTTGAGTTACCCACCCTTCTCGAGCGAATTTACTCAAACTTACCATGTCGCCACACAGTGAATTTGTGTCTTACACAGGTTAAAAACTTCAGTCGTGAATAAATAGGTAAATATACTCACCTATGTTCCTTATATACATACATAGATAGTAGTAACTAAAATCAACAATTTCAACAATTTTAACAATTGCAACAATTTTCAAAGTTTGGTCTGACCAAACTAAATCAAAACAAAAAGTTTAACAAGTTCAATAATCAAAACTTGGTTGATTGGTTTAAGTTTTAGCACACAAATACAATCAAGTTTTTCTCTCCTTCTCTTCTCTTCTTTGGTCATCTTCACTCCATCATTTCTCCATCCTGATGTTCAGCGTCACTGTCTTCCAGAACTTTCTCTAACATGTCCAGAGAGTTGCGGGCCGTGCCCCAACCCTCCTGCTCCAACAGCCTCGGTTTGCAACAAGGTAGTAAGTCCACATTCACCTTCTGCTCCCGGTTCCTGCAAAAGCTGTTGTGAAGACACAGGCTCACGTTTCGTTCTAGGTCAGCTCTTAAGACCTCTTTCTTTTCATCTTCAGTAACACAAGGCGCTCCAGCTACTCGCTTCACCGCAGTGGTGACCGCGTTTCTATGCGTCAGGAAAGCTCTCTTATAGGCTCCTGGTCCTATGTCTAGCTGGAAAGATTGATAGGCTTCCGTGTTCCTTGACATGTGACGCTTCGCGCGTTCATACATCCAAGATGTCATCACTGCACGGAACCAAGGCATCAATCTTTGCCTTGACCATATTCTTTCAATGGCTTTAGGTATTCTCAGAACCTTGCAAGTGGTTCTGAAAAGATCCAATTCACTACTCATTTTCACGTTGCTCAGCTGTTCAGGAGTCGGCACGGCCATCTCCTGCTCATTTGTGTCCGCATAAGCCTCCAACCATCTCACTGCTAGCATGGCGCTAACCACCACGATTGACACTGGTTGATTCTGATCGGGCAACCCCGTGGAGTACAACTCCTCCACGTCCCAAATTAGGATCAGGTTCCCACGTTTGGGGTACCACAACGTCTGCGCTAAGCAGTGGCAAGGATACTCCCCGTGGGTTCTCACTATGTTCCTTCGGGTCCGATACCCTGAGGCTCCCAGCAACGGTTCCACTTCCATCAGGATTCTATGTAGATCGTCTTTCTCTTCTATGGTGGGGAATTCAGTGGGTAACGCTCCACTCGCTTTCTGCTTCTGGAACTCACTCACGTTGCCTTCGTTCAGCATCATGAACTCTTCACCCACAACGTCTTGCAACTCGCCTTCGGATCTCTTCGGGACTGCCCGAAAGATCTTTGCCAACAAGTCATATGACCTCTCTGACATTCTGGCCAACCTCACGCATTTTGGCACAGAGAAAAGCTGGTCAACCAACACCTGTTGCGTCCTCGCATCCATCACCACCATGTGCGTAGGATACTTGCCATTGCAGTATGGCGCAGAGCTTGAACCCACCATATATTTTGAACCAGTAGGTCTGTGATAGGCTTCACTATCCCTCAGATTCATTTCATTTTCTAGGGCTTCTCGCCAGCCCCCAATCTTTTGCTCTGTCTGCAATGCTCCAGGGAATATTTCCACGCTGAGGGACGTCACTAGCTCATGGGCACGCTCCAAGCGCTCGAGCGATTCTATCGAACTCGTCATGCTACAAAATCCCAAGGCTGTGATCAGGTTTACGTCCGTCACCCCATGGCAGTCTGCGACCAATTCCATGGCACTCTTATCTGACATGCTTAATCTTCCATACAATCGTGCCAGTTGTCGATGCTGCTCGCTCAGCGTAATCAGGCAGTGTCCCACGTTACAAACATGTCCTTCCATCCCACTGTGTTGAGCCAAGCATGTGCCTTGCTCCAACCAATCACTCGACGTACCTTCCTCGGACAGCTCCGTGGACGGGTTGCTCTTCTTCTTCATCAATCTCATGCTTAGCAGGTGATGTATCATAGCCAGATCATGTAAACTCGCATCATCATCCCTTTCCAATATGACATCCGCGGTCATGTCCCAGATTAAGCCTGCGTTAGGATGGGGACACCAGGAAGGCTTCATGAGTTCCCACATCACCACTAGACTGGTTTTCAAGGGACCGTCCCAAGAACCACAATCAAAACTCACTTGCCCTTTTAGCTCGGGAATCGAGGGTTCGACTACTCGTTCCTCCAAAATAATTCCCAGCTTGGGTTGTTCCACCATCAGCATTCCGATCTCCTTAATTCGTTCAACCCAGAAGTTGAGCACTGTGACCTGCTCGTAGTCGAAGTATGCTTCCCTGGCTTCTTCGTTCACGAAGGGATTATACGCCATCCCTGGTATGCCAGACACGTATTGGAACGACTTCAGTCTCCCTAGGGTTGCAAACTCTTTTTGTCCTCTGACCGCTTCAATCAAGTCTCGACTCACTTTCAATTCTTTGTTGGAGTATCTTCTCACTTCTTCCAACTTGCGATAGCTTTCCATATCATTCGACTCCTTGTTTGGCACGGTCAATGGCATGTCCTGATATAGCTCTAGGAGAGCTCTAAGGAAGTACCTTTCGCAATCAACTCCCTCTTGCCGAATGATCTTTACACATTCTCCCAACACAGGAGTGGGGATGCGATCCACCACAAACCTGACAAAGCAAAGGGCATCCTTCCGTTTAGCCCATGCTATCGCTGAATCGTCTTTTGAGATCAATGTCCGTAAAGCTTCCATCAATTCTAGCTCCTGTTCTCGTGATTTCGAGTCGTTGCTGGCTTCATACTCCGCCCTTTTGATGCCCATCAAGCACCAAGCCAGTCGTACTTGCAGATCAGTTCTCACGCAAGGATGAGCCAGGTATGCTGCTACAGTCGCAGGTGCATTCATCGTCTCATCAAAGTATTTCTGGAGGGCCGCCCTCCAAGAAAGCTCTAGCAACTTTTCTAATCCAATTTCGTTCGCTTCTGATGACATTACTGTCCCATATTCTTTTCGATTGAAGTTGGAGTTCTCCGTAAGCCCCTTCAAGTATTCTTGCATGGCTGGCTTCTCGTTCCAAGCCATCAGGTGCCCTCTCGCGGAGTTCCTCGCTTTCAACATTTCCACATAACCCCCTGCCGGATCCCCCATGTGGACCGATTCCGGCACGGTTATTCGACTGTACTCGACCACGTCGAGTTGTCCTTCCAGTTTCAACTTGGCCATGTTGATTCGCGAGGGCCTGTAATCTTCAAGTCCTCCAGATCCACATTGACTGATTACTTCCATTTCTAACTTGGTGTCTGCCAGGGTTCGCGCCGTTTTCTTCGACCTTGTGGCGGTCACGGTCAGACCTGCCAAGAGCATAGGGGGTATCAGATTCTCTTTTTCTCCCCCTGTCAGCGTTGTAGTATCTCCCTGCCCGCTCTCGCCTGAGCGACCTGCGCTCGCTAAAGAGGTCACCACTGCGTTGGCTCTTGACTTCACCACTTTCGGGTTCATGGCTCGACTTCCTGTCCTCCCTTTTAGTCGCTTCAGCCCTTTCCTGGCTCGTCTGACAGGTAATTTCTTTGCAACATGCTGATCATCGGCACTGTCTTCTGTTACTGACTCGGTCAGAACATCCGACTCCATGGAGCTCACTATTTTCTCCAGGACCTCACGCATGATGGGTTGGTTCAATCCCACCTTCATTATGGACTGCGTCCCATATCGCCTTATCACGTCCCAAGATTTCTCCATGAAGTTTACTCGACTCCAGATTGCTCCTGTCTTGCCTTCCAACTCCATTTGATATCTTTCCCATTCTTCTTCTGGTAATGTGCTGAGGAACGATATCTTCATAGACTCTTCGATTTTCCTCCTCCTTGGCGATTCATAAAGCAGCTTCTGTGGATCCCTGCTTCGGCACTCTCTCGCCTGGCTTATTGGGTCTATCGGAGATAGATCGGCTGACGCCTCCTTTGTAGGAGACATGAAGGATGATGGTGCCATCAACAATAGACTCCCATCGACTTCCCCATCGTCATCTTCGCTGAACCGGTACTCTAGCAAGTCCCTTTCCAACGCTCCTAGATCGGTCTCTCCCGATTTCTCCGTCTTGCTTCCGGTGCCTTCATCGTTATCGTCCTGATCCATCAATTCATCGTCGTCCGCATCAGGTTTCGGCCTAGGTCCCGAGGGTCCTTGTCGTGCGTCTGCGCCCGAATCCGGCCGAGCCGGTACGGCCATGTCTCCTGCATGATAAAACAACTCATCATCGACCAGGAACTCTACTAACTCCTCACCATGTGGGGCCAGGTCCTCTATCGTTACATATGAGCCACCTCTGCTCTCACTTGCCACCTCCAGCATCACCACCTTCGCTTCTCCTGACCACTTCAGTCTTGATAAGTCGTCCGCGGAAGAATACACTTCATTCCACGTTTCAGCCGAGACCTCTGGTCTCCTGGAGGGTAGTGCTTTGATCTTCTTCCTGCTCCAGGCATCAGGAAATGAGAAGTCGAACGTGTGCGCGGCAGCGACGTTCCAGCTGATGAAGCGCGGCTCCATCCCTCCACTCCACTTCTGCATTCTCTTCTCCGCGTCACGGGCTGCTCCGATACGAGGGGCAATGATGGGAGATGTGACTCCCAACAACATCCTCCTTATCGGTGGATACCGATGGCATTGGTCCGGCAGCGGCCTGGACCCAGGAAGCCATGTCTGTTGATTCTCTCTTGCATGGGCATAGGCTCCCGGCAATTGAGGTACTACCACAGCCTCTCCTGTATCTTTCACCACTGGTCTCAGATTCCAGAGTTTCGGGTTGAACTGGATGTGGGACAGATCCTCACGACCCATTCGGCATTTGAAGTGGTTGTTGAAATCCATCAACACCCAACCTGGCTCTGCTATTCTTCCGAACAGCCTATCATCGCTAGCCAGCTTTCTCAGTTCACTCTGCTCTACCCAATTCAGCACGGAACAATCCACTACTGAGACCAGGTTGACGTACAACACTGAATTCCTGTACGCTTTAACTTGTACATCCGGGAACGCAAAGGACATCGCCGGTCCATAAACCACTGTGACGAATTCCCTTAGTCCGTGGACCAGAGCCAACGGATCAATCCGCATCATGACAGCTAAGTCTGTTAATAAGGGCATGCCACAATACTGTTTGCATTCGCTTGCGTTCGTCGCCACTTTGTCCTCTCCTGTTACGCTTCTGTTCTGTTGCAGGAGGTATTGAAGTAGGAGAGTCCTCCAGTCTTTCATCTTCCTGAGCGAGGCGGTTTCCAACTGTGCATTGAACTCACGACTGGGTCCCTGCAGTTGTTCAGGGTAACGCAATAGCACAAGCAAGTCTCCCAGCCGACCATAGGTCATGGCAATCAGGGTCAAGAGTCCATCCAACCTCAAATCGGCCAACGCTTGGGTGAAGAGGTTTGCCGGTCCTTTCACAAAGTTTTCATGACCAAATGTCACGTATAAGGCTAACACCAGGCCAATCGACAACTTCCTGATGTCTTTGACAAAACTTGCGATCAGGTTCCTAGATGCCCTCGGGTAGCACGTCGATAGGAAAGATGGCGTCCATCCCACTCCCATTCCGCCCAAGATAGCATCCGATCGTTCGTACTGTGCTTTCGTGGCCAGCACGTCCGCTTGGAACTTGTCCAGCGACATCGTATTCACGTCCTGCATCAGCTTCAACATCTTGCCTCCAGCCAACTCCCGGGCATCAAGTAGACTCTTCAAATACGCGTGTATCTCCTTAATTATTGCCGGCGCATACTCAAACGCGTCTTCACCCAAGGTGCACAGCCTCGGTGACAGATACAACCATATGTTGTTGTGTGGCTTCGTACGCAAAGCCATCGCCATGAGGTCCTCTTCTGCTGACGTCATGTTCTTCCTGATCATCCTTCCCTGCTCGTTCTCTTTATGATCCATCTGCCTGAACCAGAGATCATCAGCCACCTGTTGTACTAACAGATGATCGTCACCTACCCCTGGTCTTAGCTTCAATAATCTTGCGAAGTTGGACAGCTCCAACCCCAGAACTTCGTCTAGCACCAACCGAGTTGTGCTACAATCTCTGAGTCCCTGTATGGCATTCGAGATGTCAGACCAAACAGCGGGAAGCTCAGATCGGTGCGGATAATAATTGTCCGGGTCCACCACTCTGTTTGGGGCAGGAATTATCACGTTATATATCCCCTCCGCTATCGTCGTGACCATCGTGTACACAAATTGAAGGGGTTCAGGCAACGCAGCGTAGCCTGGTGACAATACAAAGATCACCTTCACCACATTCATGGTGAACCGTTGTCTTGCTGCTGCCTCTACCTCGGCCATCGCCGAGAGCAGTGTCATGATCGCTTCCCCTATAACTTCGTTACTCGGGATCGATCCATCCGTCAGACGTGACAATAGGCCTCTGCTTTGTAGATGATCATTCGCGCCTGCAACCACTATCACCTGCGGCTCCATGCTGACCACTCTCCGTACACTTATCATCATGCCTATCGCCTGTCCCCAGTCCAGCTTAGGCGCCGTTAAGAAAATCACATCAGGCCAGAATAGAGAACGGGGTGTATAGAGATAATCGGAGCCGGCCACAACCAGATACTTGGCAGCCTTTATGTCCAAGGGATCATACGCTGCAAAAAGGCCATCACCTACTGGGGCCTTCAGATTCCCATATCTCTTGTCGTCTCCAGACACTGTTGTGGTTCGGGGATAATCCCTAGAATACTCACCCGGCGTCTGACCGGGTGGCTTAGAGAATTGTCTAAACATCTTGTGATGCTTGTTGCTGGGTTTGTTCTCCGTCTGAAACTTGCCTTTGCGCACTGGTGGTGTCCTTTCCCGGGCCCTATCTCGAACGTCGGTGAGCGACCGGGTGTTTAGAGGTCCAAAGGTGTTGTCATGAGGCAATCCATCCAAGTCCGCATGTCGGAGTGAGGTCGAGGAGCTGAATTTCTCCTGCTCTGCTAGCAGCCAATCCACGCCCGGTATCCGATAAAGTCGCGACACTGTGGGACTTTCACCGCCAGTCATTCTCATCACATCTTCCCGACACGTCAGGGTATTCATGTTCAACTTCGCCGACATGTCCGTCTTATACTGACCCCAATGGCTAGGATCTGAACTATTCCAAAGCAACCTGCTGCCGGATTCAATTCCCTCCGCTGGCACGGTGCTTGTCGACGATCCTGCCGTCGAAGCAGGATTTGTCGTGGCAGGCGAATCATTCCTCCTAGACGCGGTCTGGGAGTTGTTTCTATTACTCTGTTCCCCCGATCTGCCGAGTCGGCTTCCAATCGATTGCGGCCTGGGAGGAGGGACAGTCCCCAGCCTGTCTCTCACATTTGAGCTCGGAGCGACGGTTACGGCTCCAACCGTCTCCGTTGCCAAGGGCCCTAGGCGGTTGGCGAGGGATTCGGGCACGGTTGCCCTTACCCTACTCCCTCCGGTCGAATTGGTCCGAGCCAAAGAACCAGTCGCCCTTAATTCTTGCTCCACTTCTCTCAACTGCGTTTGAAACACATCGTTAATCCAATGTCTCCCTCGTTGGCTATTAAAGTGCACTCCATCTCTGGTGAGCTCGATGTGATCAGTCATACGTAGCATGTTTTCAAGATCCAGGAGTCGCATCTCGCCAGGATTGTTCCTCACCAGATTGCGGGTCATTTCATTCCACCGCGTTACGTTGCCATTCATAAAATCCGCAGCTGTAGTGCCCACCAAAGGATTTGGCGGTATCGTACACAGGATCACGAGCCTGGGTCTATACTTTTCCTTCAATTCATTCAACAGACACACCAACAGAGGTTCCCACTTGTTTTCTGGGGTTACGGGGGCTCTCGAGACGTCATTAGTCCCCAGCATTATTATCAATGTATCCAGACGATCCTCGCCCTGGAACTCCATCATTTTGATCACTTGAGCCACTGAGGCTCCTCCAAAGGACAGAGTGGTAGTCTGGCCATAGACGGAGATCTCATTCAGATCTCTCACCAGACTGTCTCCAATGATCAAATGGCGACTCCCTGGGGGAATCACTTGGTCGCTCGTGGCGGGGTTCCAGCTCATGTCATTCAAGCAGGCTCGAGGATGCTCGGCTGGCACTTGCGTGAACTGATGACGTGTCATCAGGTTCTTCCTGATATCTACCACGCGAGACTTCTTGAAGACTCCTCCAGGCGCAGAGCACGCTATCGTGCGGGTTGCCCGCTCGGAGCCATCTGATGAAGGATCACGACGCTGGGAAGGAACGATCCTAGCCAGCGTCCGTTCAGTGCCTCTGTTGATCTCATCCATCGCGGCTCTGGCCACTTGGTTAAATGATTCCTGAAATTGAGGAGCTAGATAGGTGTCAGAAGGGTCTGGTATCGTAAACCTCTGACTCGAGGCAGACGGTCGTGTCTGCTGAGGAGCCTCGTGCCCCTTTGATGCACGCGAATCCAGAACCTCTGGTCCTCTCGATGCGCACAACTCCTGCGCGGTTGTCCTGGGGCGTGTGTCGCTAGATCCCTCCGAGGACCTCATGCTCGCCAGGATTTCCGGTGACGCTTGGCTCACCTTCGCCATATACAGCTCCTTCAGGTGCTTTAACTCATCCTCCTTGTAGGCCACCTGCAGATCTTCGAATTTCTTTTTCCATTCATCTCTCTCCCGAGCTATGGTCCTGTACTCCTGAAGCTTGGCACACAGCTCACTCTGGTCCCTCTCCTTCTTCTCCAGTGTTTCAATCGTTTCCGACGTCTGGATCTCTATCTCGCTCACTCTCACTCTCTTCAGGGGAGGAGCAGCTGTTGGAGAGTCGACCGAGTGTGACGGGCCTGGCCCATCACGCTGTCTCTTCGCTCCGATTAATGGCTGCGCAGGTTGGACAGGTAAGGGCATCTCACCTAGCCGGTGGTCCCTTTGCTCACCTAGTCCCGGCTCACGAGCCAAGTCGTGGCCAGACATTTCTCCGCGCCTCCATCTCATCAATCGGTTTCGGCCTCTCTCGGCGGTCCCGGACTCACCGAAGGCCAACATCAACACTACTTCCGTAGGGCGATTCCCTCGACCCTCTCTTCCCAGTGCATTGAGGAGTGCGACCACAAACATCGCCAACCCCGGGTCTTCTCGTGTAAAGTCACAATCGATCAGCCGCTGATAAATCTCGTCTAGAGTCGCTCCTAGACTCGCTGAGAGGAATTCCATGAGTTCGTTAGTATCTCCCATTTCTTTTCGTGTTGATTCTTCGTGTAATCTCTTCGTGTAATCTCTTCTGATTCAGTGTCAGTAAACAATCTCCGATCAATCAAGATCTAAAAGACAGGTCGCGACTTAGAATCATCATTTTAAGATGCAACATCAATCAATTCTCTAAAACTCTCCATTGAAATTCTCTTTTTCAATTCTGATTTAAAATTTTAGCACCAAGGTGGATCGTCCACCTTTACTTTCGTCAGAGTAGCATGAATGTACGCTGTCACCTTGATGACCTGGGGTGCCCCAGGTCTTTTATGACACTAACATAAAACATAACATCACAATAACATAACATAAAAACCTAATCCCTAATACTGTACCTAAGACCTAACCTAATCTAAAACTTGACTCTAATTCTTATCGAGCAACTTAATAAAAACCACTTATCGCCGAGCGCAATTCTTAGCATATGCTCAGATAGTATTTTTTATGTAAGTAAACCTCTATGTCAGTCTCTGAAAATATCACATGCACAAGAGCATACAACTCTCTCGGATGTAGCTTTCCCCTATTGGGATCATAAACTGGCAACGAGAGAGAGGTCACACCTCTCTCAACCAGGAAATCCCTAAGTCGAGTCAAGGCCAATACCAAGCTCTCCGGATTCACGTGTTGCCTATCAGTAGCTTTCGTAACCAAAAAACACAAATATTTCCCTGGTATCTGTGATGCAACAGGGGGCAACGCTATCATTCCTCCTACACCCGGCCTCTGTTTCCACAAAAACTCGATATTCTTGTACTCTCTTTTAAAGTCGGCCGCTAGTGCTGTTTTGAAGCTTACGTCCGCAGTTATCGCTATGGCGCACGTGCGTTCCGTGAGTATGAAATCGCTGTCCGTTATAACGATATTGTTCGAATAGTGGTTCGGGAGATCAAAATACGATTCAAAGATTCGTCCAAAAGGTGGTTTCTTAGCATTCTCGCCCTCTGTCTCTAGTTCTCCGGTTTCCCTTGCCGATTTCAATTTTTTTATTATGAGATTTTCGGTGTGGGTGAGTCCTACCCCCACTCCCCGGACAAAAATATCCATCGACGTCCCCGTCGATCGCCCAAAGTCTAGGAGACCGAGGTTGGATTGTGGAACACGTAGAGGACCATCTGGGGCGACCCAGTTGGACTCGGTATTGTCATGACTGATGTATTTGACGCTGTCTCTGTCGACGTCCTGAATCGTCAGGATCGTCTCTTTTGGATCTGTCGGCAGATCGTGGAGCCATTCGAGCACGCGCAAGTTTGTTAGTTCTTGCTCATGTGTCTGTTCCGCTTCTGGTTCGAACTCCACTTCCGGTTCTGATCGATCGTCGATCCAATCTTGATCCATATCGTTCACAAGGTCGATTTCTTCTAGCATCGCTACTTCGTCCAGCCCCACCAGCGAGTCTATGACATCACCCACTACTATCCGGTCTACAACGAAGTCCTCGCCATACGGATTGTATTTCTTCTGGTTTTTTCCCCTCTTACTTTGGCGTGTCTCCATAGTGAGCGGAAAGTCAGGCTGTATTCCTTTGTCAATTTCGGTTTGTTCCGGGCAATCCCAGTCTTCTTCGGCATAGGGTAGAGTTTCATCGTCCACCTCTACTCGCTCAGTCAACTCGAGATCCAGTGGTAGATCACAATTGTCCACCATCTCATTGCCGTCGTTCTTGTCGCGAGTACCCCTTTCATTCACTTCACAAGCAGGATCCACTATTAAATAGTCTCCCTCTTGCATGTCCGCTGGGATGCACCAATCCTCGGACGAGGCGTTGTGTGGTTTGATATTCTCGTAATGAGCCGCTCTTCCGGTGCTCAGCCGATAAAAACGACCTCCTTGATGCACCTCTGTTATTTGAAATGGACCACGCCATTTCTTTAATAGTTTCTTGGTTCCTTTTGGTGGAACCACTTCCTGGAACACCCAGACATAATCGCCAACTGAGTAGGCTTTTGCATCGGCTGTTCTTTTATCAAACCTCCTTTTTTGTCTAATTTGCGCCTGTTGCGTATTCCTCCTGCATAAGTCATTGAGGTCCTGTTGTCTTCTAATAACGTCCCGCACGTACGTTTGCGGTGCTGTCCTCTTCCCTTCATATTCAGGGTAGAAGAACGTTAACGGGAGTGCTTTTTCATGACCCGTGAGCATCATATGCGGACTTATTCCCGTGGTGGAATGCTCCGTGCTGTTGTAAGCACCCATCACTTGCGGTAAGTGCTTGTCCCAGTCATCCATGTAGCGTGAGCAGTAGACTCTCAACATGGATACCAGTGTGCGATTCTGCCTCTCGACTAGGCCATTCGTTTGCGGGTGATAAGTGGTCGAGTGGGCCTGCGCTACCTGCGACCTTTTCATTAACTCTTTCGTGAGATCACCTACGAATGCTTTGCCATTGTCAGATTGGAACGTGATGGGGCAGCCATGCCTTGCTATCCACACGTTTATCAAATGATCGCACGTTTCTTCTGCCGATGCTGTCATGCAGGGTGCCGCCTCCGCATACTTCGTAAAATGGTCGATCATTACCAGCACCTGATTATAGCCCGTTGCTGTCATGCAGATTTTCTGGTGATCAATTTGAACCACTTCGTTGAAACCTGACGATTCTATTGACTGTAGGGGGAACCTTAGTTTCCTGGGATCCTTTGCCTGTTGACAAGACAGGCATGCGGCTATCCATTTCTCACAAGCCTTCTTCAACCCCGGCCATTCGAATCGTTTTTGTATCCTGTTATACACTTTGTCCACGCCTTGATGTCCCATCTGATCATGTGAGCGAAAGAGCAACTCAGTCTGGTACAACTGTGGTAACACTATTGAGTTGTATTTATAAAGGACCTTGTCCTCCTCCTTGCGCTTACAGGCTACGATTCCGTCCTTATTCAGGTACAACAAGTCTTTTCTCTTCAGGTAAAACTGCTTCAGGATTTTGTAGCTGTCTTCTTCCAAGTCTCCCTTGTCAGGTGCTCCATTCTCGATCCATCTCTTCAGACTGCTCGTCATTCTATCATTTCGTTGAGCCCTCAGGAGATCCGACAGCCTGTACCTGGCTTTCAAATACGTCTTCACCACGTTCATTTGCCCACTCATTATCTCCGGAGCATGAGCATCGTCCATCAACTTGACACACCATATCTTTTTCAAAGGCGTCGCTTCTTGCACAGATGGTTCCAGATTGGTACGGACGACCGTACCATGTGGCAGCAATCTGGTTGGGCGTTTTGAAACTGCTATCAGTTCGAGCTCGTCTGCGGCATTGTCTACCACAGTGCCCTCTTCATCTGAGGTGTATCTGTCCCTGTCTGGATCCTGATGTATTTCCCGGTCCAGCCCACGCTGCTTCCAGTCTACCAATAAGGAGTGGATCGCAATCTCTGACATGTCGGAATTGGAAGTTGTTTCAGACGTGTTGTCCCCGGACTGGGGTCCCGACTCAACACTTGAGTCGACCGATTCTCCAACATCATATTCCAAGTTGTTTGAGATGTTTCTCGACTCCCCGGACAAAACTCTGTCCATCGGTCGCCTTGAATCCGACTCCCCGGACAAAATTCTGTCCCTAGGTAGTCTAGTCAACCTCTCCCCGGACAAGTTGTCCTGCACGGGCTCAAAGGCGTTTGACTTCTCAGACAAGTCGTCCTTGACTGGATCGAAGGTGTCATATTCCCCGGACATTGTCTCGTCCAGGGACGAACAATCTGAGCTTGGCTCGTATTCCTCTTTTGCATCCGTGAAGTGCACTCTCCTCGTGAAGCTAGATTTCGACTTGATCCTGACTTCCTCAGTAGCTTGGTTTTGATTCGATGTTCCATATTCAGTGAACGAAGTTCTCAACAATACTTCTTTCGGCATCGAGGTCACCAGCTGATTGACGATCGACCTGCAATCCCGTTCAACGCCTCGGCTGCGAATGGACACTGGCCTCTTCTCTGTTCTCTCGGTGACAGTCAACCTCTGCATGGTTTCCTTCCATTCATGATCATGCCTATCCACTTCCCTATCCAACAAGTCACGGAGTTTTCCCATGACGTCCGGCGCCACGTTCACCGTCTTATTCAATAAAGCGATGCTGTTTATACCCAGCCTGGTCAGTTCTTGCTGTACCAAGTTGGATCGGACTAGCAGATCCAACGGAACGGGTTCGCCTCTGGCTAAAAGCTTTATCTCCGCAGCCGTCTCCACTGGAAGGTCAGGGTGTCCAGGTATAGGATGTCCTGATTTGTCTAACCACCTAGTAAGTGGCAGCTCATCATAGGTTTCTTTGTCCAGAAAGGAAAACCCGTCTTTGATCTCTGATTGGCTAGCTTGCTTCTCTTCGAGGCGCTCATAAAATTCTGTCTTTTTGCTGAGGCTATCTGCGTTCTGGTGCTTGTCACGGGTACGGTGCTCTATGATCATGTGGTATCCATCCAAGCGCACGATCCAACGACCAATGTAGCTCTGGTCCATCGAATAGGTTTTCAGCCAGGCAAGGGCACGATTGTCCACACGCAACTTGAAGGGAGCACTCCCCAAGTAGGCCCTGTACTTTTCCACAAACGTGATCACAGCAAACATCTCCGCTTTTGGTGCGCCGTACTTCATCTCAGTGTCACTCAGGACTTTACTTCCATAAGCTATCGGACGAAGAACCGTTCTCCCGTTCCACTCCTGCTCTTGGTGAAGTATGCCTGATATCGCAACCACTGACGCATCCGTGTCCAGCACGAACATCCCCTTCTCCGTTGGCATGCCGAGGACCGGTGCCTCGCAAAGTTCGCGCTTGATGTTTTCAAATGAGACTTGTGCCTCATCAGTCCAGGTGAACTTTTTGCCCTTATTTCTCATCAACTTCTGCATGGGGTATATTTTGTCAGCATACCCCTTGATGAACTCGCGATAATAATTGGCGAATCCCAGAAAACTCATCAACTGTGTATCTGTTTTAGGTGCCTTCCAGGTCAGCACCGCTTCAACCGCTTCGGGGTCTGGTCTCACTCCATGTTTGTCAACCAGGCGGCCCAGATACTTTATGGAATCCTTGAGGATTTCGCACTTAGAGGGTTTGCATTTCAGACCCGCCTGCTTCATGCAAGAAAACACCTCTTCCAACCTCTCGATGTGGTCTTCCAAGGTTGGTGTCGCGATCACTACATCATCGACATAACACATGATGAGATTCCCATACTTTTTAGTAACGCTCGTGAGTGCCTGAGCCATCAGTCGCTGGAATGTGGCTGTCGCGTTGCACAATCCGAATGGCATCCTCTTCCACTGGAACAGTCCCAGCTCACAAGCGAAGCCTGTTTTCTCTCGATCTTGCTTTCTGAGCGGCACTTGCCAGAATGCTGAGCCCAAGTCCAACGTCGTGAAGAACTTGGCGTCTCCCAGCTTGGATAGGCTCTCATCGATGCGGGGAATCGGATATGCGTCCTTTATAGTCACTGCGTTCAGATAACGGAAATCGCAACAAAATCTGAGTTGTCCCCCTTTCTTTTTTGCCATGACCACGCCACAAGCCCATGGGGACTTCGACGGCTCGATCATGTCGTACTCCATTAACATCTCGATTTCCTTCCTACACGCTTCTGACTTGTTTGGGGTCATTCTTCTCGCCCCTTCCCTATGAGGTACCGAGCCCTCTTCTATCTCAATCTCATGCTCTACAAAATTGCAACAACCTATGTCGGCCTTATGTTTCGAAAAAACGTCTGCGTTCCGATTTAGCACCGCCCTGAGCGAATCTAGTTCCTTGTCGGATATTTTACCCTTCAGATGCTCTATCTCAGGTAGGACAGGCCTATTCTCTGCTAACTCTGCTTCCGTCGGTCTCTCAGGAAAGTTGGAACAACTAGACAGCCCATCATCTGTTTCCGACTTCATTGAAAACAATTTCCTAGAAGATTTCAATTCAATTACTCTTTTCATTATACATTCTTGGTTCGCATGTAATGGACATTTAGTTACGTCAAACTTCTTCAAGTTTTCCACACTCAGAAAGTCTGTGTTCAGAGGCAAAGCGTAGCCAAGTTTCTTTCCCCTCTGTATTGTCACTGTTGTTGCTTCTGTGTTCAATAACACACTCACACACAGTCCGCTCTGAGTGAGTGAGAAGCTTCTTCCTAAAATAGCCGAGCTTTTACTGTTTGGATTTGGTACCAGACACACCTGTCTGTCATTGCTGAGTTCATTCAAGTTCCTCATCCTAAACGTCGCTACTACGGCTTGGTTCGGTTTTAATCTAACTTTTCGATCCAGAAAAATCGGCACCTTGGCCTGATTAATTAATATCTTATTAAGGGGTCTTTTCTCATACTTTCTTTCAGGATCCTTGATCCTAATCAATCCGTCATTGAGATCAATCGTGACGTCAAAGTTGCGAACGAAATCCCTCCCTAGGATGAACTGGTCGGATTCGTCCAAATTCTCTACTACTAGGAAGCTCATCCAAAGATGTCTCCCTCCGAGCTGCAGTGAGATGATCGGGGTTCGCCCGGTGACATAGATCGCTCCCTGATTGGCAGCTGCCAACCTGATGTTTGTCGGTATGAGATCCGACCTCTCAAAACCCATGTCGGTCCAAGTTTTGACTGGCATGACACTGACTACTGCTCCCGTGTCTAGCAGTCCCTTTACTGAAAGCTGTCTGCCTTGCACGTCCAGAACGTGTGCGGCCAGATCTGCCTCGCAACCAATATGCACAGCATCTTGCTCGAGCATCGCGTTGTGTCCGATTCGTCTGACCTTCAGCTCCTCTTGACCAATGTATATCCGGCCAACCTGATCGTTCGCATCAGTTATGTGAGCTTTCGTGTAGATATTGATGCCATCCACATTCATCAGAATCGGGTAAGGGCCATGGACATCGATATAATGTCCGTCCACTTTCATCAGCCTCGGACCTCCCGTTGTGAGCAGCGCTCGCACTGCCCTGGAGTCTAGTTTGGGATCCTTCTGTTTCAGATAGTCTGCATAGATGTCCAGGTGGACTAGTGTAATTTCGGATGGCTCGCTCAGGTTCTTGACCACCTGGTGCCCTGCGACTGAGATGATAGACATTATTTTGGTCCCTGCCTTCGTCATGCCGAAAGTCTTGCCAGATATAACGTTCAGTTTTAGTCCCTGTTTCTTGGGCTCTTTTTCGTCTTCTGCTCTTGTCGTCTTACTCAGGACATTAAGACTTTCCCGAAGATCTGTGCTCTCCAGCTCTGACCTTACCCATTGCTCCACTTCTTTCGTGGCTAGGTCTTGTTTGACATTCTGCAGAGCTGTCCTGGCCGCCAAGCCGTAATCCACCTTGAGTGGGCTAGACGACTCTGTTTCGAGGTTCGAGGCTACCCCCTCGTCAGGCCATGTCTTAACCTTTTTAGTCGTGAAAGTGCTCGGTGTCGTCTCCTTTCTCCGAGATTCAGCCTCGTTCATCAGACGTGCTCGACTGGCCTTGACACCCGAAAGCGCCTCTTCATGGCGGGGATGTTTCACGTCCGCTACTGCGTCCCAAAATTGAGTACAATCCGACTTGAAGTGTCCCTCCAAATTACAGAAGAAGCACCTCGGACCATATTTCATGATGAGCCCTCTCACATACTCTTCATGATCCTCGTCGGTCGCGTCAGCGTCCTCGAGAAAGTAGCCTATGGCCTTCATGTTCTGTTTGTATGCAGAACACGCAGAAACGTGATGGTCCATCGAACCACAATTCGCACACGACCTCCTCTTGTCCATGTCATCGCGAGGTTTGTACCAACTGGAATTCGCACCAGTGTTTGTCCCGCTATAGTTGCCATAATTGCTGTAACGGTTTTGCGCCCTCGGTTTTATCAGTAAATACTCGCGTGACTTCATACGCAAGTCATCGGGCGTGGGTACCTGGTCCAGCGACAGGGTGAAATGAGTGGCCAACATCGTCTTCAACTCCTCACTCCTTACACCATCCATGAACTTCGAAGCGATCGCCAAGTTTCGTTCGGATATTCTCTCATCCGGGTTGCTCCTCCTCCTGAGCAATTCAAGGTCGTCCAAGAATTTATCTATTGATTCTTCATCTCTCTGACGCCTCTTCTCGAACTTCACCATGGCCTGGTGCCCTTGTACTCCAGAGCCGAAACGATTCAGCAGGATGTCGAATATCTTGCGAGCGCTATCCCTCTCATTGACTCTTTTCGCCATTACACAATTTAGTGCAGTACCCTCCAAGTTGCTCGTCAGCGCGCTGCACTCTTGTTTCTTGGAGAGATTCTCTTCCTCAAAGTGTAACTTCATCACCTCTATCCAAGTATCAATGCAGCCGTCTGACTCGTCTTTATATGACTTCGGCTTCTTCAGTGTTCTTCTTGACCTCTCTCCTCTCTCGGTTGACTTCGAGAGCTTGGTGATGAATGTTTCAAGAGATCTGTTCAGAGGCTCAAACATCGAGGCATACATCGTTGTGTCTTGTGAGACTGTAGTCAGATCTGGTACTGAACTGACTTGTGGCACGGTTGGCAATCTTGTCTCCGGGGTGGCATCTGCCTCCGGTGGGACTGGATTTGTCCAGCCAGGCCTCTGCGGGGCTGCCCTTGGCCGCTCCTTGTTTCTATGTTCGTAGTTCGTTCTCGAGCCTTGCTGGGCTCTGGCACTGTTGCCCGTACCATCTCCAACATTCGCATGGCGTGAGCGCTCCCTTAAGTTGGAATGCTCCTGCCAATTATTCCCATTCAGGATCGCGTCAAGCTTCCGCATCATTAAGTCAGATTTGGCGTCCAACCTCCTTTCCAGGCCAGTCATCGTTTGGGCGTAGGTATTATCATGATCATTCAACAATCGCTCGATCTCTCTTGTCATCCTAGCCTCTCTTTCCTCTGACTCTTTGTTTGCCTGAGCCAAGCTCTCGGCCAGGCATTGATCGGTGTCACGAATCAATTGAGCCTGATCAAACCTCGCTTGCGACTTCACGTGCGTTAGCTCATCTTTCAAATTCTCTCGACCATGGTGAGCTCTCTCGTCAACTTGATCTATCCGCTTAGTCATGTCTCGCCTCAATTCATCCAAGCCATTCATCACACCAGCGAACATATCACTTATGTCACCAGCTGCCCCCAGTGGCGGGGTTAGCCCCAGAGAAGACGAGGTCAACTGTGGCTGTAGCCTAGTACTTGATGACGCACCGCCCTTTTGCTTGTGCATTGACGTCATCAGTCTGTCAAACGTTGATGATGCTCCCATCGTTATCCCATCTGACATAGGCCTGGTCGGCGAGGCAGAAGATGCCTCCCTGCTCATGTCGTTCCTTGGGCACGGTGTGAAGTTCACATCCGGATGGGTTATCTCCGGGTAGTCATCCCTGGAAGTCAAACCTACAGTTGGTAGTGACGCCATGCGTTCGTCGTACAAGGACTTCCAACTCTTCTTGGCCTTCGAGAACGTCTGCTCTTCACCCGGACTCATACTCGACATCATCGCGTTGTTACTCTGTTTGGCCAAGGATGAGTGTGCACTTGTCAGATGTGAAGGTTCCTTTCTCCATTTATAGCTCTTAGTCTCTGATCTGGACATTCCCCTGTACAACACTTCCTCCCGAGGTTCGACCTCGGAACGCTCCGAGGTCTCCTCTGTCCTCTCGACTTCCTCTCGTTCGAGGACCCCGTCTGGCTCAAAGTCGGGTCGAATGAGCGTTCGCTCCCCTTCGTCAAAGGGATCCACCGGCGTTTCGCTCGCAGGCTCGGCCTCGGCGCTCCGCCCTTGATTGCCATCAAGGTTTTTCTCGCTCCTTAGTCTCATTTCGATCACTGAAAGATCAGGTTGACCTTTAGTCGATTCGTCTTCAGCAAACGCGTCGGAAGCGCTGCTAAACGAGGTCTGGCTACGCCTAGTTCTAAATTTCCGCGTGCTTCCCTTGCTTAGCCTGGGAATTTTAGTAGTCGATCCTAACGAGTCCCTGCGCTGCATAGTTTTGTACAAAATGAAAGTATTCGTAATTTGATGGCAATGCAACCGTACCACAAACAAGATTTAGTTAAATCGCTTAACGCTGCCTACTCGATTCCGTCAGTATCAAAATGTCTCTTAGATCTCTCACGACTAAATTAGTGACTCAGCTAAAGTTACACACAGGGTCTACTCAGTATTGATATAATGCTAACTCAACCCGGTTGTATAGTATAACAGTATCACTAAGTTTCCACAAGATATAATCAACACACAACACACAATCGATAATCAGATAAGAATATCCTACAGGTGACAGCGACCTTTTGTCAGTATCAATTTATCGCCACACAATTTATCAAGTCACTGCTTTGTTAAAATTAAACAATCTTCGATAAAAAGCAGTGATGATTCAGAAATAGGTAAATAAAACTTAGTCTTAAAGAAAAAGACTTCCCCCAATCGGAACGATCCGAAAGAACGAAGCCCAGGACACAGTCTTCTCAAGTGGGTGTGTGTTTGCCTAATACACCCACCGAGGTCTTCTCTTAGGTGTCCTGCGATTGCCCGAGCTGTCCTACTAAGTAGCTCAAGGCAACCTCTTGGTCGAAAATTCGTCAAATCTATGAAAAAGCTCTCCCACACTCGGACTGCTCCAAGTGCACGAGAGTAGGGAACAATTCTTCTTCTCAAGTGGGTGTGTATTCGCTTAATACACCCACCGAGGTCTTCCTTTATTTGTTCCCGGATTGCCCGAACTTTCCTATTAAGTAGCTCAAGGCAACCACTCAACCAAAATCACAATCAAAAAAAAAAAAAAAATCTTGTTCGGGTACTTCTAATACACCCAATATAGAATCCAAAGTTGATCACGAATTTCCGGGTCAGAATGGGTTCTTATGACCCTGATATGCACGCCTAATATCCTAATATGATCCTAATTAAATGGATATTTTCCGTTTCCCAAATTGCCACAGAAGGTTTACTCAAGTCTCTTACAAGGAGGGTCGCTAAAGGTTTAAGACACTCTGGAGGGTTACCTCGAAGGGTACCTCAATCACTCGAGTTACTTAGGAGGGTATCTTAATCACCCAAGCTACTTCGGAGGGTCCCCCTAAATTTACTAAGGAGGGTCAATAAGATGCTTAATACGCTCCGGAGGGTCACCTCGGAGGGTACCTCCAAAATTTTCAAATTTTCTGATCTCACTTTGAAGGTTCTCCTGCTAGCTTCAAAAAGCGTCAAAATAAGCTAAGGGTTCTAGGGGGAGCTGCTTCAACTTCTTAGGGTGATCTCGTGGAGATTTTCCACTAAGGAGGGTTGCTAAAGGGCTTAGCTGACTCCGGAGGGTCACTTCGGAGGGTTCTCCCAAAATCAAGAAAAAGGGTCAAATCACCGCAGTAAAGCCTCTGAAAGCGGTCTACCTGACTTAAAACTAGGTTGGCTGACACGGTCAACCTTCCCAGTTGAATAAAAAAATGTTTTGATAAAATTTTCTGCCGCTCGGAGGGTTGCCCGTTACTTGGACCCTCCGAACCAACAAATTCTAAAAAATTTTTCTTTTCCGAAATAATCAACCCAAAAACGGTTGCGATTCGGAAAAGTGGTCAAAAACGTCGACTTTTGGTACCAAAATTATCCCGATCGGATAACTAGTCTTTGAGAAATCGCCAAAAACGCGTTAGTCAAAATGGCCTTTTTCTCCACCTGTGTAGGATCTGAGAGACTTTTTCCGCAATTCCGGTCGAAAGTGCCTAAAAATGCTTGAAATGAGCGTAGTAGCCCTGTACGGCACTGGAATAATACAAAAAACCGGACCAAAATTGGTTTAGAAACAAAATTTTGGCCAAAAACTATCAAATTTGGACCCTCCGATTCCTTCCTTTTCCAAACCTTAAGTCGTTAGCTCTATCCACGGAGCTACTCGGAGGGTTACCCAAAAATTTCTCTAGTAACCGAGCACGTTATGCTAGCACGCTCCTAACGCAAAAAATTTTATTGCTCTAACTCTAAAAACTCAAAAACTCGATCCCCAAAACAGATTGACAAAATACAGAAAATTATCAAAATTTTGGTCGAAAAATTCTCGTTTTTCTAACTTCCACTGAATCTTTGCTCACGCGGTTTCTTTAATAAAGGGGATCGAACTACGTGGCTACTCTCTATATAAAAGCTTTTTGCCTATCGGAAAAGCTCGGATATCCGAAAATTTGGGGGTCTACAGTTTGGTCGAAAATTGGTAATTTTCGACAAAAAATGGGTGTTTCTTGGGTCTAAATAGGAGATAAGTAATATATAGTAAGGACAATAATCTATAAATAGTCGTTAATGAATAGTACTATACCCTCCTTTGCACCAAAATATCCGAATCAAGACCCTTAACTCGGAAATTTGCAATCGATGGAGGGTACAATCGGACCGCGCCAATCGAGCCCCCCACCACTTAAGTTTTAAGGAAATAGTACCCGAACGATACTAAAATTGCTTCAACGATACCCAACAGTCGTTGCGGATGTTGTCCTTGGTGTCCCTGTTGAGTGTGGAACACGTTGATCAGCCTGCCACTCTACCCTCCGGTCACCGGCAAAATCACCATTAACGTGCTTAAACACTCAAATTACACTCGAGGGAGGGTATCCAACCCTTCACCAAAACACACAATCTTTCTATCAGAAAGATATAAATCAATCTGAAACAACAACAGATAGGAAGGTCAGATCACATCTCGTCCGGAAATAACATATAAACTGTCACTTTTTTGGATTTTTTACTGTTTTTGGTCTTTTTTGGATTTTTTACTGTTTTTTGTACTTTTTTGTTTTTAAATAAATTTATTTTTGGCTTTTTCTTGGTTATACGCTATTTTTGTTTGGTTTTACACTTTCTCTTTAATTGTTTTTGGTCCCGGGACCTCGGGATAAGCGGGTTCATGACTTCCCACCTAACCCTCCGGCCCCCGGAATTTTCGGTGTTAACTAAGTTAAAAAGCTAAATCGTACTAGACGGAGGGGTACGCACCTTCCCCCTAGTACAAAAACGGTCATTAAGGCCTCTAACTCGGGCATACGCCCGGAGCGGAGGGTACGTCGCTGAAACGCTTGCTGATCATGATGGTTTCATGCCTTTAACAGGCCCACCCAGGAGCGCCATAAAAACGTCTATGTAACATTCGCCCAAATATCACACAGCGACGGAGCGTAGAAAAAGTACCTATTGACGACTGGCAGGCGTCAGTTACCTTAATTCCACTCGTTTTTCACCGTCTCGACCTTGCCAGTTGATTTTCTGGTCTGTCTAGGGCAAAGTAAAAAGTTACTATTTTTAGGCCATCAGTCAAACGACTTTTGATCAGCTTTCGTTTGCATGCGAACACAACCACATAGCTGAGTCTCGGATCCTCAGACTACGTGATTGTCATTAAAAACACGGCTCGAACAACCTATTTTTATATGTTTTTGTGTGACAGTTTTATATTAAATCCATTGGAGATGGATTGACCCTTTCCTTTCTCTATCTACTCATACTCTGAAATATCAAATAATATCGGTGTTTAATTAATATCTAGGACATTCCAGCAACTGTTATAGCTAGTTTACACAGTCCCTTCACATATAACAGTCTCTGGGGGACCAAGCCTCCGCTCCCGTGATTTTCTTGAGATAACACTCTTATCTCCTATATTTCGTGTCCCGGGAGGGTTCCGTGGTATTTCTCTTCCCCCCACCGAAGCCTCCGTCTCCACAAATATCTCTCACTAAGGTCCTTATCGTGTGTTATTGCCACGATAAGAGGCTCCGTAATTTTCTCGTCTCGGATACAACCGTTTGTCACAAAATATGGCGTCGTTCTGATTTTTCTCTATTTTATTCAAAATGGCCGTCTTTTTTCTATTTCTCAGAAATGTTCTCCTTCAAATCGAAATTTTAAAATTAAAAATTCCAGAACATTCTGACCCTCCGTCGCAACACTTTTTTGTTCGTAAGGCCTTTAGTCACTTTTATTTCCGTCGCGGGAAGGTTATGCTGTGTCATCCGGCGGAATGGCACAGTTCGAAAAATCTTATCTGAGAAAACAGTTCTTCTAAGTAACAAAATGTAAAGATAAAGCGGATTTTCCGTAGCAGTATTCCATGTTTTGCTAAAAAAAAACACTTCTGTTACAGATTTTGGACAATGGTCAGCGGCGAAGTTGAGTCTCAGTTTAATCTGATAACATCAGGAAATGCACACAAATTTATTTCCAAATTAGGTAGTAATTTGGCAGATTGGGAGCAAAGCAAATGGAGAAAAATTCTTAAAGGTGAGTTTTTGATGGCAATGGAATCTGTACTAGTTTACGGATAATTGCGGGTACTAGTTTACTTGTTTGGTCCCTCAAAAATTTCGTGGTCCCTAATAAAAACAGGTACTGTATGTGGTGAATTCTAACAGTAATTCTCTCTTTCTCTGTGTTCCGGACGAAATGTATGACAAATGTAAGGAAATGCGTCGGAATTGTTGTTCCGACCACGTCTTTGGAAGTTACGTGAAGGTGTATAAGTGTGATTGAGGGGTCCATGCAAAAACCAAGTGTGACAAAAGGATCACACATCACAGCAATTCTAAGCAAATACTTTTATTAAATATATCAATAGGTACCGCGTATTCATTTTGAAGACTTAATTGCTGCTTTATTTGACTTAACCAAAGCAATAAATTAAAACATTGAGAGGCGCTGTATTTCCATAAGAGACCGTCGGCGACCGATCTTTTAGCAGATCGATCTTTTAGAATAAAAAGTGACAAATGAGTCTTACAGCACATCAACCTAATTACGCTTGCGATAAGCAAGCATTAGCAAGTCGGAATATAGACTTTCTTCGGGCTTACAACGTGTTTAACAGAATCACTTGGTATCTTGATTCATAATTGAATTCAAGTTTCGGAGCGTCTCCGGTACACTTAGTCTGGAGGTAAGGAATACGCGTGGGACGGCAAAGACTCGAATCTGACCAGGTCATGTTTTTTTCTCAATCGGAACTAATCCGTTTCAAAAAAGTTGTCGGCTTATTGTTTGTCTGCTTATGTTTATTCGGCTTATTTGCCACATCTTGGAATTTTTTCTGTATACAGTTTTTATTTTAGTTACTTTTTACCGTTGCGCTATGCAAGGTAGTGCAATCGGGTACTAGATTTGTTTTCCGTAAAGAATTTTGTACTCAGAATGGTCAAAATTAGAAACGCTAAAATTAGGTTCTATTCACAATGAATGCAAATTTCTTTGCGTCTCCGGCCCAACTGATCTGGAGGTAACGAATTCGCCTGGGACGGTCCTGGGTTCTAATCTGAGAGGACCTGTTTTTTTTCAAGTGGGAAATAAGCAGTTTCAAAAAAGTTGTCGGCTTCTCATTGTCTGCTTACACAAGCAAAGCTTGTGTTATTGTATGAACTATCTTTTTTTTCAAACCTAAGTCGCAAATATTGTTGCGACGCAAATTTTTTTGCGACAAAATGTGTTCATTTTGACAGTGCTCACTTCGATCAATAAGCAGCTTTTAAGAACAGCCAATGCTAATATTAACTCAGACTATTATATTACAAATAGCACTTTAGCTTCAAGGTATCATGGATCTGTAGCGTAGAGGTAAAGAAGGAGACCCACAGCAACATAAGAGGGTTTGAAACTGGGCAGGGTCGGATGTTTTAGTGAACTTTTTCGTACACTAGTTAAAATGCGTCTGCTCTATAAATTGAGGCATGTTAGTTGGCAGACTCCATTTTTTCAAATTGACTGGTACTGCTAATTTGTCTTAATTGGCTTGCGTCACTTACCAATTATGTAGACTCATAATTGGCGTGCGTTTCTTGAGAAATTTTGTAGACTCAAAATTTTGTTCATTCAGTGTTTCCCAGTAGCATTATTGGTCATATTTTAGCTTTGTATGCGAAGTGCTACTTGGCCTCCTTCTTATGTTTTGTCGGCCTAGTTGCCTCATAATGTATTTTTTCAAGTTTTTTTTTAATTATAGTTGCTTTTAGTGATCTGATTTTTCTCTGCTGCGTATACTTTTGCTAATCTTGACTTTGTATATATATATTTTTTGTTTTATTTTTTTTTCGCTTAAAAACTTTAATCTGCACAAATATTTTCGGCCTATTTTTTATTGACCGAGTGACGTTATCTCAATTCCGTTCAACGGAAACCTATTTTCTATGCTCACCTGTGAATGGCACAAAATGCTTTAAAAAATTATTGTTCAAGTTTTTCATGACAAGTTTTATTTTCGGCTTAATAGGTTTTGTCCTATATTATATCGACCTAATGGCCTCATATTGCGTCTTTCGACCAGTAAAAAGAGTGTATGTGCTTGTCTGTGTCTTAAATTTTTTGGCTTTTTTTGGGATTAATAGGTTTCGGCCTATATTATATCAGCTTAGTGGCCTCAGTCTATTTCATTTCACAAGCAAACAAAGTCTTCCGAGTGCTCTGAGGGTGAGGGGTAGTTTTTTTTAGCTTTTCACAAGTCTTAAGTTTTGATTTTTTTTCGGCAAAAAGGTTTCCTGACCAGGTATTTTCAGCTTTTTTTTTACCGCTGGGAACAACATTTACTTGCGTTACTTTTTCATCACGTTACATTTACTTTCTACGTTTTCGTTCCATCACTAGCTTTATTCATTTTGATAGATTTAGTTTTTTTGGTTTTTGATTTTTCTTTGTCAATTTTCTTCATTTGTATCGTTAGTGGTGCGAAGCTCAGCTTCGCCTGTGTGTTAAACTGATGCGCTATTGATTGACAGACACTCAGTCTGATGTCAAGCTTCCCAAACTAAGACAATTATCTCATAAGTTGGTCAAGAAAACTATCAAAATCAAAGACAGAATAGTCTACATAAGCGACAAAACACATATATGCAGGCAAAATAACACTATTCCTAACGTAAGTGCAGCGGAGTAAGCGGTCGCTTCTTGTCCGTTACGCATTCGAAGTTAATGTTCTGACTTGCTCATTTTTTGAGCCTTTGGTTCAATCGAAAAACCGTGTTTTGGGAAATTTCTCTGCTTTAGCGGCCAAGACCTGATTTTTGCAGAAAATTTTCATGGTTTTCGGAAAGTCAACCTTTCGAACTTTTGGCCGTTTATAGAAATTTTTTGAATTGCTCAAAAACTACCCTATCGAATTTGTGATGAAAAGTTCAATCGAAAGAACCGGTTGCGAATTTTATTGTAAACTCTTTAAATTTTTTTAGATAAACTTTATGTCTTTGAAAAAATTCCAATATCTCCAAAATTTTTTTTCTAATATCTTAAAAATGTTCAATATCAATTTATTTTAGTTGAGAAACAACTAAGGTTTCGGGCAAATTCCATTTTTCAAATAACGCAGTTGTCGCGGATCAGTATCATAAATTAGATATCAAACACTTAGCTCCGGCTTTAGCTGGGCCCCTAGTTGTCTTTTATTGAGACATACAAACATTTTGGATCACCTAGTTTTTTTTCAATGTCTTTTTTGTCGACTTATGTTTTCATAATTGTATTTTATCGCAAGTGGCGCGAAACTCCGCCTCGCATCTGTGTTTAAAGTTCAGTTCGTTTTATATTTTAAAAGGAAGGCAGAAGTCACTTGTAAACAACAAAAATATTAAGGTTGTGAGAAACGTAAATGACTTCCAGGTTCGAAAATGGATTTGAGTTTTCACATTTTCCAGCAGAATAAAAATTACACATTGATCCAACTTTCTCAAATCTGGATATTTTAATCAAGTGACTATGAGTGGTTCTTGAAATTCGAAGACTTGTGGAGGTGAAACGCATCTGGAGTTGCATCCGATCTTTCCATGGTTTCGAGCAACGCTCATTACTTGATTACATACGCTTGCGAAGAATCACATGAAGATGCATCTGAAGTAGTATCAACATTTTCTAGCAGAAGTCGGGCTAAAATGTTTTAAAAGAACACTGTTCACACATCGGATTTTTGTGACAACCGCGTGGAAAAGAGCAGGAAATGAGTCAACAGACATCACGAAAGCGCGGGAAACAGTTTTGGAGGAAGATTTAACAAAGAACGTAAGCTTGAGTCTCCACGATTCCTGCTATAGGATCAGAGCTGAAGTGAAGATGCTACTGAATCATGCTGTGAGACTACGGGGATAAAAAGAAATGATGCGGTTGTGCGATCAGATGAAAACCTGGGAAGATGATTTTGAAAGCGTGTTAATCGTGTTGTGATTCGGATTCGGAAGTTTCAATTTTCACACTTATTTAGAGCTCACTGGCTTTTTTGCGCGTCTTCGCTTGTTAAGTACGTCAGCTAAAAGTCATACCCCCCGCAAAAAATCCCGGAAAGAAAAGAATTGAAGTTTTTTGTACCTTCTGTTCTAATTGCTGAGCAACCGGCTTTCTTTTCACCGAAGGAGTATTTTTCAAATCGCATCCGGATATCATCGTAAACAACCTATTCGCAGACAACTGAGTCCATCACCGCTACTGCAGTCTCGAAGTGGCAGCGTCTGTAGTGATCCCTTCACGTCTCTAGGTGTAGGTTGTTTCCCCTTTACCTCTTCTCTCACCTGTTGCCTTTCTGAGCCGTTTGTTTACCTCTTGCGATAAACAAGTGCATTGCAACCGGGCACTGGACTTTTTCCACGTAAATGAATTTTTTCACAGGATGACTGAAATTGTTGGTCATCTCTAAATCTGGTTTCGTGTACCAACAGTTAAATTTTGAGCATATTTCAAATGCCCGTTTTAGTCGATTTTCGTTTTTCATCTTGTGTGTATACTTACCAACTCCAATTTTAGCTTATGTTCAGAATTTTTTCGATTTATTTTATCTTTTTATCTAATTATTCGGTAGAAAATGCCTCGATTTGTATCATATTTTTCGGACTTCTCCCCTCACCCCTGAAGTCAGGATTTGTCTGAACTTTTGTCTTGCGATACGACTCCGTAATTCAGAGTTCCTGAGCCCTAAGTGATCAAAAGAAGAAGTAGATATCCAGCTATTGTTGGAGCAGAGACGCCATTTTCAATATTGCCAGGAAAGACACTCTTTCCCAGTTCCAAACAAAGAATGTAAGCATCACTACTACTTGCCTTGCTGGTCTCGCCCCTCCAGACTTAACCGTAATAAGCTGTCCTGCCCTGGATGTGTAAGATTAGCGAAAGTTCTGCAAACACGAGTCAGATGCGACTCAGTCTTGTCTCAATCTGTTGAAGCTTAAGGAGGGAGCTGCCGTGGCTGAGTTGGGTAAGGCACGCGTCTATCAGCACGAGGGTTCCGCGTTCGAATCTCACTTCGGTCACGGTTTGAGGGGGGCCAGTATCATCCGCCGCCACAAAATGGTACCGGATACTGCGAAATGGATGACACCCACCCTCCCCACGTATGGTTCTGCATTGAGTGGGACCGGGGGTCAAAAAGGCGGGTGGTTGCAAACAGCCTTGAAAAACAGTAAGCGTGTCGCCTCGATGGTCTTTTTCGATATTGCCGGTTAGCTGCCTTTAACTCGCTGCAGCTGCTCTCCGTGATCCTGCTGCTCGGTAATACAACTCGGCTGTTTGGCGACTACTACTCAAGAGGGGAGATACGTTTCGATTATTTCTGCTAAGCTCTGTACTCCACATGATATTTTTTTATCTGATACCTTGTACCTGCTGATTGTTGTGCAATTCCGCTAAATCGAAGGCAAATTTTAAAAATTTCTTTGCTTACGGTATCTAACTACATCAATACTTTCAACTATGTTGGCTACTTTTTCATTACTTTCAGGCTGAAATCTTGTCGCAACAAAATTGTGTTTGTATTTACAGTTGTAACGACAGCTATAAAGTCGGACGATGTGACGGACGAGCAGCTGGAGGTGATTGAGAATGAGAGCGAACAAGCTGTGTTTCTGGGACTGCTAGATATCTGTCAACAGACTATCGCTTTCTCAGTCCAACTCTACCGCCAGGAACATTTGATCAAGGATTTGACCTCACTTAACCTACCGAATGCTCTGATTGAAGATCTGGTTCAACTGCTGTTTGTTTCGAAAAGGGAGGAGTTATCATCTGCAGTTGTGGCTAATGGTCCCTGTGTAAAGAGACTAGCAGACGTCAAATTCAGAATCGACATCATTCTGTCCAACAAGTAAATAAGGTTTTTGTGCATAAACAATTGGCAAATATAGTTTTTGTACATAAACAATTGGCTAGAAAAATAATGAACACCAAACCACATCAAACATTTCTCGAGTTCAAAATGCAACGAGTACCGGCGACGTGTGGTGGTTAGGATTATTATGCGTTAAAAAGATGTGAATTTTCAGTTGTTGATAAGGAATGGTTAGCACAGTTTTCGATTGCTTCTCTAGGTTTTTGGTTATTACAGCGAAAACCTTGTGACAATTCTACTTTATCAAAATGAAATGAAATGCCGCCACGATTCATTTGAGAAAGCGGAATCAACTTTGAAAGTTACTAGTGGAATTATTAAATAAATTTTGATCTTGTTATGACAATTGGGTTAAGATTATCTAAACAGTGACAGTTCTGGATGTTTTCTAAAATTTGCATTTAGCTTTAATACGATGAAATTTGTTCGAAAATTTGAAACGGTTTTGTTTTTCCTGTTCATAGTTTTTCCCGGCTACTTCAATTATTTAGAGACTTCGAATACTCAGTGTTTAAAAATCAAAGAAAATAGTGAAGACATTTATAAAGGTCGTCTTGATTTTTTTTTCGTTTTTTTTTTGTCAGGAAAACTCTAAATTTTGATCTCATCAAATTCAATCTTTTGCAGTTTGACTTGATTTCTTTGATTAATTCAATTTCATTTGCTAAAAAGAAGAAACATTCCAAAAGCTGAAATGGCGCGAAAAAAAATAAACGACTCCAATTTTCGAAATTGGATTTTAATTCCAAGAAGTGTCAATACAAATTGTTCTTGAAATTCTCTTTGAAATTCGAGTACTGACGTTTTTCAGAAAACAAATGTTTTTTTTTGCTGTTTCGTTGACTCTTTTCTAATTGTCTGTCGGCTATGTTTTTTTTTTCGCGTAAAAGCTTTGTTCGGCCTTATTAGTTTCGGCCTATGTTTTATTGGATTAGTGGTTCGAAGGGGAAAAGTTGGTTACTATTTAAAAAAATAGTTCAGGTCGGTCGGGTGTAGAAGTTGTAAAACTTAATCAACATGTTATAAAAACAATTTCGCATGGCGTTTTTTGTTTTCGTCTCACTGGGCGTCTTCAAACTTAGCGTCGGCTAAGTGGCTGCTCAACGACTAAAGTTAATTTAAAATTAAAAAAGTAAATTTAATGCTACTGTTTGTGTTTTTTGTATTTCTGAAATTGAGCTTTCCATTTTTTCAAAAAGTTTCTCACATTTTTAGCAATTTTTTTTTCGAACTAATTGTTACCGTCTAAATATCTATCTACTTGCTTGCAATGCTACGCTTAGGTTGTGTTGTATCGGAGGTGACGCAAAGCTCCGCTTCGCCTGTCTCATTCAGAATTTACTTTGAAATTCAGAATGTGTTTCTTCAATGCCATCCATTTTGTTATTTGAAATTGAAGTTGAAGCTTAAACTTATTTATCTGGTTTCCTTGCGTTCATTGACACTTTTCCAAGTGTCTGTTGGCTAAGTTTAATGCTTGCATGTTTTCGGAGGTGTCTAACTGATGCAAAGTTGTGCTTAAACTAGGCACTTCTCATAAAGTTCCCGATAAATTCTGTGGCATTATTGATTTGATGTTTTCCTCATTTTTTGCTGTTTCAGCCGAATGAAGAAAGTATTGCAGCCTAGAGTGACTCTATCAATGGAACTGTCAGATGGATCTGTGCGGCAAGTTGAGGTAGTTTAATTTAGAGCCAATTGAATCTTGTACCGTTTCCTCAGGTTCATCTGTAACTCTCTGAACGAAATTTCGTCCCTGGTTCACAGTAGAGGATTTAGGAAGGAAGATTTCTGAAGGATTAATTCGACTTTCTGTCTTTACCACCCAAAGGGTTCCCCTTTAGTTACTTTTTAGACACTTTTTTTTGGCTGACGGACCTTAAAATTTTTTTAAAGATGGGTTGCTTTAAACGTTAAAAAATCTTAGAATAGTTTTTAGTACAAAGTTTATAGCTTGATAATTGTTTTTGAACTTTCATTAAACGCCGTCGAATGTGTTTCTAGACGTATTTCCGCAAGTAGAGCATCATTCCGGACAACATTTTCAAGTTTTTTTTTTTAATTGTGGTTTCTTCGAAAAGGTTTCTGTTTTTTTTTGACTTTGTGGCTCTCCTTTTCTTTCGTGTCTGCTAGCTTGAAATGCTATTTTTGTGGTATCGCAAAGGATGCGAAGCTCCGCTTCGCCTATATGTTACTTTTTTTCCAACTGTCATGTCTTTGTTTTCTTCGTATCATCGTCTGTCGTTTCAGCTGGACAACGATTCCCTGCAATTGCTGCGGTACAAAACAGCCATGTGTCTCAAGGAAATACAGCTAGTCAAAGCGCAGCCTATTATGGCGAACCCTTAACCAACTTGTGAAAGTACTCACTGGTGCTTTTTTTTTCATATGAATTCAAATATATTTATCCATTAGCTAGTAGAATGTTTTTGATAATGCTTTTCTTTGCCATGATTTATTTACTAGCTCAAAAATCTCAGAGAAATGCGTTTTCATTGGAATTTGATGCCTTTGGTTTGACTTTTGATTTATTTCAAGTTTTTTTGTTGTTCAAGTATCTCAGTTGGTATTTTAAACAAGGCGTGTGTTTGTTAATCTTTGGGAAGGCTGTTCGAGTTACCTTAGTCATCACAATTTTTGATGATTTTTTCTATCCAGGTTTTTTTCGTAATTATGAGGTCCATTTTGATATTTTTTGCTCGCTCTCGAAGTGCACCTGCACCTCTGTCCCAAATTTTCTATGACTCGTGAGTATTTGCTTCCGGCTCAATTTTTTAAAATGCAATTCTACGTAGATCTGGCAACTTTTAAGTGTCAATGAAGAAGGTAGTGTGTAGACACTGATATTAAAAATTCAGTAGGGGTTCTTGGTCCCAGTTTAAATTTTACTTTTGTAGAACGAAGATTCATTTCTAGGTATATTAAGATCAGTAGGTGATTAAAGGGGCGATTCAAGGATTCGACCCCCTGCCGACCAAAGGGTCCCCGGTTGTACTATTTTGAGATATCCATTTTTGGCGGACGGAACCTAATTTTTTTTCTAAAGGCGCCAATATTTTTTTATTTTGAGGGGGACGCGAGCGCCGAAAAACGCCCTTTTTGGCCTGTTTTCAAAAAATTGGCCAAAGCGGTCTTTTTAGTGCTTTGGGAGAGCTCGGAAAATCGATTTAGTCAACCTTAAAAAAAAGTTAGACGAGGTTTTCAAAAATGTTCTGAAAGCCCCCTTCTCGAAAAAATCCTAGATCCGCCCTGATTAGGGTAGCAAAAGTGTTGAAGGTTCTATTATGCGTTAATTAAGTCCTTGTTTCCTTCTAAGCTTACTATACGCATAGAAAATAGCGAAAATTACAAAAAAAAACTCCTGGCAAGGAGTTCTAGCTTTTGACGATTCTATAAAGGTTCTTTCTCGTTTTTCGTTACGAATTGGCTTTATAGCATGCTTTTTAGTAAGTCTTATTGACGCCTGGAATATGCAATCGTCGTCAATTTGGATTGTTGGTTTTTTATAGTTTAACAATTATTTAACACAAATCATTTGACACAGTTCATATAAAATCAGTCCACATAGTTAAACGAATATGTCAGTGGAGACGAACGTACGTGGTTTTAATTCGGCCAGGATCTGTTTTTTTTTTATGTAAACGAAAAGTTTTTTGTCAGCTTAGTTTCGGATTTTTCCTATAACTTGAGCTTTTTAGTATGACTGAAAATCTTATATATTCCTAATGTGGACGAAGTTAAGCTAAAATGTCTAATAACAAATTGAGATTCTTATTGTAAATTTTCGAAGCTTAATGGTTTTGTTTTTAGAGTTTTCCTGCATTGAAAATTAAGCAATAAATAGCGCCTTCTTTGAAATTTTCTGCATTTTGAATCATTTCTGATTGCAATAGTTGAAATTTTTTTTATTGATGGTAGTTATACGGCTCAAATTCATCCGTTGTTCTTCCTTCTTACAAGTATTTCATGCTCCTGGTTTGCGTTTTCAAGTTAGCTTTTAGGAATAGTAACCAAAAAAGAATGGCTAGATTGTTCCTACTTTTGTAAGATTATGATTTTTATGAAAAATATATAAAGCTTGTCGCTGTACATTTTTTACGCAGTAATTTTAATTTCTGGCATATTAATGTCTGTTGGCTATTTTTTTAACGCTCAAGTTGGGTTTTTGCTACTTTTTATTGTACTTTAAAGAGCTGCTTTTTGTCGTGTTCTCAGTAGTGTTTGCTAAGCCCAGCTTCGCCTCTGTGTCAACTAGCGTAAACTATATGCACTTATGTATATCATAATAGAGTTTACTCGTTGTGAATTGAAGATAAGCCTCTCGTATTATTGATATATAATTCCATAGTGTAGTCGTTCGAGCAGTTAAAAATATTTTATTATTTAAAAATCTATTATATATTTAAATGCGGGCTTCACTATCTCGCCATGTTTAAGCTTTTTCAACGTATTATTTTTGCATGTTTAAGCTATATCGTATATTGCAATGGTTTAGAATTTTTTTTCGATTTTCCAATTTGATTTTAGTGGTTATTTTACTGAGTTTAAATTAAGCAGCCCAGTATCGAATTAGAGGTTGCGAATTTGGCCTCCAATTTTGAATGCCCGAATCATTTTAGTTAATGAGATAAGACAATTTTTGAGATTTTTTCGAAAATTTTCAGAAATTTCAAAATAATTTTTCAAAACTTGAAGTTCCCAACCCTGTAGTTGAGTACTGTCAGAGTAGTCTAAGGGATTACAAACCCTGCCTCCTTATATGACTGTTCAAATCCTTGTAGTTTTCGAGATATGACGTTTTTTGTGATTTTTTCAAAAATTTTCAGAAAACTTAAATTATTATAATTCTTAAAGATCTGAAATTCCCAACCCTGTAGTTAGGTCCTGTCAGAGTACTCTCGAGGATTGCGAATCTTGCCTCCAATTATGACTGCTCAATTCTTTGTAGTTTTTGAGATGTGACGTTTGTGATTTTTTTTCAAAATTTTCAGAAAGTTAAAATTAAATATTTTTCTAAATTTGAAATTCCCAACGCTATAGTTCGGTGCTGTCAGGGTACTCTAAAGAGTTGCAAATCTTGCCACATGCGACTGCTAAAGGCGACTGTTCAAATGCTTTTAGTTTCCGAGATAAGACGTTTTTTCTCAATTTTTTTTGGGAAACTTAGGTTTAAAAAAATTCACAAAATTTTAAATTCCTAACCCTATAGTAGGGTGCTCTCAGGGACTCTCAGTGGTTGCAAATCTGGCCTCCAAATTTCTGCAGAGGCACATTAACTTTTCGAGATGACGCTTTTAAAATGGAAAAAGTTCGAAATTACCAACCCTGTAATTGGGTGCAGTCAGAGTACACTAAAAGTTTGCAGATGTTGTTTCCAATATATGCGGTTTTCGAAGCACCGGAGGTGCGTTAAACGCTAGTTCAATTGAAGCATCTCTTTTATGCCCGTTGAAACCCAGCGCAATCGAAGATTTTTTTCATTTTCCACGCAAAATCAGGTACCAGAAATAGTCATCGGGAAAGGTCGAGTGATATATCATATTAAAGAACTTTCAATCGTTGATTGAACGAGATTAAAAGATTTTCAAAACGTTTTCCAAGTGTTGAGAAAAACTTGTTTGAGTTTAAGTCTTATTTCGAGCGAGTACCCTTTTGGCCAAAAAAAATTTCTAAAAATTATTACAAAAAAATAAGAAAAAGTTCCAGTAATTTTTTACTTCATTTTTTGTATGTAAATAAATTTAGGACAACTATTGTCGTTTATGCCTAATGCACTATCTTGCTACGCGTTTTTGGTTCTCTCATCTCAACCCGGAGAAATACGAATATACATTGAACAAGAAAAAAAAAACACTTTTTTTGTAGTTTTTATGAAGTGGTTTTAACATTCTGTGCTACTTGCACAGCAACCGACTATCCTTGTGAAATTGGAAATGAAAGGATATGATGCAATTCGTTCTAATCAAATCTGTAGTGTACTGACTGATCTTTGCCTCTGTTATGATAAAATTTTGATTTAAAAATTTAGGCCCGCTTTTCTCGTTTTGGCTAATTAAAAAGCCGGCTTAGCCACTTGATGTGTCAGAAAAACTCTCACCACTACAACTCGAATATCGAAGGTCACGGCGTGTTGATTGATTGTTTATTTGCGTCAATCATTTTGATTTAATTAGACATGGGTGTATACTTTGTAATGTTTTCTACCTTCGAGCTCTATGTTTGAATTCGTTACACACGTTCGTTGAACGCGTTCTGCAATACACGAGGAGCCATCAGCGGACAATAGATGTACTTGCTGATTGCTCGAAACTCACTTTAAAATAAAAAAAACATGTTTCTCACGAAGTATAATCAATTTGGGAAAACTTTATGCCTAGATTTGAAAATAGGTGACAAGAAAATAGAAAATTGAATTGGCAGCAATGAATTTAGCTAACTATTGTTAACCAGTTTTCTCAAATTGGGTTAGCTCTTATCAAAATAATGCCAATAATAAACGACTCTCGAAGTTGAAAGGACTCTAAGGTGATCAAGGAGACAGAACTGATTTTTTTTTAATTTTTCTTTATTTCTGAATTGTTGTACTTCGAAAAATTGATATTATTCAAATACTTTTGAAGTTCAAAAATTGAGAAATCTTGAATTTTTTTTAAAAATTAGTTCTGCTTCCTTTTTCTGCTTTTTTGAGTTCTTTCGCACTTTTCCAACTGTCTGTTGGCTTTGTTTTAAATTTGAAACTTTTTCAAAGTAATGAACGTAGTTATATAGATCTTGGTGATTATAATTTTTTTTCTAGGAAAATGTCTTAAGATTTGATCACGCTCAATTTTGATTTTTCGCGGTTTGACTTTTGATTTCTTTTTAAGATTATTTCATTTTATTTGTTAAAAGGAAGGCAAACTCCACTATCGAACAGCAAAAATGTAAAGGACACAAAAACGTGATCGACTGCTAATAACGAAAATAGAAATTAATAATCAGATTTCCCAGCAAAATAAAAGTGACCTATTGATCCAGTTTTCTCAAATTGGGTTAATTTTATCAAAAAAGTGTCAATCATAAATTGTTCTACAAATTCAAAGAGATTTAAGGCCATCTATTTTTCTTCGAATAAGTTGAAGGATTTTGAAAACACTAGTGTTTTTTTTTTCAGTTTCCTTGCTTTCATTACTCTTTTCCAACTGTCAGTTGGCTATGTCAATTCTAAAACTTTTCAGATTAATGTTTTAGTTAGATTTGTCTCATGAAAAAATTGTGCAAAAATGCCTTCCATAAAAGCACTCTTCAATTTAGAAGGTGACAACATTGAAATATTGTCAAGTCCAGAAGAGTTTTATGAAACTTTGATTTCGAATGTCAACCAAGCTCAGAAAAGAATAGTCCTTTCGTCTCTGTACATCGGAACTGGAAGCAAGGGAGAAGCATTAGTCAAACGAATTGGTCAGAGACTAAGAGAAGTTCCATCATTACAGGTGGATCTCATTTTCGACTTCAATAGATCAATGCGTGTTAATCAAACTTCACGAACACTGTCGAAGTTTTTGGACTTGGAAAAAGTGAACTGCAATTTATACCATACGTCATACCTGAATTATCATAAAAAAGTGCTAGCTCCCAAAAGGTGGGATGAAATATTTGGTGTTTTTCACATTAAAACGTATATTCTTGATGATATTTGCATTTTATCAGGAGCTAATTTAAGTGAAGAGTATTTTACGAACCGTCAAGACCGTTACATTGTCATACACGACAGAAAGTTTTGCGATTATTTACAAAGTTTGATGAAGAAAGTCGGCGAATTCTGTTTTCGATTGAAACCAGATGGAAAAACGACGTATCCTAGTAGACTTCCGTTACCATGGAAACAACCGAAAAACTTCCGAATTGAAAGTGGAAAAGTTCTGAAAGATTTCGAATTCGAGTCAACTTGCAAAGTAAGAGGTAAATCTAACACGATGTTCAATTTAAGAGCCAAAAAATAAGTATGTATTAGAAAGATATCTGATTATAGGTGACTGAAAATACTAATTCGAACTCATCAGAAAACGAAGCAAACGTCAAATCTGATACGACAATTGAAGCATATTTGCAGGCGCCCGAGCAAAATATTCATACATACTCAGAACGAATGCAACAATTTATTAGGAGCATTTCGCAAAATGACAAATTGTATTTTGCCTCTGGATATTTCAACCTATCTGAAAGTCTCTTGCGTGGAATTTTGAACTGCCGTGCACAGAGCGTGCATATATTGGCATGCTCACGGGAGTGCAATGGGTTCAGAAATGCATCGGGTGCTGCTGGGTATGTGGCAGACATGTATGAATGCATTCTAAGGAAATTCGTTAATCAGTTGCGTGGAAACACCAATAAAGGTAAGAATTTGAAATAGTAAAAAAGGTAAGAAAAACAAAAGTTCATAAAAAAAGATCAGCACCAATTAGACTGAACATCAAGCCTTGCAAAAACAATACATAGAGGCAATATTGAAATAAGAGAGCCAATAATCTAATGTTATCGATTATTGGCTCTCTTATTTAAATTTCGCCTTCATATATTGTGTTTTGTAAGGCTTGATGTTTAGTCTAATTGGTGCTGATCTTTTTGTATGAACAATTTTTTATGCTTCGAATTTTTTCTCATAAAAGGCTTGAGTTGATTTTTGTATTTCAGTTTTCCTTTTTGTTGAAGTTGCGTTGATGTTTTGCGATAAATTCACCATTGTGGTATTTTGCTTAAATGCCTCATCTTATAGTTGTGACCTTTTTGAAAAATATGGAGGAACTTTTTATTCGGCTAATGTTTACCCTTGATAAGCAAGGGTATTGCAATCAGGTACTAGACTTTTTTCCCGTAAACAACCTTGTCTACAAGACTCATCGGACCTGTAAAGGACTCGTAGTACCTTGGTTCATAATGAATTCAAATTTTTAGTGTCTCCTGCACGTTTAGCCTGGAGGTACCGAATATGGATGGGACGGCAAAAGTCTCGGGTTCGAATCTGACTAGGACCTGTTTTTTTTCAAACGGTAAATATTCCGGTTCAAAAAAATTCGGCCTATTATTTGTCTGCTTATGTTTTATCGGCTTAGTTTCCAGATCTAGGAATAGTTTTTTTTGCTGTAAACAATTTTAACTACTGGTAGTTTAAGTGTTTTAGCAATTCAAAAATCCCGCCGAATCGAGATTTGTTTTTAATACTGGTCATAACGTTACCAACTCGATTTGTCAAAATGTCTTTTTTATTATCGGTTTTTTGAGTTTCTGCCTAATTTACATCGAACTAGTGGCCTCTTATTGCGTCGTTCGGGGATCGTAAAAAGTTCGTGTGCTTAATTGTGCTCTGAGGAGAAAATGGACAAAAATTTTTTGTTAGTTTAGAATTTTTCTGAGTTTCTTTTTGGCATGAAGGGTTTCTGCTCAGGTTTTTTCGGCATTGTTACCGCTTGGTAATTATAAATTCAAATTCAGTCCACTATTCGGCACCTCTGGTGTAGATGTAAAACAACTGATTTAGATGAGGTTCGAATCCGGCCGGGCCTGTTTTTGCAAACAAGAGTTTTTGTGCTTTTTCGGATTATCATCCACCTAATTATTTTGTCGGCCTAGATCCTGTAGCTCGATGGTTCAGCTTTATTCCAAGTTGCTGCAAACCCCATGCTTGAGACGACAAAGCCCGGGAGTTCGATTCCAGTTCAGACTTGTTTTTCTTATAAATAGAAATCTTTGATTTATTTAGGTTATTGTCTGTCTGCTTACTTTTGTCGGCTTAGTTCCACAGAAAAAACCTTTTTCAAAACTTGGCTTCTTTATAGCATTCCCAAAGCTCTTTGTAGAGTTTCTAATGGTCCGATTACTTTCGGACTTTTGCAGTTTCGGGCTTTATTGACAAAAACGATTTTTTTTAGTTTCTTTTTTTTTAGTTTTATTTTCATAACATTAATATTTGTATCGCAATTGGTGCGAAGCTCATCTTCACCTCTGGCTAAATTCAATCAGCCATCCGGCGCATCTGTCGTAGAGGTGACATAATTGCTTGATACCTCTTTTTTACTGACATTTTTTATTGACAAAATCGATTTTTTTTAATCAAGTTTTTTTCTTTGATTTTAATCAAATTTATATCGCAAGTGGCGCAAAGCTCAGATTCGCCCCTGTGTTTGTTGTTTTTTTTTGTTTTCCACGCAAATTTAAGTACCACAAATAATCATCAAATTGGGTCGAGTTTTATATCATATTACAGCCCTTTCATTCGCAATTCGAATGACGATAAAAAATTTTCTCAGTGTCCAGAAAAACCCGTTGAAAATAGTCGATATTTGGTCTAATTTCGAGCTAATAAGATGAGCGTGTAGGCTTACAATAACTTACTCAAACTTAATTTAAAGTTAGTTTCTAGAGGTTTTTGAGCCATTTGGGAATCAGAAACTTCAAAAAATTGAGCTAATAAGATGAGCGTGTAGGCTTACAATATTTTACTCAAACTTCAAAATCAGTCCACTATTCGGCACCTCTGGTGTAGATGTAAAACAACTGATATAGATGAGGTTCGAATCCGGCCGAGCTTGTTTTTGCAAACAAGAGTTTTTGTGCTTTTTCGGATTATCATCCACCTAATTATTTTGTCGGCCTAGATCCTGTAGCTCGATGGTTCAGCTTTATTCCAAGTTGCTGCAACCCCCATGCTTGAGACGACAAAGCCCGGGAGTTCGATTCCAGTTCAGACTTGTTTTTCTTATAAATAGAAATCTTTGATTTATTTAGGTTATTGTCTGTCTGCTTACTTTTGTCGGCTTAGTTCCACAGGAAAAACTTTTTTCAAAACTTGGCTTCTTTATAGCATTCCCAAAGCTCTTTGTAGAGTTTCTAATGGTCCGATTACTTTCGGATTTTTGCAGTTTCGGGCTTTTTTGACAAAAACGATTTTTTTAGTTTCTTTTTTTTATAGTTTTATTTTCATAACATTCATATTTGTATCGCAATTGGTGCGAAGCTCATCTTCACCTCTGGCTAAATTCAATCAGCCATCCGGCGCATCTGTCGTAGAGTTGACATAATTGCTTGATACCTCTTTTTTACTGACATTTTTTATTGACAAAAACGATTTTTTTTAACCAAGCTTTTTTCTTTGATTTTAATCAAATTTGTATCGCAAATGGCGCAAAGCTCAGATTCGCCCCTGTGTTTGTTGTTTTTTTTTTGTTTTCCACGCAAATTTAAGTACCACAAATAATCATCAAATTGGGTCGAGTTTTATATCATATTACAGCCCTTTCATTCGTAATTCGAATGACGTTAAAAAATTTTCTCAGTGTACAGAAAAACCCGTTGAAAATAGTCGATATTTGGTCTAATTTCGAGCTAATAAGATGAGCGTGTAGGCTTACAATATTTTACTCAAACTTCAAATTCAGTCCACTATTCGGCACCTCTGGTGTAGATGTAAAACAACTGATTTAGATGAGGTTCGAATCCGGCCGGGCCTGTTTTTGCAAACAAGAGTTTTTGTGCTTTTTCGGATTATCATCCACCTAATTATTTTGTCGGCCTAGATCCTGTAGCTCGATGGTTCAGCTTTATTCCAAGTTGCTGCAACCCCCATGCTTGAGACGACAAAGCCCAGGAGTTCGATTCCAGTTCAGACTTGTTTTTCTTATAAATAGAAATCTTTGATTTATTTAGGTTATTGTCTGTCTGCTTACTTTTGTCGGCTTAGTTCCACAGAAAAAACTTTTTTCAAAACTTGGCTTTTTTATAGCATTCCCAAAGCTCTTCGTAGAGTTTCTAATGGTCCGATTACTTTCGGATTTTTGCAGTTTCGGGCTTTATTGACAAAAACGATTTTTTTTAGTTTCTTTTTTTTTAGTTTTATTTTCATAACATTCATATTTGTATCGCAATTGGTGCGAAGCTCATCTTCACCTCTGGCTAAATTCAATCAGCCATCCGGCGCATCTGTCGTAGAGTTGACATAATTGCTTGATACCTCTTTTTTACTGACATTTTTTATTGACAAAAACATTTTTTTAATCAAGCTTTTTTCTTTGATTTTAATCAAATTTGTATCGCAAATGGCGCAAAGCTCAGATTCGCCCCTGTGTTTGTTGTTTTTTTTTGTTTTCCCCGCAAATTTAAGTACCACAAATAAATCAAATTGGGTCGAGTTTTATTTCATATTACAGCCCTTTCATTCGTAATTCGAATGACGTTAAAAAAAATTTTCAGTGTCCAGAAAAACCCGTTGAAATTAGTCGATATTTGGTCTAATTTCGAGCTAATAAGACGAGCGTGTAGGCTTACAATAACTTACTCAAACTTAATTTAAAGTTAGTTTCTAGAGGTTTTTGAGCCATTTGGGAATCAGAAACTTCAAAAAATCAACAAAATATCTGCAAGAAAATAGAATAAATTTTTCAAATTTTAACATTTTTTTTCATTTTTCAAGTAATTTCTCTATAAAAATTGTTTTCCAATTGGCTTATTTGACTATGAGTTTCGATAATGCCTAATTTCTGTTTTTTCGTTGATATTTTTTTGTCGCACCACACAAAAAAAATGACACTAATTTTAAAAATTTTGACGAGAAACGTCAGTTTTTAGTTTTGCTGTGCTCTTTTACTATGACTTACTGTCGATAATTCGAGAGACACAACCAGAAATGTTGCGAGTTGGACATAGAGAAAAAATCATTAGTTAAGATCAAAAAATCATAAAGTTAAGATGAGTCCAACTAATTGACGTGTTTTTTCAAATCATCTATTTCTCTTTCATATCATACTCGTTGATGATTTATGGTCATTGCTTTTAGTTTGCTTTAGTTGAAGTCTTGCATTATGTAATTTTTTTGTAATCTAGAATTAAACTATTTCCCGTAAACATTTTCTCTGCAGTCTTTATCCCACTTGGTTCAGGGGTAACGCTGTCACCTTGCACCCTATAGTTGGGAATTTGAGTACCGGTCGAACTTTTTTTCAGCATATCCGAGAAAATTTTTATTATCTGACTGTCGTTTTTCTCCTTATTTTTGTCGGCTTAGCTGCCACGTTACGTGATTTTCTTTTGCTTTTGACAAGGTCTGGAATCTTCAGTTTTTAGTGAACTTTAGCAACTGTGAGACTCCTTTCCCTTTGGCCTAGAGGTAATTTGGTTGCCTTTGTACCCCAAAGTTTGGTGCTCGAGTCCCGACCGGACTTATTGTTTCAGTATGTATGAAATTGAAATTTCTTTCCGGGAATAATTGAATACTCGGACTTTCATGTGTCTGCTTATGTTGTCGGCTTACTTGCCACATCGGGGAACTTTTTTCGTAGATGCAAGTTTTCTGATTTACTCCTGTAATTTGTAAAGATATTAGCCTTGACTTATATTTTCCTTGGTTTAATTTCGCTTCAAAGCTTAAGTCGGCCTAATGGTTTGTTTCTTCTTATGTATTATCTGCTTAAGTACCTTGTTTTGTGTCGCTTTGAAATTAAAAAAATTGATTGATGTTTTTTTTTGAAAAAAATCAGGTAGCCTACGCACTTGTCGGCTGTGTGGTCGCTCGGTAATTACTAACAGCTTTTTAAACACAGATGATATTGTTTTTCGACTGTGTTTCTGAAAAAATTTTCGTTATCTAAATTTTGTTTTCGATTTCGTGATTTACATTTCATTTTATCTTCACTATCTTGCAATGCCGTGTGACAATTTTCTGTGTGACAAATTTTGTGGACATTTTTCGGTTCTCCTCTGTGTGGCAATTTTTGTGGCATTTTTTTTCGGTTTTTCGGGCGTCTACCTACGTATATATATATTGGATTTTGAACGCTTTGTAAATAATTAGAAGCTTATTTAATGCTGGTGGTTGTTTTTACTCTTTTTCTGAATTTGAATTTCACTCGCTTAGTATCGCAAGTGAAGCGAAGCTCAGCTTCGCCTCTGTGTATAAAATTGGAAAAAGGAAGGAAGATAAAGTTCTTTTTCAATCGTTAATAATCTTTCTAAATCGAAAGTTTTGCGAAGCTCCGCTTTGCCTGTGTGATGAAGTTTGATACAATTAAGTCTTTTTATTCCATATAAAAGCTTGTAAATTGAATGATTTGCCTTCCAGTTTCATCAAAGTTACTGCCATTTTCTTATAGATAAATATCAAGTGTTCGAGTACTTCCGCAAAAACTGGACATACCACGCGAAAGGAATGTGGATTTACATTCCGGCAGAATCAAACCCTAAACAGTTCAATTGTTCCTCGACTCTGATTGGCTCTTCGAATTTCGGGATGCGTTCTCAATTCAGAGATTTGGAGCTGCAGTTTCTAATTCGAACCAAAAACTCTAAATTGCAAATTAAACTGGACGAAGAACGAAAGAGGTTGTTCAAATATAAGAGAAAATTTGATCCTAAAAGTGTGAAATACCCTTTCTTCATGCCGGCTTTGTCAAAGTTGATCAAATCGTTCTTTTAGCACTGATGAAGTGGCTGAAAACTATAATATTTTGTACTTATGAATATTTTGATACATTTAACTTTCATAATGATAAAAAGTATAATATATTGCTCATAAAACTGTGAATATAATCGTTTTAAACTTTTGCGGAAAATGTGTTATATTTCAGATTTATCTAGTATGACTGGCATGATATCATATCGCAGATAACACATTCGTGTAGCATAAAATTAGTATATGCGCCACAGACTTTCAATCAAGCCACATGTTTATCACTTTCTTCATTTCTTTGGGAGGGCAAAGTTCGCTTTCTTTGGTCTAAGAAAAGCGAACCCTACGAAAAAGAAACAAAACGTCCCAAACTGACTTATCTGATAATTACGTGCCATAAATATAGTGTATCCAGTGAACTTGTTTGGTCTTCGAGAAGTTGGTTGGCTGACCTCTCATAGACAGAAATTAAATCATCCATAGTCGAGTGACTTCTTGCCCTTAGAGCCGTTAGACTGGTGACATCTGAAGATGAGTATAGGCAGTGATGAGATCAACTACCTGATCTACAGGTACCTCCAGGAGAGTGGATTCAATCACACTGCCTTCGTATTTGGCACTGAATCCCACATGTCAGAGACTAATATCAACGGGGGCCAAGTACCACCTGGTGCGTTCACTTTTTACACGCATTATGATGTTTATTAAGTGATGAAATGAAATAAGTAGCTTCTCATCTATTTTGTTTTCCCACAATGCTTGCAGCTTAAAGTTAGTATAAGTTTAATGAACGTTTAATTGGGTGTGTTCGCAATCCGGCTACTTGTTTGCATTCCTGACATTAATTAGATATAATTTTCATTGAGTCAGGACGCATAACCGTGTCATAGGAGTTCCAAAGCTGGTTTCTTTCAAAATGGTGGTAAAAACAATCCTTAAATACTTGACTGAAAATACTCGGTTATTACTTTGAATTTATTGGATTTACACTCAGACATACCTTAGTAGTAGAAGAAAAAGAAGAAGAATTTATTTATCCAAAATCATGTAGAAATAATCATCAACTTATTTCCAACTAGTTACAAACAATTGATATCGAACCAATCAAATCAGTACATGAAAATGAAAAGGATAGACGAAAGGAGCATTGCGCTCCTACTTAAGTTCTACCCTCTATTCAAAGAAATTAGAGTTAATATTAGAAGAAAAAAAACATCATAATAGGAAAAAAAACAAAAATTTTTTTTTATAAAGCGGTTCTTTTGAATCTTTAACTCGGTAGCATACACTCAGGCCAGGCTGTTATCGATCATATTATACGATGTCGCAATAACCTCAATAAATAATGGATAAACAAAAAGAAGAAAAAAAATCGAATTTTTCAATTTTTTTTTCTTCAAAATACGAATTATTAAAATTGGAAAGGAATAAAAATAAGGGGTATAATATTGCGGTTAGACGAGCTCATTTATTTTAATGATATTCTGGTATTATGCGTTAAGAACAGAGTTTTTTTCAAAAATTTAAGTTTTTTGGAAGATTCGAAATTTTTGAAAAAATGCGATATCTCGAAAATTACAGGGATTTAGAATTTCATTTTTTAAGTAGAATCGCAACCCTAGAGTGATTATCAGTTAAGCATTTAAATACTGGGTAAAAATATTTGAATACACTGAATATCTACTGAAATACATGCTGTACCAATTGGTTATTTCCGAGTATAAAACTATTTATGAACGAAAACATTTTCTTCACCTACTGACATTTTTCCAATATTCTTCGACAACAAATCATTTTCACTCATCATGTCAGTAGTTTCGCTCCTCTGTTAGTTAAAGAACAATTTTCAATTTATTTTTACAGAATGGGGGTACGTAGTAGTTTTAATAAGTTAATATGCTTTCCGCGTTTGAGCAAACTAAAGACAAGTTTTGGGTGTATTTAAGGTGCCCTGATAAGTATTATTCAAAAGGGAATGCAGTACGTGGAAGCAGAAATTAGTACAAACGAGGACGGATCAATTAACGACCACGTGCAACTGGCAGCGGACAGTCTCTCTTTGATTGATGCAGTGATGCCAGACATTGTACAACAGACGAGGAATTCACACCAGAACAAGCCGAATCCAAACAACCCGCAGGCACAGGTTCAATTTTGGATTTAATACTACCATAGATGGTCCGTATGAATTAGGTATTGGACTGCTAGAAAAATTGACGACCCTGTCAGGAATGAAAAATATTTGGTTCCGTTGGAGTTTGAGTGCACTAGCTATGTTCTCTAATAATCTTTTGAACAATATTCTGTTGTATCGCTAGAGCTCGCTGACTGTTAATAAGTTAAACTAAAAAGCTAGGGATTTTTCCACTTACCCTCAAATTGCTAGTTTTATGCGTCGAAATTTATCTAGCGAAATTAGGGCCAACAATTTCACCTCAAAAGCAATCGTTTTTGGCATTTTTTGTCAATCGAAATTCACGCTCAAACTACCACTTTAATTGCTGACAAAACTATATCAACGTTGTGGGCCTCTTATGGATGAAGTATTACAATAGGCAGCAGGGGCGGATCTTGGATTTTCTCGAGGGGGGGGGGCGGATTTTCTGTCGACCTTTTTTTTAGGTCGACCAAATTGATTTTTCGAGATCTCCCAAAGCACTGCTTTGCCCCTATTTTGGCCAAATTTTCTGCGCCGGAGGCAAAATTTTGAAGAAATAAAAACAGGCCAAAAATGGCGTTTTTAGGCACTTTTTGGAAAGTTTTGACCAAATCGCGTTTTTTCGGCGCGCGCTCCCCCTTCAATACTAGTATATATTGGCGCCTTTAGAAAATTTTTAGGGTGCATCACCAAAAATGGATATCTCAAAATAGTACAAAGGGGGACCCTTTGGGTCGGCAGGGGTCGAATCCCGGGGGGGACCTAAATCCACTACTGATAGGTAGCAGATGTAACTGATTTAACTCAACTGAGCATGAAAACTGGTTCCCACTGGGATTGGGACTTGGGCCTATGGGAATTTCGTAAGATCTTTCAGCCTCTTTACCAACCAGTCAGCGTATTAAGTAAAGACAACTGAAATAATAACCCAGAATTACCGGTTTCTGTTTATTTATTTGTATCTAATAATTCTACTAAATATCAAGAATTCTTCATTTGGTTGATAAGTTTTCCATTCTTGTAGTTTTCGCAGAGTGCAGTGGCTAACGCATTTGACTAAAGTACCAGAGGTATGGTTTCGATTACCACTTGGAACAGTTTTGCTTTTGTACAGATTAAGATTAGTCGAAATTAAACCTGCCACCTATTGTAATAAATCACCCTCTTTTGTAGCCCAAGATTTATTAGCATATGTAGCTGCTGTATTTGTGACTAGTGTTTGCCGGTTGTTAAGCGTTCGTGGCCGAGAGGGCAGGGCGTGAGGCTCTTATTCTTGAGGCCGCAGATTCGAAGCCCATACGTAGAAAAGTTTTACTAATTCGAAGCTTATTTCTATCTTTTTATTTAACTTTATACAGCTGGTTTTTTGTCGTATTATTGCTAGTGTTTGCGAAGCGCAGCTTCTCCTTGGGTAATTTTTGTTGGGCTAGATGAAAGGCTCATTTTGATATATTCAGGATTTGATTGTTAGCAATTGAACCGGTAGTTTAAACGTGATTTTTGGTTTGAATTTTGGCCTAAATTTTGCAAAATAATTGCACATTATTATTTTTAAAAAAAATTCTAAGCAAATTTTGTCTTCATCGTTTGTCTAAAATTAACGCAATTTGAGAAAAACGCATTTTAGTTTTAAAGTTTTACTCGTATTGTCCTGATAAATTCAATTCAAATCACAACTGTATTATAGCCTAATGCGTGATTTTTGCTTATAAAGCATGATAACAAATATCTTCATAATAGTTGATTTTTTCCGCCGTACAAAATTTCATTTCATTATGACGAAGTTCAAATGTGGGGGAAAAGAGCCAACGCTAAATCTAGTTTTCGAAAGATATTCGCAAAAGAATCTTTGGTCTTCAAAAAGCATGGCTCATTGTTTTAAGTCAGTTGGGGAAATAAGAGCAACCAGAAACCGGCTTTATACGGCTATCGCCCCTATGCGTTAAATATGGCTGATGAACGCGAAATATGGTCTCCAGCTTAGTTCCTTAGCAGCCAAAATTGAATGGTAAATCAGTATTTTACGCCCTAGTAAGTAGCACCACATTTGAAGAAAGTCATAAAAAAGCTTACTACGTTTTCATGGAAATAATGCAAATAGGAAAAATATTGCTGCAAATAGGAAAAATAACGAAAGTGACGTAATTAGGTCATTTTTTCATCAAAGTTTATTTGCATATCTTTAAGAATCTTAGAAACGTATTGATGCATGAATTCAATAACTTTTTGCATATTTTTGAATATAAATTGATGCTGTTATGTAGTTGAAGCCGAAATCTGAACCTGAAAATGACAACAACTCTGCTACTCCTAATTCCAACTCCATCGAGGGCTCATCCAACTCATCAAATGCACCTACCAAATCAGACACATCACAGGCCATGGACACTTCAGGGCCTACGACCAGCCACGCTATGGTCCCACCATTCATGGCACAACAGGACCCAGTGGTTATACCGCCTGGCAGAGTGTCCATTCTGAAAGGCCATGAATCAGAGGTGTTCTCGTGTGCTTGGAATCCAAAGAGGGATCTTCTGGCGTCTGGATCAGGAGACTCGACTGCTAGAATCTGGAACGTAGAGGAGCAAGAGCCGAGTCATAAGAGACTTCAGCATTGCATCAACGAAGGTGGACAGGAGGTAAGCATTTTAAAGAGCTTTTCTTGATATTGTTTTTTAATGTACCTTAAATTTGTTTTGAATATTTTTAAACGACAGCTTTGTGGTTGCGCTCAAAATAAACAAAAATCATGGATACCTTTAAATGATAAGTTTTGGAAGATCAAAGTCTGCATCCTTCATTTTTTCTGTATTTCACGTCTGTATTTCTCTGTGTCTATATTTCACGTCTGTGTTTTTCTGTATTTCAGAAAACAAAAAAGTTTATAGTTTCAATCATAGCGATTATGAATTAGGTTCCTAGCAACAAAGACGTCACTTCGCTGGATTGGAACTTCGACGGAAGTCTGCTGGGAACTGGATCCTACGACGGATATGCACGTATATGGAATGCCGCTGGAGACTTGATCAACACACTTGGTGAGTTAGAGTGGCATAAATGACGATTAACTTAGTTTTTTAGTTAGGCCAATTTAGTGGCAATTTTTTTTCAGCCAACTATTCTAGATGGACTCAAAGCGAATACTGCTTATTTTTGTCAAGCAGTTGTTACGTATTTCAACACAAAAACAGTGTCAAAAAATTACTTACAGAAATGGATTGTTATTGAACCTCTATCTCACTGTAATTATTTCACTCGCCAGAGCAAGTGTGTTTGTAATCGGGAACTATATTTTTTCCATGTACCACTTTTCTCATAAATTTGTAAATAATTTTGCAATTTCCAACGCACTTGGCCTAGAGGTCAAGCGCGTGCTTTCGGAATATAAGGTCTAGATTTAAAGTCCCGACCGGACCTTGTTTTTCTTTAAATTGTAGCAATTGACTTTTTTGGGAAAACTTGAAATGTTGGACTATCGGTGTTGGCTTACTTTTTCTCGGATTACTTTCCAAAGCAGAACTTTTTTCTTTTAAGCAATATTTTTCTTGTGATTTGAGTAGTTTTTACTATAACTGATAATCGTTTTAAAATTTGTGAGTTTGTCACCTCTGATTTTGAATGCTTATTTACTGGCGGTGATTATGTGTAAAGGAATCAACGTTTTTTCCCTTATAATGGTCGTGATGTTTTTTGTTAATTTTTTAAGAATTTGATAAGTGGATGAGTTTTTCTTCAATCAGTGTGGTCAGAACTTTTTGTGTTACTTGCACTGCGACCTGCTATTGTTGATTTTGTGAGTGTTAAAGAGTCGAATTTACTATTGATTTTTAAATTCTTCAAGTTCAGTTCTTTTTGTTTTTTAATGAAGGCAAAGTCCACAATTGAACAGCAAAAGGTTCAAGGTCACGAAAAACGTGGATGACTTCTAGTTTTAAAGTGAGACATTATTTTCCTGACTTCCCAGCTGAATAAAAAGTTACTTTTTGATCCAGTTTTCTCTAAATGAGAAGAAAGTGCCAATCATGGAAAATATTTCAAGTACTCAAAGTTTTAATATGATAACACTTACGAGAGCAAGTGTCTTGTAATCGGGAACTATACTTTTCCCGTAAAAACGCTTGCTTATTCACTTCTTGTCTTCTTTTAACATTTTCTAGGTTAATCCTCAACTTGAATAGTCGGACTTGCGTTTGTCTGCTCAAATTTGTCGGAGAAGTTGCCGCATCACAGATTCTGTTTGTGCTGCAAGCAACTTTCATTACAGTTGCAAGTACAAGTAGTGTTTATTCTAGTTTCAGGGGTACTTGAAAGATTTGAGTTTTTTTCATAAAATCATATTTTTTGGTTCAACTGGTGTCAGCTCAAAGTTTTGTTCCGGTGCTAACTAATTTAATTTTCAAATGTGTGGCAAGTTTGGTCAAGACGAAAGTTTAAAGTTTGAAAGACCTATTTTTTCTTCTTTTTTCGACTTCCTAGGTTTTTCATGTTTGTGTTGTATCTTAAGTGGTGCGAAGCTCTGCTTCGCCTCTGAATATTTTTTCTTCAACTTTGAACTTCTGATTAACTTTTTTTCGGTTTTCTTGAAACTTTTAATTTATTTCCAACTCTGCTGGCACCATGGCTTGTTTTGCTCAAATTGAAAATAATTCGAGACTATTTTGCGATATTTTTGTGGATTTCATTTTGCGGAATTTAAAAAAAAACCTTTGACTTAGTGTCTTTTCTCTCATTATCCGTCTGCTAGCTATCAATGAAAAAGTACTTTGGGTGCGTAACTACCTCAGTATCGCTTGGCATTACATTTGCTGTTTGTAGGCTTGGTTTTATTGGTAAGGGGGGGTGGTATCTTTGTTGTGGAACCTTTGTTGTGAACTTCAAATAATTTACAAATTGTCATCGAATGCGGGATATTTACTCACATGCGATGAAAAGGCAGGAGTTCTATATAAGATAATGATCTTACGATGCTATTTTTCTTCAGTGTTGCGAAGCTCTGTCTGCTTCGCCGTGTATTTCAAAACTTTGCATTAACTAATTAATTTAATTAATCACTGAATTAGAGTGATCATTTGAAAGGATTTGTTACAGGATATCAACCTAGTTGATCGGATCGGCTTTTTTTGCAGACAGAAATTGAGCCAAGTTTAATAAATATATATTTTTTTGTCCGTTGCAGGCTACCACAAGGGTCCCATCTTCGCCCTCAAGTGGAACAAGAAGGGAAACTACGTTCTAACAGCGGGAGTGGACAAGACCACCATCATCTGGGACGCAACCACAGGTGAGATGAGAAGGCAACCTGAAAACACAGTTACCTCCTTCCAGGGGAGGATCTAGGATTTTCTTGAGGGGGGAGGAGGGGCGGATTTTCAAAAAAATTTCGAATCGAATTTTGTCGACCTTTTTTTAGGTCGATCAAATTAATTTTACGAGCTCTCCCAAACCACTAAAAAGTCTGTTTCGGCCAAAAATTTCTGCGCCGCATGCAAATCTTTTAAAACACAGGCCAAAAAGGCACTTTTTAGAAAATTTTACCAAAAAATCGCGTTTTTTCGGCGCTTGCTCCCCCATTAAAATTCAGAAACAAAATTTTCGGCGCGCGCTCCCACCTTTAGAAAAATTTTAGGGTCCGTCAGCCAAAAATGGATATCTTAAAATAGTTCAAAGGGGGACCATTGGGTCGGCAGTGGGTCGAATCCCTGAGGGAAGGGCGTCAGCGCCCCTCCCCCACCTAAATCCGCCCCTGATTAAGATCATACAAACTTCCTTGATGATTTTCTCATTTCCCTTTCTTCAATTGATAGCTTTTAAACATCTTTAGTTGATATCCAGCATAACTGCAAGAATCATATTGAGTCCTTGAATGTCCAGACTGTCCTTTAAGGTGTCTAAAGTAAAATTTGGCTAAACATTTTGAAAAAACTCACTTCATTTACTGTGTTAAGTACAATAGTTCTAATCTTCTTTCATATATTTCGAACAATGAAGAAGCTTCAATTTAATTTGGAATGGTTCATGAGGCTAAAACATTCAACGCACTTGCTATAGCTTGCAACAAATTTATCGGACAACGTCTTAAATTTTTAAATAATTCTGACCTTGATACAGTGAATTGGCATTAAAACTGCAATCGAGTTTTCAAAACGGTATTCGAATTGACAAAAAAGCAATGCAAAATGATTGCGCTTTCTCGGAGAATTTCATTTAATGATCAATAAAACTATATACATTTATTCTAAAATAAGTAATGGTTTTTCTAAAATAAGTTATTCTAAAATAAGTATACGCGAATAAGTATCAGAGTTTTTGGTGTTAACAGTTTGTTTTGAGTGAAGAACCTTATTGTGTTGCAGGAGAGTGTCAGCAGATATTCGCGTTCCATTCGGCCCCTGCTCTAGACGTGGACTGGCAGAACAACCAGTCATTCGCATCCTGCTCTACCGATATGTACATTCATGTGTGCAAATTGGGACAGGACAGACCTGTCAAGACATTCACAGGTGGGATAGATTGAAGGGTTCGAGATAATAGAATAAGAGCAGTGGTGTATGAAGTGTTATTCTAGCAAATAATTTTATCCGTTTTCAGCAAATAGTTTCATAACTTTCTGTGCTGATTTCTGACAATACAAGAACTTTATTGTAAATTATCAAACGAAAAGCGCAAAACGATTTCATTCTTCTAGAAATGAAAAAAAAATGACACAAAAAGGAGTTTTCATTGAATTAAAAAAAAACATGTTTTGGACAAGGCAATATTTGAGCTATACTTTAAATGAACATAATCACCTTTGTTTGGATCATGTCTCTCCTGGCAGTAATTGTACCCATTTGAACTGGTTAATTTAGCTAACCACTTTTAGTTGCATATTTTTTAATGAAAAATCTTTGTTTGATCGTTTTGAAATTGTAATTGATTTCACAACATGCGCTTCCCCCAACAATTATTTGAGTAATGTGATTCCAAAGAAGGCTTACTAGCAGTATGTTAAAATGTGATGTAATGAACAGAACGAAGGATGGCTCAATAGATCGAAAAGAGTCTTAATCTTGATATCTTATTATGTTGCCCATGACAGTCCTTGCCGTACCGTAAGACGCCACGTCAGTTTTTCTGTTGATAAAACTGTTTCAACTTTTCTGCTAATTCGATTATAGGCCACTCGAACGAGGTGAATGCGATCAAGTGGGATCCGAGTGGACTCCTCTTGGCCTCCTGCTCTGATGACATGACCATCAAGATCTGGAATCTGAAGAACGAGACATTCGTCCACTCTCTATCCGCCCATAACAGGGAGATATACACCATCAAGTGGTCTCCTACAGGTGAAACGATTCTAGAAAAGATTTTAAGAAAAATTTAAAAAATTTTAAAATATTGGAAAATTGCATATTCGACGTGGCTTGTTTGATATCTACAGCCAGTAGAAATCTGAGTCATTTGTGGTTTCTTTATTTATTGTCCGGATCAAGGTCCGAGATATTGCGAATCATTAGGGGGGTTATTTAGTCTAGTTATGCTTGCTGAGTGATAACAGAAGTTTTTTTTTATTGAAGAAGCAACCTTAAGAAGTAAATTTTGTTAAATTTTCGAAGCACGAGAAAAAGACTTGAAATCGCAATTTCTCATGCAAGTCTGATAGGGCGTAAAAGATAAATAGAATCAGCTGCATTTTTACCTTACCGTACTAACCGATTATTTAGCATTTGGTCAATTAAAGCAATAAAACTTAAGCAGTTGCCACTCATTAAAAGGTTCGACCAAATCGATCGAACATGAGTTGTTTTCAATTATGCTTGTTTTCACTCTGGCGATGAAATTCACAGCTTTGAAAAAGCCATTGCTCGTAGTAGCCTTTCGCATAAGAGCTTTAATCGACTTCATATTAAGAGGTCGATTTGTCGGTAAAGTTGGTTTTGTTTTTAAATGTATTTAATGTTTAATCGTAAATTAAAAAATCATTTGTAAGTTTGGCGTATACTGATTTTTTGTCGTGTAGTTTTTGTTGGAGAAAAGTTGAAATTAAATTTTTTTGAATTGTTGCTTAAATCGCTGAGATTCATTGTTTTTTTAGATTTTCGGAGAAAGTAACGGCTTTCCGAAGTAGCAACGGTGGACAAATTAAATGGTTTTTATAAGAAATTTCTATGACCCGATGAAGATTTCGACTCCATGACTTCGAATGTAAAAAATATTTTTCAGGCATTCTCTTTTGGTTAAGTTAAGGTAGTTCAAAAAATTAATAATTTCACCATTTTCTGGACTAATTTATGCGCAATTTTAAGAATTTGAATTCATTTTACTTAAAAGCGGGAATTTTTATTAAGCATGGCAAATTACTCAGTACTCGTAATCCTTCCAAGTTGACTAACTGGCCATATTAATTCCCTTTACGACTAATTTTCATAGTACTTTTTATTAAGTTCCAATGAACGCAGTGAATACTTTGTTCCGACCATTGAAAATCAGGAGGAACTTTGTATTCGGATGTGTTTACCCTCTGGAAAGTTTTTGAAGTTTAACTTTTCGTTACTTTTTCAATTCAAATCAAGTTCATTTGTAAAATGAAGCAAAATTTTGCTCTCGAATACAAATGTTCAAATGGCGCAAAAAATCTAAATGACTCCTGGTTTGTCAAATGGATTTTATTTTGCAGATGAAAAAATTTATTGATCGAGTTTTCTCAAATGGGGTTGATGTTATAAAAAAGTAATCATTCAAGATTCTGGATTTTCAAAGAGCGTTATGATTATATATGTTTTTTTTTTGAACTGGCGAATGATTTTTTTTCAAAAAAAGTCATTATTTTTGGTCTCTTCGAGTTTATAGACGCTTTTCCAACTGATGGGGGAGGAAAAGCAAACAGGTTCAAAATTTAGTGTATCAAAATTTCGTTACGAAGTTTGTTCGAGACCAGTTAAAGGAGTCACAATATTCCGTGCATTGCTTTGATACGAGCAGTCCTGTGTTTCCGACTTTCGAAGAAAGTGATGGAATGGAATCTTTGTGCTCGGTGTGGTTTTTCAGCTAATTTTTCAACTAGCTATTTTTACGGGAGTTTTTTTCATATCACCTGAAAAATATTAATCTCTTCAGCTCAAGTTGAAAAAGAGATTTCAACTGCAATTTTTTTTTCTTAAGTTGTGGGCGTTTGAAAATTAACAATTTTGGATAGTTAACGCGCGATTTATTTGGTGCTATTAACGCTTAATTCGACTCAGAAGTCTTATCAAATTAGTTTAGGCAAGCTGTTTGGTTGATAAATTACGCTAGCTTTGTTTTTTTTTCTAACCTAACTCGCAAATAAAATTGTTCACTTGTGTGCCTTTGCTGTTATCATGATTTGTAGCATTGGAAATTTCATAGTATCTGGTCTCGGCTTTATTTGTTGCTAGTGTTTGTCATGGACTAAGCGTCCGTGGCTGAGTGGTTAGTGCGTGAGACTCACAATTTCTAGGTCGTAGGTTTGAGTCCGAGACGTCGCCGAATTTTTGCTAATTCAAGGCTAATTTTTACTTTTTTTGCCTTTTAGAACTCGAGCTGCTCTTTGTCGTTTTTTGCTAGTGTTTGCGAAGCACAGCTTCACGTCTGTGTTGATAATTACTAAGCTAATTACATCACTAATTTTTACGTAGCATCAAAAAGGGATCTTCTAAAAAATCTGAAAAAAGAATCCTTTTTCTTTTTTTGGAACCTTACCTCAATTTTTTGAACGAAAATTTTTCTTAGAGCAGCCTTGTTCACTTTTTAAAGTATATTATTCGCTTCTTTATCGTCAATGCTGAACACTTGAAAAAAAAATCATCCAGTAAATTGAGTTAAAAACGAACTTTCGTTCTAAACGAAGTATATGTCAGAAATGCTAAATTATACTATGAAGTTGCTACGTCATATGAAATTGCTATATTAGAAATATGAAGCGACCGGTTGCTCTCATTTATTTTATTTTTTGTGTTGGGCAATTTAGGAGTGTCGACAGACAACCCGAATGCGAATCCGTTCCTAGCCAGTGCTTCTTTCGACTCGACAGTGAGGCTGTGGGATATTGAGAAGGGCAAGTGTGTGCACACCCTATCCAAACACACCGAGCCAGTGTACTCTGTCGCGTTCAGTCCAGATGGAAAATATCTAGCCAGGCAAGTATTTATACTGAAGTTTCTTTTGGCAATGGATGGCAATATTTTGCTCCTGTCTTCTTGCTGAGAATTATAACTGTTACATACTGTGCAATAGTCTTCCGTGCTGTGAATTGTAGTTGTGACTATTTTGCACCAAATATAGGCTCTCCTAGCTTGAATGTAGTTGGTGTTCATTGAATTGGTGCTGCTAAACTTTTCTGATGGAACTTCTACGCGACACGCTGTTATACTTTTTCATTACACACGCGAGCTTGCGAGTTTTGTGCTATGCAGTCAATCCTCTTTTCAAACAAAGTCGCACACTTTATGGGCAACAACGAAAAAATCCAACGTTGCTCAGGATGTTCATTTCAACGAAAAAAAAATGCGAAAAATGGCATGATATAATTAATAGCATAAGAATTCAATTCCTGTGACTGAATTAAGTACCGAAGAAACCGATGCTTTACTTGCGTGGCGGCATTAATCTTCTTTCGAACCAAAAGTTTGCAATTTATCATGGCCAGGTCTCTTTATTTATGCAATTTTCCACTCGAGCAGCTGTGCTTTTTGATGTTCTTAAGATTAAACTAACTCTGCAATTATCGAGTCCAAATAAGCATCATTCAGGCGTAGCCATCATAATCAAAGAGTCTTATCAAATCTTAAGAGCAATAGGCTACGTTAAGATTCAGGTGCAAGTCTTTCTTATGTGTTTATAAATGAACATTGAGTCTATTTGGCAAGTTTATTTGAAGTCTTTTAAGAGACAATAAATGTGCCGTTAGCATAACTTCGGTATATTGTTTCAATTGTCTAGGTATCGAAGTTTCGGCGAGCTATTGTGTAATTCAAGCGCCGTAGGTACAAATTTTTGGACCTATTTCTTAAACATTTTTTCGAACATCAAACGATTTATATATATTTTATTTTAGGCTGAAGAATATTTTTTTTTCTTTGTTTTGGGGTTTCATATTATTGGTGATTTTGTCATTTTGTACCATCTGAATGATAAGTCAGTTTTCAGTCAAACCTGTCAATTACATTGTCAATCAAGTGTAGTTACATGTTGATGTTATTTCTACCCACTGTGTATGAGAGGGCGCCTCAATATGCCTAGCGGGTGACGCCATGTTTACTGAATCACGAGTTTGAAGAGTCAGTTTGTTGGTATTGTTCTGCGCACTGTTCAAACCTCAAGCTATGAATGTGGCTCGTTAACAAATCTGACGTATGTAGCTTGTATATAGTGGTGTGTGGTGTTTAAGAAGTTGTTTAATTTGGATGAGTAGTTTTTCACGCGTGAGTCACTCACTTTGTAATTGAACTGAGATAAATGTCACCTCTAACAATCGTTCTGTTAAAAGTTTTGTGTGATATGAATACTGATACCTTCGTATTTGCCTTGCATAGGCACTTTAGATTGGAAGATTTAGTACTATTTCACGACACCCAGTTTTGGTTGATCACACGCCAATCTTTTTGGTCAAAACTTTTCAAAAAAATGTCGAGCAACGGCATTTTTTGCCTTTTTGTTTAAATATTTGCGTGCAGCTTAGTCGTAAAGTCAACTTGGAATACCTAAAAATAAGTCGGTTTTTGAAAATTGCTTCTTTGAGAAGTTACTGCGCGCGCCACTTAAATGATTCACTAATCTACCTTAAAAGCGTATTATAATCTTGGGTTGAATCATTTCATTTCTAAAAAAAACGGAAATTAATTTTTTTTAGCTTTCTTCGACAATGAAAGCTCTGATATCCAAGTTCTGTGCAGCTTCACTAAAATCGGCCGCCCCTGTTAATTTATAAATAAAATCATGATTTAAAGTTTCTTCAATTTTAACTACAATTAACTTGTTCTGACTGTTTTGCAGTGGCTCCTTTGACAAATGCGTTCACATCTGGAGTACTTCGTCGGGCCAACTAGTCAACACATACAGAGGTACCGGAGGTATCTTTGAAGTGTGCTGGAATTCTAGAGGAGACAAAGTGGGGGCCAGTGCCTCGGACGGAAGTGTGTTCGTGCTAGATGTCCGAAAATAGCAAGTAGACATACTGCACTATTCGGCCAGACATCTGGAATTGAGTTTATCATTAGTTTTGCTGAAAAGAGTTCAGAATGGATTCCCGGGAACTTATTTTATCATTTGCTCGTTTCGAAACAAACTAGAAATATTTAGATTCTGTCTCTGTCAAACACAAAGAGACCAAGAATTGTGAAGCTTTGATGGTTAGCTAATACAAAGGAAGAGAAGCTGTTACTAAACTTTGAAATGGGATAGACATAAATTGTTTGATATTAAGAGCTGAACAAAACCAAATCATGAGTCTAAAAGTTACTGTTCTTTTTGATCAATTTATGGTGTGAACGTTTAGATATCTATGAAGACCTTAGCTCAAAACCCTTAGCTCATCAAAAAGTCTTTCTATGTGCTATCTAGATATTTTGACATCAGTTTGATCAGTTTTGAACTTAACCCATAATTGACATCTAGAGGTGATATCTGACTGTTAGACATTGTCTACTACTAATTTATTTTCGATCAGTATTTTTTAATTTAAAGAAAACTCAAATAAAAACTGTGGTCGACGTAGACTGGATTGCAATAAGATGAGAAACAATTACAATTTACTCACTGTATCTACAGAATGGAATTGATTCATTTACTTGATTGTCGTTGTTGTTGATCCAAATTTGAAAAAGCTGTTCATGATATGCAATTATGCCGCAACCTTCTAATTCAAACCTTTAAACTTTAACTTTAAATAACGATAATGTCATATTTTGTCTGATACAAAAAATAATGTGAAATTCAGCTGTGATTAGCGTGTTATTTTTTCAATGAGACGCGGTTCAAGTGTGAAGTTTAGTAGATGAGGTAACCTTATGTTCATGTAATTTTTTGTTCCGACCATTGAAAATGGGAGGAACTTTGTATTCGGGTCTGTTTTAATTTTTTTTCTTTTTGTTTTCCACGCAAAATCAGGTATCACAAATAATCATCGGAAGTAATTGAGCATTATATCATATTAAAGCCTTTTCAGTCGTGTTTAGAACGACATTATAAAATTTATAAAAACTACCATAAAAAAACCGGTTTGAAGTTTTTGATTTTTCGTCAAATTTCGAGCGAGTGAGCAGGCTTATATTAGCTTATTTATGCTTAATTTAAGCCTTGAAAATTTTTTTACTAAAATAAAGTTAATTTTTGGAGTTTTTAGCGCCATCATAGAATCAAGCAACCTGAAAATTTTTTAAAAAAAGTTGTGAAAAAGATTTGAAAATTAAAAAAAGATTTGAAAATTAAAAAAAAAATGAAAATTTTTTGATTTTTTGTTTTTCTGATCATTTTTCTTCAAAACTTGAGTTCCAATTTGCATATTTTACTTTGACTGACGAAAATGTCTAAGCTCTACTTTCAGATTTCTTGCACAGTAACTGACTATATCTTTGCTTTGCTTTTAGTCGGAACATTATATAGTCGGAACATTCTGTGCTGCTTGCACAGTAACTGGCTATATCCTTGTTTTGCTTTTGAAGACTGTGCGGCAATGTTTAACTCAACTTGCTTTGGTCGTTGTACTTCAGTTTTTGCTGTTCCGACCATTTGAAAAATGTGGAGGAGCTTAGTATTCGGTTGTTTCATTTTTTTGTTCTCGCAAAATCAAGTAACACAAATAATGATCGGAATGGGTCTAGTGATATAACAAATTAAAGCTCTTTCAGTCGTGATTCGAGCGACATAAAAATGTTTCAAAAATTTCTTCTCGGTATTGAGAAAAGCCGGTTTAAAGTTTTTGATTTTTATTTCAATTTCGAGCGAATAAAGCGAGCAAGCAGGCTTACAACAGCTTACATATGCTCATTTTAAGCCCTGAAAATTTGGTTTTAAGCAAGTAAAATCCGTTTTTGAGTTTTTTAGTATCTTTTTGGGAATCAAAAACTTCCAAAAAAATCGCTTTTTTGATATTTTGTTTTGTGTTGTTACAATTTTTTTCCAGTTTGCTTTTATTACTATGACTGTCGAATATGCTAAATTTTAATTTTACATCAGATTGTTTTATCACACCACGCAGGAAGAGCTAATATAAGAAATGACTGGAAAAAATTTTCAAAGAGGGCTACTTGCACAATAACTGGCTATCTTTGTTTACTTTCGAAATTTTTAAACAAATAATCGATATAATCTGATGAAAGATGGAACAGAGTTTTTTCTTATAGTTTTTATTAGTATTTTTTAAAATCAGATTTGAACTTTGAGGTGTGTATGAACGAAGTGAATACATGTGTAGGTCGGGTGGTTGTTTTGCCGAAAAAAACCTAAAATTTGAGCTTGCTCTAATTGGATTTTTCGCAGTGTGACCTGTGATTTCAACTCAAACTCATTTGCTAAAAAACCAAACAAATTATGCTCTCAAATTACGAAAGTGATTTTCGTGGTAAAAATTGTGAATGACTGAGTCTTAAAAGCGGATAATAGACGTACGCTGTTGACTTCGGACGTTAAGATCTGTGGTTTGAGTCGGGGGGATCGTGTTTTTTTTTCAATATATGTGCATGTTTTTTTTCCGGTAAAATTTGAATTGTCAGGCTTTCGGTTTTCTGCTTAAGTTTTTTTGGCTCAGTTGCCGCATCACAGATTTTGCTTGGTCTGTATGCAACTTTCATTTAAGTTGCAATTGCAAGTGTTGTTGTTCATTGCAGTTTCAGGTGGACTCAAAACATGAAAGATTTTTTTTAAAATCAAGGGGTTTCAGGGGGGGGTTCTTAAAACAAAAGTTTCTTGACATTTCTGCAGTTTTTTTCGGCTCAACTGGTGTTTGATCAAAGATTGTCGGCTTAGTTGCCACATCTCGGTTTTTTTCTTGTTGTCTATAGTCGCAATTGCAAGTTTTGTTCATTGTAGTTTTACGAGGGACTCAAAACATGAAAGATTTTTATAAAGAAAATCATTTTTTCGGCTCAGCTAATGTCTGCTCAAGGAGTGTCGGCTTTATTTACTCTTCATTAGTTTTGTTCAGTGATTAATTTAATATTCAAAAGTCTGGAATATTTGCCTAGAATGAAGTTTTATCGAGACATAAGAAAGTTTTAGTTTACAACGCTTTTAATTTTTTTTCGATTTCTTATGTGTTTTATGTTTGTTGAATTGCAAGTGGTGCGAGTCTCCGCTTCGCCTCTGTATAAAAAAGGCCTATCCTAGAAGATTTTTGAAAGATTTTTTACCCTTGCGATAAGCAAGGGTATTGCAATCGGGTACTAGACTTTTTTCCCGTCAACAACTTTGTCCACACTTCTAGAGGGGGATCTCCTCTAGAGGATTTTTTAGTTTCAGGTGGTAATTTCAGGTTGTAAATATCTTTTCAAAATTCAGTTTGTAATTATCTTGAAAAAAAAATGTTTTAATGACATGAATTACTTCTCGCACGCTGAGAGATTTAAACGAAAGAAAAGTCGTTATGTAGGCGATGAAAGAATTAAAGAGCGGACTTTAAACTCAGCTCTTTTAGCAACGTTGGCAGTATGAGTAAAAAGTAGGGTTTTAATTGGTTTTTATTTTTTAAGGCATAGGTTTTGTTTTAATTTAAACGTTTTTTTTTATAACTGAAAGTTTTTTTTTCATTCTTTTTTCGTTTTTTCTTAAAATATTCAAAAAGTTTCAGTTTATAGTAGTTATTTTGCATAATTTTGAGGGAAACAAATTTTCGTTTGGGATTATGTGTTTCAGTTTGGATGGGTTCTGAATTTTATGAATTTTCTTACGACAAGAGTTTTGTTTTCGGCTCAACAGGTGTTGATCCAAAGCTTGCCGCCTTTGTTGTCACTCGGTAAATGATTTCCATTTTTAAAAAGGCTGTTTATGAATTTCATCCGATACAAATATGAACCTTTTTTCAACTTAAGTATTTTTTTCAACTTTAGTCAAGTGATATTTTCAAGTAATTTTTTCCAGCATAATTTTTGAGAATTTTTTTTGACTTCTGTCTTTTTTTCATTCACTTTTTTGTAGTGCAATGTGTGTTTTTTTTGCATGACAAGCGTTGCGAAGCTCTGCTTCGCCTCTGTGTTAAAAAAGCTTCAAAGAGATTCAACGATGAAATTTTTTCTGCGAGAATAGAAAAACATACAAAAAATGACGTTCTTGTTTTCTCTTTGCTTTTTCGTACCTCATAGTTTTTTCCCACATTTCAGGAAATACTTTCTGCCGTTTTATCGCTTGTGTTCCCGAAGTGCAACACACGCTCTGTGTAATAAAGCTTATTTAAAATTTAATATAGCTCTTAATAAAAAAAAACTAGCAAAACCATTGTTCTGTCCCGATTTTAGGCTAAGTAACCGGAACAAAAACTGTTTCCTTCCTAGCTGTCACCTGCTTACGTTTTAACACTTGCGATCAGCGTAGTGTATTTGTGTATGATTTTTTTGGGGGTTTTCCAGTCATGTTTCTTTAAAAACTGTTGTCCAGTTTGCTTGTTTTACTATGACTGTCGAGTATGCCAAAGTTGTAATTTTTTGTCCAATAGATCTTTTATTCACATATCGCAGAAAAAAAAACGACTCTAATTTGAAATAAAAAGTTTGTTTTTTTAAGCTTATGGTCCGAATATTCTGTTCTAACCGGTTATCTTTGTTTCATATTTGTGCTTTAATTCTCCTTTTCAGGCGATAGAGTTTGATCTGATTAAGATTAAGACTAATGAACGTAGTGAAGACTTAAATAGGTCTTGCTGATTTTCTTAATTTTTTTTCAGGAAAAATTCTTAAAATATTGATGCACTTAGGTATAATGCACTTTTGAAGTTCAATTGAAATTCATTTGCTGAAAGTGGCGTAAATAGCATTCTCCAAATACGAACGTGGAAATGGCACAAAAAAAAACGTGAACGATTTCTAGTTTCGAAAATGGATTTTTTTTAAGATTTCCCAGCGGAATAAAAACTTTACCTGTTGATCCAGTTTTATCAACTTGGGTTCATGTTATCAAAAAAAGCTCCAATCATAAATTGTTCTAGAAATTCAAACAGCTCAAATGACATCTATTTTTTTCTTTGAATATCGAAAGTTGAATTTTTTAGAAAGTCTTTTCTTTTTTTTTAATGTTTACTTGCGTTCATTACTCTTTTCCAATCTTCGATTGGCTATGTTAATTCAATAACCAGATGATTGAATTTTTCTGAGCACAGTAGTATCTATAAATTGTTTCGCAGTTTGCATCCAGGTTACCAGCTGCACGAAAAATTCTACAAGGACCTGAGTGCTTCTTTCACATTTTTTATGGAGAAAGGAGTGGATAACAAAAGAAGTGAATTTTAGCTACTTGATTTTACTTTTGTTCATACCTTTTGATTTGGTGTTTCGTGATAATACTTCAAGTTAAATTTTACTACCTTTCCCCTCATCAAGAAAATGCAAAAACTTTTCTAATTTTGTGCAATGGATTTTTCTTTTTTCGCACAGCAAGTGGGCTATTGTAAACAATAAAACGCCTTTTCAAGCGATGGAGTTTTGCTTGATATCAATGTCCATTTTGAAACATTGCTGATGTTTTGGTTCTTGATCTGAAAAATCGATGCTTTTTTGTAATTACTCTACGGAGCCATGTTATCTTGAACAAGCTCCATGAGATGAGAAACTTCATCTTCATTATAAACATATATAATATGCTTGATGACTGCAGGCGGCATAATGTTGCTTCGCATCGATGTATTCTGTCAATGTTTATGCATATTTTGACCATTATACTGTCCAATTAGCGTAGATTGTTCTGAATGATACCACAAAGTGACAGATATGACAATAGATTAATTAATGGTTTTAACTACGCACCAGGTGGATTGATTGCAATGACCAGCTGAGATGTCTCGAAGAACAATTCAAACGTGAACACTGGACCATAAGGGCTGAAAAATTAATTAATTGACGTGTTGTAATCTGAACATAGTCAATCAATTCGAGAGGTGCCTGAAAAGTAGCAGAGCTCAATCGAAACTAAATTGAGATTAATTATGGGAGGAGTAGTTAGTTACTCAAGTTATGACTTACGAATTAAGATGGAACAAGTGATGAATGGATAAATGTGAATGACTGAGTTGAATAATCGTGTCTCGAAATGAAGTGAGCAGTATTAAACGTGGTTGTTTTTGTTTATTAACTGAAGATCAACAACCATCGTTTCACACTGCCTCGACATTTGAAAGACCAGTAGGGGGGGGGGGGGTTAAAATTTGAAATAAATTAAATTTTATTTTTTACGAAAATGATATGAATTAATTTACCTGATATTTCAATTATAGCACTGATAACTGAAACTTCACTTTCATTGTTTTAGGGAATTGTTTTGATTTGAGTATAGGTTAAATAGTACTGAGAACTGACCGTTTACATCGAGATTGGAGCAGTAGCACAAATAACTTCATCAAAGAATGGAATAAGATAATAAGTGTAAAACCATGAATGATTTTTTTTATTATTCGGTTCCTACCAAAGCTTATCAATATGCACTGTGCTTATTTCGTGTTTTTATCCGAAAAACAAACCTTCTCGAATCACAAAACAAAGGATTTTGAAAACACAAAAGTCGGAATATATCCGAAAGTTCAAATCTTTGTTGGTGGTAAAAAGTAAAAGCAGCCCACATTCGAAATATTCTCAGACTAAATATTTGGGGCTTAGTCTGCAAGTTGAGCAACAGTTAGAGCACAGGTACTAAATTTAATTTAAGTGATAAAAGTTAACGATTAGTAGTCGGGAATTATCGGCTAGACATGAATTACTTCTCGCACGCTGAGAGATTTAAACGAAAGAAAAGTCGTTATGTAGGCGATGAAAGAATTAAAGAGAGGACTTTAAACTCAGCTCTTTTAGCAACGTTGGCAGAATGAGTAAAAAGTAGGTTTTATAGCTGTTGTTTTTGGGTCACCCCCAATTCTCCAATTGCCTGATCGACTAACAATGGTCGCAATGTTAAATGTGTTAGTATTATGGTATGTCTACTTAAAGTGTGTACTTTAAAGAACTAAGGCTGCTGATCCATTTTAAATATCAAGAGTAAAATAAAATGGCAAAGCTGATTGATCGCATTCATGACTCATGCTATTTTGCGTCGGTCAGAACTTTGTACTTGGTGGAACTGTAGAAACAATGAGAGAATGAAAATCGTAAACTTTCAAAATTATGACCCTTTTAAGTTAATGGCTTTCTTTATTTTTGAACTAAACGCGAGCCATTAATTGTGTCTAGCTTCAAGTCTGAATCAAATTCAAATGAATTAAGCAGTAGAATTTGATCTACAAAAGAAGAACCTATTTGTTGTTCCTAAGACTTGCGGAAACGCTCGAACGAATTAGTTGGAGAACAAAGACATAAATTATACGTACCTATGCCATCCGCAAATAACAATCAAGGTTCAACGAATCGTTTCAGAACAACGTATATAATAAATTATGCTTGAAACTTAGAATAGAAACCTGTTCGGAATTAGGCAATGTTTTTAAAGCCGGGTATCTGGTTTGCAACAGAGTTAAACTCTTTTCAGGTTTAAAATTCTGTCGAAATAAATGAGGTCTCCAAAAATAGGCTTGTTCAACAAGGAATATCTATGCATTCAATTCGCATTCAGATTCGTATATTGGCCTCGTAGAATATATAAACTAGATTTTATAACAGTTATGGACCATAGTAGAAAAAATTAGTTGATGAAATTAGTGTCCCGATTTTCGGAATTCAGTACTGGCGCCTTTTAAGTTTTAATTCATTGAAAAAGAAATTAGGTTTGTTTTACATGTTGGTTTTTTTTTACTTTTTGGGTTTTAATCCATTGAAAAAAATGGGGCTTTCCTTTACAGTTCAAATCAAGTATTTCCAATTAAACTCAAAAATCTTTAAATTCAAAAGTAAAGTTTTCAGAGATTAACATATATAATTTAATTATAAACCGCAATGTGTTTCTTAAATTTGGAATGTAAAGATAGCAGTTTGGTGAATTTTGGTTTTGTTTTGAGAATAAGGAACGTCGCTTATTGTTCCTTTATTTTCCTGACTTGACTGCAAGAATGAATGTATTTAAATGAATAGATAAATTGGTGATAAGAAGTGTAAGATTTAATGGGGGGTTGGTGCGCTCATTCTCTCGGCGTGATCCGCACATGTTAAACGTGTAACCAAAATATTTGGAATTGGCGCTCCGCTTTTTCAACAAACAATCGAATCTCGCTAACAACATACACACGCAAACTGAGCACATGTAAATACTGCTGGAACTCAGTGTTTGAGCACCAGTTAGGCTGGTAATGCTTAAATGGTTTGTTTTCAATTCGACCGAGAGCCAACAAACTAAATTTGCAAGAGGAAATTAAAATAAATGACTCAGGATAAAAATTTTCAAGATAATCGGAAAGACTTTCGTTTCTTAAACTAATCTAAAACGATTTATTTCAAACGCTCTAGCGCCTATTTATAAGTTACTAAAAAAGGAAATAAAGTCAAACTGAAAACGATACTTTGTTGCGTCACCAAAACGAATTTAGGCTGAAAAATTGAATACGGCTTTAATCCTAATGAAAATCAGGCCAAAAATGGGAGGTTTCAGGCCAACAACGAGGGGATGAGAAAATGATGGCAGCACGGAATGAAACAATAAAGCGAAAGCAAAATCACTAACAAATCACGTATAATCAGGCATTTTCAGTTTCAGGAAGTTATGATTAGATATAACAGATATGAATTGTAAAAATCAACGATAATCGCTCATAGATCAGCCTCTTATTCTTACATTTCTTGTAAAAAACGGTATAAATAGTTTGTTGCTGCTATTTTAAAAAATATTCTGGTATTTATGTAATTATTAATCATAAGTTAAGATAGGGCAAGCTTAATTTCAGCTATTTAAAGTACAATGTCATTTAGAGTTCACCTCCTACACAAGGTTCGTTTGTTTTCACTTATGTTGCGTTTACTTTGACTGCGAAAGTTTAAAATATTTTCTAAGCACTCCCTGTGAGGTCACAAACTTCAGTTCTTGTCAAATTTAAAAGTGAATGACATGTGTTGTATCATGGTGCAAATATTCTCGAAGAGTACTTCAAATTTAGACAGTAAGCTACTCAAATAGGAAGAGAACTGCTTATCATGTTCAATTATGGGTCCAAATCATTGAAAACTTGATTTCGTTTACTTGGACGGAAATTTTCTGTTGGATGTGATTATCGAAAAAAAATGATCGAGAAAATTGATTTTTAGCACTGCTGAAACCTCAAAAAAAGTTATTCACTGCAGATGCTTCATGGCCGCAGGAAGTTTTCAAAAGATTTTTCTTTAGGTTTGTTAGGTTTTTTCGAGAGCTTGGGAAAGACCTGAATTTCTACTATTGAGATTTTTTGAAAGTCTACCTGCCAATAATCGGCACCTTAATTTTTTAATGAAATTTCATATTAAATGGCCCTGCAATATACTCGTCTCAGAAATTATTCGTTAGCTTACTAAGTTCAAAAAATTATTGACAAGGTGGAATACATTCGATTGCATATACGAAGATCAAAAAATTATCTCGTCGAAAAGACGAGACCTCTGATTTTCCCATTTTTCAACTGTTCTTATAATCAATCTATTATGCTGTTATACGAACCCAAATCTGCCTCTAAGTCACGTGATTTTACTAAATAGGACACACAACTAACTAATGAGTCTATTTCAGAGGAGAGTTTCAATAATTGCGAACATCATAAAAAGCTTAAATAAAACTCTCAGCTCATTTACACAATGAATATTAGAAAAATTGATAATTTTTTTGGTTTCTATATTTATTAGAATAAAATAGTCCAACGAAACCAGATATAATTGTCGCACCACGGGTAAGAAAAGAAGCCGGTCATGACTCAAAATGTGAATTAGACCAGTGAGTTGACTGGACAAGAGTAGGTTGACTGACTGGTTGGTAGATATTAGATTGCAATGGATATCCAATCTCTCTCTGGCAGCCAAATGACTATCTCCAACAGAGATCTACTCTGGAGTGTGAGAGAGTGGAACAGTCAAAACAAGATTGAAAGATTTCTTACCTGAATCAGAGACGAGTGTGGAATAGTTCGACCAGAAAGGACAAAAATTGAATGAATAACAAACGTTTCAAACTTGAATGTATGGCTGATTTGACTTTTTCATCAAATTTTCGACTTTTTAAAATGTTGCATTTTGAGATGGAATGATTAAAAAAAATTACGCTCTCTTAAAGATTTTTAACTTTTAATCGCGAAGTAAATGGACGTCTGAGCTGCTAGCTTCATAAGAAAAGTTGCAAATGAATCTCGTTTAATGTTTTTATTAACCAAACGAAAGTTGATTTATTGACGGACTTCGTCTTGTGAGCGGCGGTAAAAAAGTGGTACCAACTAGTTAGAATTGTCGATTTTCTCAACTATTTAATTCGCAAAGTAACGTCGTTTGTATTTTTAAGTGCTACTTGGAAGGTTTTGTTTAGTTGATGATTATCGTTTCACCATTCAAAGCTGCGGGACGTTTGATTTTTAAATCGCCGAATTTTAATTGGTTTTCATCGAGTGACTCACATTCAATTTTTAATTGAAGTTATTTTATCGATTATTTAACAGGTAAACATTTGATCAATGTGTGATTTTGTTTTTAACAAAAATGTTCCGACCATTTTATTGGTTTCCAACTAGATCTTATGTTTGTGAAGTTAATTAATTCATAAAAGCACGCAAATAGCAAATTTACTTTGTTGTTTTAACGCTTGGTGCGTATTTTCAAAGACTCAATCTTGGTATGTATGCCTAAAGTTTGAGTAAATTGCACCAATTTGTGTGAATGAAAATTGTTGGCTTCGGTGACCTTTAACTGAAATTGAGTGATCAACGGGAACTGAAAGATCCCATTAAAACTAAAATGAACCTATAATGTCTGTGTTAATCTATGATTGCTTTCAATTTATTTCTTTAAAGTGCAAGAGGAACAAACAACAATTTAACGTTAAAAGGAAGACAAACACGGTCAAAGCAGAAAAGATTGCGTCAGAAAGTTCTCTATCAAACGGGGAACTCCAAGTAGAATATTTCACACTGAAGTAACATGTTTTCATACAGGAAAGACTGAAAGTTATTGAAACCATTGAGTCATTGAACCAAAATATATCCCTTGTTCGTGAATGAGAATCAATCGCGGGAGAGAAAAGTCGGTTCAAAGTATACACGCCATCTTTTTTCACATTTTGTGATTTCGATCTGTGTGATTTCCTCCAAAAATTGTCTCCGCTGCAGCAGATTTCGCTAGTAGCAGATTTAAGTTTTTAGTAGCATCTATTTTCAATAGAACGACTGCTGCGCTAAAAATTTTCTAAAATTAGGATCTTAATAGAGCTTTGGGAGATCTCAGAAAATTAGTTGTGAAACTCCTCCCCCCAATAAAAATTAGATCCGCGCCTAAATTTCATCTTTTCCGTCACTAAGCTTTCAAAGGGGAACCTACTCCACAGAAGCCACCAGCATTCAGGTGAGGATCAAGGATTTTTTCTAAGGAGGGAGTTCCGAGGCGTAAAAAAAACAGGCCAACATGACTTTTTAGAACATTTTTGGAAGACTTTGGAAAACGAAAATTACGTTGTTTTGGCATGTTCTTCCTAAAAATTATAATCTAGGCGCTAAGTTTCAGGGAAGTTTTATGGTTAGTAATCAGGGGCGGATATAGAATTTTCTCGAGGGGCGGATTTTTGAAAAAATAATTCAAAAACTTTTTGTTGATTTTCCTAGCCTTCATCGACCAAAATTTGTGCGCTGCAGAGGATTTGTTGAAAAAAAACAGAACAAAAAAGGCGTAGTTATGCACTTTTTGAAAAATTTTGACCAAAAAGTCGCGTTATTTCGGCGCTCGCTCTCCCTGAACTTAAGTATAAATTGACGCCAAAGGCGCTTTTAGAAAAACTTTGCAGTCGGTTAGCCCAGAATGAATGTATTAAATTAGTAACAAAGGGGGATCTTTGGGTCGTCAGGGGGTTGAATTTCTCAGAGGTCGATGTGTCCCCCATTAAGTGTGCTACTCCTGGAAGCCTACAGATAGGTGTCGTGAAATATTGCCAAAGAAGAGTCTTTATGGTGTTCAAGGCTCCGAATTCATGAGAGAGCGGTGTCTGCTCTCTTCCTTAACACATTCTGCCGGTATTGCTAGTCAAGAAAAATTATCGAACCAATTGTTATAGATCGAACCAATTGTTATAGACTTCGCTCGCCATGAAATTCAGATCTATACAACATGTCTTATAAGAGCCCAACCCCCCGCTGATACGTCACCGCGTGATTGTTATGACATGTCTGCTCTTTGTTTAGAAAAAAAACAGAAAAAAATTAATTTTGAAATGGGGTTGAAGATGAAATATTGCTGCAGAACGTAAAACGGGGAAAACTCGAAGTGTTACGCTGTATTAGATAAACGAAAGCAGAGAACTACTAAAAGCTAGAGAGTTTTTAGCAACAAATGGATTATACTCTTTGCGATTTGTCTTTTGTTGCGAGTTGTCGCATTACTGTTTCGACCACCCTGGGTTAGGAGGTAACAATTAACTATCGCTGGTTTTTTTGCGCCATATCAAGGTGCCTGAATAAAAAATTTCTAGATAAATTAGTTTGATTTATTTGCTCTTCCGACGCAAAAGGGTGATTGTTAGGTTGATGCAAAACTTTAACAAATATGCCCTAGCTCAGACTTTCTTTTCGAAAGTCAGTTGTTTGTTTTTTTAATTCACAAAATATAATCTTTTCTTATTCTTTTCAATAGCATTTAATAAAGTGCGGGTAAGGTAAACTATGTAAAAAAAACAATAAAATTTATCCTGTTTTTTTAGTATTTTTGTATTTTAAGAAGTTTAAATTTTGTTTTTAATACTTCAATTAAACTGTCAGTTACTATTCAACGACATTTGTGATGATAACAATGGTCGAAACATTGTGTGCTAACTGCACAGTGACTGAACTCTTTTGTTCGATTTGAGTTAAACTTGCTCAACGAAATGCCAAGTTCGAATCAGACTATTTTTTTCCTGTATACTAAATATATTTTTGGCCGTAGAGATTATTAGTCTGAGAATGATGAAGTGATTAAAAACAAGTGACGCAAGGATTATGAATGTGATTTCAAGTGACGATGATTAGAGAACTGATAACTCAGCAAGCAAAAAAGAAGAAAAGTCTCGGATTTTGTTAAAAATTTATATATAAATTACACAAGAAGCTATCTCAAATTTAATAGGTGCAAAAGGAGGAGATCCTTAAGTAAGTCCGAAAAGGGAGGTTATTAGGTTGATACAAAATTTTTGTTAAGTGAAACTGATTCAAGATTTCTCCAAAATTGAAAAGGGCCTAAAGATTGATTTCAAGCAGTACATTAGCTGGAATGAAACCTTACGTGTAACTGTAATTACATATTTAAAAACGCTTCAGAAAACAGCGATTTGCAAATGGAGCCTTTAAAGAGTTTTATTTTAACTTCCCAAAAACATCAAAAATTATTTTTCAAAAAAGCAGAAAAAAGGGTTGACTGCAATTGAAAGAAAAAGATGAAAAGATTTCTAATGTGTTACCGCTTTGTGAAATTATCGGGTTTATTCAAAAATACTGAGAAGTTTGGTTTTATCTGAGCACAATTTTTTTTTTTTTGGATTTTGCAAAAATTCAAGGCTGAACAACATTGTAAAAAAAATTGAGATCTTCAAGTACTTCAAATTTATAATTGAGTTTTAATTAGCATATCCAGCCTTTCAGCATACAAGCAAGTGAAGCAAAATGGTCGCGTATGAGATTGGTTGAGACAAAATTTTAAAATATTTTCAATCGTAATTCAAAGTTTAGGGATCACCTTTTAGAAAACTTTTCATGTCGAGAAAAAAGCTGGAGTTTTCATTTTAGATTTATTTTGAACACGTTTAAAAAATTTCAGCAAAAAAATCTGGATTTGAACAAGACATATATTTTCAAAACATAACTAGTTTTTGGTCGAGTTATTTCACAGAAAATAAAATTGCCGGATTTTGCCTCAAAAACTCAAAACGAATGAAATTTTCTTCTTGCAAATAAAAACAAAAACATCGATGGAACTATAAATTATTTCCTATTCTAGATGGAAATGTCTCCTGGGAAAAAAACGGTTTTTTAATCCAATTATTTTGCTTTCATACCACAAATTTTTTTCATTGGCTAAATAAGCTTTAAAAAATTATATTTCAACAAAATTTTTTTAACACACTTTGAAGATTCTGATTGTCCTGCTGGACAACCGTTCGTTGTCGGTTTTATATTTTTAGTCAAATTCACAATGCTCAGGCTTATCGATTACATAACAAACAGCTTCAGGAGTTTAAAAAAGTACATCTCGCATCTGCTCAAAATATCAGCTGAAACACACCAAAATTTACAAGAAAATAAAAAATAGTGTTGCAGTTTAAATAAAAAATTTAGAAAATTATTGTTTCTTAAATCTCTTATTTTTTTCAGGTTCATTCAAAACAATCAGGAAACTTGGTTTTATCTGAGCCCGCAAATATTTTTTTTGAGATTTGCTCTTGCAAAAATCTAAGACCAATAATCCTTGAAATGTGCGAGAACTTCAAGTTATCCTTGACGTTTAAATAGCATATCAAGGCATATTTACAAAATAAGCAAAAAAAATGGTTAATGGTATTGGTTAAGACAAGATCTTGAAGCAATTTGAATTGTGACTCAAATTTCAGTGAACAATTTTTAAACTTGTTTTCTTTTCTTTTCGGAGAAAATCATTTTGCTCATTTAAAAAAAATTCAAAAGTTTTAAAAAGCTTTGAAAAGTAACCACAAATATTATTTTAATTACAGCAATTATTCGGGATTGAAAATGGCCTCAAATTTTCAAAACAAGACCATTTTTCAGTTTTCAGTTTTCAAAAAATTTTTGACAGTTACCTCCAAAATTCAAGGAAAGATGAATTTATTAGACAAACATCAACAAGAAAAAATGGATAAAAATCAACTAACAATAAAACGCTGTTTGAGATTGAATTGTCGGACCAACCGTATAATATTCATTCAAATCAGTTACAGGGAAAATACTGATTTTCCGTCTTAACTATTTCTGGAAATCTTTCCCCTGGGAAAACCAAGTCAAAGACTTGCAAGGATTACCCTGGCCATCTTGGATCGTTCTAAGAGTCGAGCGCTGGTTTTCAAAGAATTGTCTTAGGAACTATGCCTGGATTGTCTGTTTTTGTTAGTTAAATTTATAATTTGCTAATGAGCGCAAAATTGTCCAAAAACACATTAACCACGAGTTTTTTCTTTATAGAAATTGTACAGTTTAAGTGGCAAAAAATTTACAGAAAAATGCATTTGAAGATTTACTATTTCAGTTGGAATAGTAAGTTTCACACAGGTTTATATGAAAGAATAATAACCTAGAGGCTAGAGAGTTTCTATCGTGAAAACAACGTGTTGTGATTTTTTTTTCGGACCGCTTAATAGAGTAAGTTATCATTCAGGACTACGTTAAATAGAGCAATTTAAAAAATGGCATGCGAAAAAAACATAAAATTAATTTTGCATCATTGTAAAATTGTTTAAAAATTTTGTTTTTTTTGGGTTCTTGTATTACTTAGAAAATTACCTAGCAGGTGTCACGAACTTATTTTTACGGATTTTGTATGTCATTGTAGGTCAATTCGGCGCTTCAACTTTTCTGTCGTTAGCTATTATGTAAATTGTAGATTTTAAACACGCTTTTTTTCAGTTAAATACAAAAATATATCTTATTTTTCATGACATGGTTCCTGAATGGCTCCTGCCAGGAAGGCCACGATCTTCTTAGATTCTATAAATTGCTTGCGGGAAGCTTAAAGTTTTCGTCTGGCTATCTAACTCGGGTTCGGACTTGCGATAAGCAAAGGTATTGCAACCGGGTACAAGACTTTTTTTTCCGTAACCAACCTTGTTCACAGGATCTTCACATCTCGAAGTGAAGATCCTGTGGACATTTTTTAGATGTTCTCCTGTAGAGGTAACTGTGGTATGTGAATGTTAGGTTGGGTATGGGCCTTGTGTGGCTGATTTGAATTCCTTCAATAGTATTTTTTCGGCACTTGAGTATTTTCGGTATTCTTTAGGTACTTTAGTGTCGGTTTTAATTCCGTCGGCTCATTTAACGGAGGCTTTTTGTTGGTTT